>NW_027206068.1:15940000-16540000 GCF_024711535.1 Dipodomys merriami
AAAAACAACAGAAGTTAACTGATAGTTAACTTCTGGATATCAGTGAGGCCCATTCAATTTTCATGATGTGGCTTTGGGAGGGCTGGAGGCCGTGAAGGTGTTCCAGGTGGTCTGGGGGCAAGCCCAAAATGCAAGTCACCCACATGCAACAACATCTTTTTATAAATGTATTTTCCACTGCAGATCTAAGCTTGTGCTGGAAAGTACACATACAAAAAGAAAATGAATCCTTTAAAAAAATGTAACCACAATAATGACTATAGAGCCAAGCAGTAACACCACAAAATGGTCTTGAAGGCCTTGTGATATCAAAGGAATACAATGGGGTAGGTCGTCCTCAGAGCCTACAGGCCTTCCTAAATATTCTGGGAAGCCATCCCAGGGCTGGAGGAGGGAGGAGGGAATAGCATCATTTCTCAAGATCTCCTACAGGTGAATATCCCAGAAAAAAAAGGGTTCATATTTTCCATTATTTGAGCTTTTTTTGCTCTAATATACACAATGAGGTAAATCTAACATCCTGAATATATGATACTCAACATTTAACTCTTTAAAGACTCTCTGAATTTTGGAGTAAATACCGGTAGAATGCTTTGAGTTGAGAAAGCATGTATTTATGCATATGTAAATGCCATTGGGGCTGTATTTTCATCACTCAAATAGACAGGGGTGCTAAATTTGAGACTGATTTTAGAAGGCAGCTCTCCTCGTGATGTGATGGTGGTGTTTAATATGTGGTACCTACGGTGATTGAATGGATGTTCAGGGTGGAAGGAAGCTGTGGAGTTTTACCACACCAAATGGAGGTTCATTCACATATATTTTGAGTTGGACGCTGGAGGAAATGGTAAAGAAATATTGTGGACACCTACCCTATTAGAAATAATGCTAAGCTTTACCTGACTTGCAGTTAATTTATAGCATGGGTGTTATTATTTTCCTTCAAAGGAAAACAGAAACTCAGAGACACCAAATAATTCATCTAAATACACACATCAATAGAGATAGAGCTAAGTTGTAAACCTAAACCCCAACTATAATGTATGAGGCTCTTTCCATTATCTTTAGCCCTATCATCCTAAGTTTTTCACAGATTTGAATTTGCCTATTTTGTCTTTCTATCTCTTACAAAATGGTGGAGATTATAACCCTTTGGCTAATATTACAGGGGACTACACAATCAACTTTAGGTTGACCACCTGCTCCCTGCCTTCTTAAAGTTCAAGGAATGAAGTTTTCACTGTAAGTGAAAGTATTGATAAGAAAGAGATCTTTTCTTTGGTTTGACCTGACCACTTAACTTTGACCCTGTGAGAACGTCTAGCAAATTAGAATCAAAACCTGCTAGTTTTTTTTTTTCCTGGTCATGGGGCCTAAACTCTGGGCCTGGGCCTGTCTCTCAGTTCTTCAGCTCAAGGCTAGCGCTCTACCACTTGAGCCATAGCTCTATTTCTGGCTTTTTTCTGTTTATGTGGTGCTGAGGAATCAAACCCAGGACCTCATGCATGCAAGGCAAGCATTGTACCACTGAGCCACCTTCCCAGCCCCCTGCTAGGTTTTTGATCTACTGAATTGAGAGATAATAAATGAATGTGGTGTTGAACTGTTGTGTTTATGCTAATCTACTTTTACACAGGTGTAAAAGTAGATTCATGCAGGGATTGAAGAAGCCTACCTTCGTTGTCTCTGATCCAGGAGTTTTGTGTCCTCTGCAGAAACCCATACCACAGGAATAGGCTAGTTTAGGAGGTACTAGGGGCACCAGTTCTGCTGGGTTGAGAGGGGACGAAAGGCGTGCTGCAAACAGAATTGGCACCTGGGTTTCACTTCTCACTTCAGCAAGTCATAGAGAGCTACCTGGTCCTGGACTACTTCATTGCCCTGTTGAGCTGACTTTGTCATTGTTGTTATTGTTGTTGTTGTTGTTTAGTAGACATGACCTAGCTGTCAACATTAAGTGAAACCATAAATGCTTTATGCTTACATATGTCTGATAACTGTAAAATAGCCCCTTTGCTTCTGCTTGCATTTTATCTACGTGCTTTTGAGGCTAGTTTAGTGGCCAACATATATAAATGAGGTAAATTTCTGTAATTAAAAAAAGAAAAGACCTCTCAAGAATGTACTTTTTATATTTAATAAATTACCTAATGAACATGAAGATTTGTCAGGGCACACACACACCCATGCTTTATAAGGATATTGTTATAGAAGCAGGATTGTGGACTGTGAATGTAAGGTAATTTTCAATTGATTATTGTTTTCAGTACTGGGTTTGAATTCAGGGCACTGAATTCTCTAGGTGCTTTGCCACTTTATTCATGCCTCCAGCCTATTCTTGTTTCAGTTATTATTCAAGCAGAGTCTCACTTTTTTTTTTTTTTGCCTAAGACTGCACTCTGGTCAAAATTTTCTATCTTCCCCTACCTAGTAGTTAGGATCACAGATGCTTCCACCATGTCTGGTTTGTTGGTTGAAATAAAGTCTCGTTAACTTTTTACCATTGGTTGCTCTATAACTATGATTCTTCCAATTCTACCTCCTAAGCTGCAGAGATTTCAGGTGTGAGGCATCAAGCTGGGCCTATCTGAAGACTTTTTTAGTGCAGGTATTTTTATTCACATTTCAATATATCCTCCTTTGATCCTGCTTTCTTATTCTTTTCCATACGAATGCAACATTAGGCAGAGTTAGCTTGTCTTAGCAGCCCTTTCCAAATTGTTACATCATATGCAATCATTCACTCTGAGTTGACAGAAAAAAAGTCCACTGCCAGAATTTGGAAGAGGTAAAGGTTCTTAGTTAATTAAAGAGATTTTTGTAGAAAGCATTCATTACGGGGCACTGATGAGAAAAATCTCTGGGTTCAAGGAATACAGTCTTTGTCGCATCTCAGTCAGCAAGTAAAATCCAGGAAAGGATCTTACATGGAGCTGACACCATCCGTTGATGGATGCAGAAGGCACTTGGAGGAAGATTTGAAGACACCTTCATGAATGGCTACCCTGAGATCAGAACCCAGTTCTGTGCCTTCCCAATGCAGAAGAGACTGTTTTGTTCTACCTTGTCTCTAAATACAAGAATGGTCTATTCTGTTAGAGAGAGACACTGAACGATATAGAAATTAGTGGGTTTTTTTCTTTCTGATTCCCATTGCCACTTTTTTGTATATATGTTTTATTGTAAAAACACTGTAGAGGGGTTACAGTTACATGAGTGAGGTAATGAGTACATTTCCTATCGAACATTGTTACCTCCTCCTTTGTTTTTCCCCTGCCTTCCCTTCCCTCCCCACCTCCCCAACCCCCCCACAAGTTGTAAAGTTTGTTTTCAACATAATATCTCGTACATCTCATTGTTACAATGGGTCAACCTGTATCCTTAGTTCAGCATTTTGATATTTCCTTCCTCTCCCCAAATTAGAAAAATGTATATACAAGATGCAGGACACCAGAATCAAATACAGCGAAAACAGAGGTTATACCATGGGGGAAGAACATACAAAAGAAACAACAAAATCACATGGTATATTATAAATACCTTAAAAATAACAGCAAGAAAGATAAAACCACCTGTGTCCCTATCTTGGGGTTCATTTCACTTAGCATCATCTTATATGGTCATATATACATAGCTTTTGACCTTCTCTGCTTGTCCTTGACATATACTAGTTATTGCAAATAAAAGAAACCATGGGACCTATGTTTCATATACTCCTTCCCTTACTTTTCCTACAGCAATTACAATGAACACAAATCTATTTATGGCAGCAGACTCCCAGGGATTTCCTACTGTGTAGTACTGATCTATAAAGTGTCCGAGGAGGGAATAAAGAAGAAAGATACAAGATCAACTTCAAGTGGAAGGTCCTTGGTAGGCCACCCCCTACAGGACATTGCCCACAGGCGATTTTCCTTCCCTTTCTTGAGTAGACTAGGTAAGGAATAAATTTATTCTTCCATAGACATGATTTTTCTCTTTGTTCAACCATCCCTAGTGGTTAAAAAAAACTTATTTTTTATGGATTTTCTTAAGAAGTCTTATTTGGGCAAACCCAGCAAATGACCAGTGTGTTAACTGAACTTGAATTATTTGGTGGAACTGAATTAATGTGTCATGGATGGAGTAAAAGATACGTATTAAAAATCCTCCTGGTAGAGAGCCATTCTGAATGGTGAAATAGCCCAGGATGCAGTGCATATTTCTCACATCATTAACTTACTTAGAAACATGCCATTGTCAACCACTTTTCAAATTAAGTAGCTTGGACAACTGTAAAAAATGTTTGGTTTGACCCACTCCATGAAACAGTCAGGTTCACCTCTGAAGCTGTAAATATAAATCTTGCTTGATTTGGTAATCTGCAATGATTGAAAACATTTTTGTGTAAATGGAGAACAGGTAGTAATTTTTTAAAAAAAATAGAAAAGAAAAAGAAACCCAAAGCATGAAAAGTTAGCTTCTTAGGCAGGTTTTGCAGAGAGTTTTGTAGAAAGTATTACAAATTTTTACAAACCTTCCTATGTGCACTTTTGGGTGTGTACCTTGACCCCACCCTATTTGTTCCTTTCATCACCTTG
Source organism: Dipodomys merriami (assembly GCF_024711535.1). Classification (NCBI taxonomy): domain Eukaryota; kingdom Metazoa; phylum Chordata; class Mammalia; order Rodentia; family Heteromyidae; genus Dipodomys; species Dipodomys merriami. The sequence continues at coordinate 15,944,581 of NW_027206068.1, forward strand.
GGTTGTTATCCATAGGGATTTACCCCCAAATCTTCCAGAATGTAACTCATTCAAAGCAAAATATTAATCCCCCCAAATGGTTTCCCAATGATACTTCCTATGGAGTCAGACACCACACATAGCCAAGGGAAGGGCACTTGATCTTTCAAAATAATTTTCCTGCTTTCTTTTAGATCTCATTGGATAAGAGCACCTTTCAATCTTATTTGGTGAAACATTAATGTGTTTTAAAATGTTGAAGAGTTTTACTTGTTCTTCTTCAAACTTATACTCCTCTTCAGTGAGACATAATCTCCGTGTGTGACAGAGTAGTAAAAACAAAACAAAACAAGCTATTTAGATATTCCATTCAGAAAATCCATCACTGCTTTTTAGGCTAAGCCACTTGTATTTTATATGTCTGTCCTATTAGGATGCAAAATGATCTTATGTAACTGAATGTAAACCTAAGGTTTATATATACATAGATATGTTTATGTGTATGCCACATGTAGCTTTTGCCTGTAATAAGAGCTACTCAAGAGGCTGAGATCAGAGGACAAAAAAGTCTGTGAGACTATTATCTCCAGTAAACTACTCAGGAAAAGAAGGAACTGAAGTGCTGTAACCTGGCCGTTGAATGCCTGGTGAGGGTGGCTTCCTGGTTCATCACAGCTGTCTTCTTCACGTGTCCTCACATGTACAAGGTTGACAGAGCTCTATGCATCATCACTGACACATGACGCATGACCATGGGAAGCCTTACGACAGAGATTCCCAAACAACTGCACAGCTTTCATGTTCCAGGGGAAAGTCCAAAAGGACATAATGGAGAGTTTCTGTATTGGAAGCAATTATAGACAACTTGAGTCTGGAAATCAGTTGTGGAAATAGGCTCCTTTTCAGTTCCTTCTGTGTCAGGTCTTCAGGTTGTGGATTTGTTATTCTGTTCAATGGGAGCTCTCACCCTATCCAACGTAATATGATAATGTGTGTATATCAAAACATATGACCATAACTGGCTGCAAAAAATTAATTATGCATTCATATGACAGATGAGTCCCTTCTTTAAAAAATATCTTTTTATTACTTTAGTTAGTTGTACACACCAGTTACTACTATGCAATATATCTTGTCCAGTGTTAGCCCTTCCATCATTCTCCTCATTCCTCCCTACCCTATCCCTATCACTTTTCCTCGTTTCATTAGGTATGCATTGAATATTATGGCTGGATTCTCCCTGATCTTCCTCTCTTCACTAGTCACCTCTTTCTTATACTTAATAGAGAATTAATGGTGAGCAATATTATTTCCTGCCATACATTTTTGACCAGCAAGTCACACTGGGTGCTGGGGTGGGAAGGAAGCAGCCTTCAGTGGGAGGAGTGTGGAATCTAAATCAATCCTTGGGTCATGATTAAGGAATTTCAAGGGTTTTGGCATCTGGGAAGATGGATAAAAATGACTTTAGAATTTGTTTGTTTAAAATCCTATTTGCAGCTCATATTTTGAGACTAAAGAGATTAAATAATTAAGTCAAAATGTCACATGGAGACAGAACTGAAACTAGAATCCAGACATTCCTTGTCTTTATCCAGTGCCCTTTCTCATTCCTTTCCTGAATTTGGCTGAGAACAAGTCTGTTTTGATCAGACAATTTTAGGTTTATGGTTTTACAGGATAATACCCCATACCAGACACAGAAAAGACAAATCAATCAGGTGATTGCTGGGTGCTGGTGGCTCATGCTTGTAATTCTAGTAATCAGGAAGTTGAGATGAGAAGATCAGAAAAGTCAGAAACTCCATTACCAAAATAATCTCAGGCCAGAGGTATCCCTCAACGTAGTAAAGCCCAGCTATGAGTAAGCAAACCAGGCAAGAAAATGAGGCCCTCAGTTCAAACCACACTACCAACACATATACAAAAATAAATAAATAAATAGAACCCAAATACAGTGGGACATGATAAATTATGCAGGACTCTAGGTGAGACCAAGAGGGATACCCTTAGGGGAAGAACACAAAGGCACAAGGCCTATGTGCCTTTGCTCATATAAAATAGTATTTGTTGAAAGGAACTCCAGGAAATGGAAACAAGAAGTGTTTTCTTTGTTGGTGTTGTTTTTTCTTTCTTTTATTTTTTGTTCTGTTGGTTTGTTTATCGGCTGGAAGGGGGGTAAGGCAGATGCAGAAATAGAAGGACAATGGGTGAATAAATGCAGCAGTGGTACTCACTAGATACTATATTGAAAATAAAGTATACAAATTGTAGGTGGGGATGGGAGGGGAAATGGGGAGAGACTGAGGAAGGGTGACATTGCTGAAAAGAAGTGTACTCTTTGCCTGACTTGTGTAACCCCTCTTCACATCACCTTTATAGTAACAATAAAACATTTTTAAATTAAAATGTTAAATTTCAAACATAAAGCCCACTGAATTTCAGAATCGCACCCTGAAACCGAGACAGTATAGAGTGTGTAATCACTGCTACTTGTTTTCTTGCAAACCATGACTCAATAACAGTCCAGCATGGTCCCAGTACTACATAGCCAAATCCATTGTCATAATTACAAACTAACCTCATTTATAATAACCTTAACAATGGATTCTCCCAAAGTAAAATATATAATTCTATCACTCTAAGCCCAACATAGGCACAGACAGCAGAGGTAGGTTATAGATCATGTACTTTACCATCGATTTTTCTTATTTCATTTAAGAAATACTGATTGAGATGACATTCATAATCATGACCCTCATGAATTTGACAATCTCAAGTTTAAATAGATATATTCTTCCAGTTTGAGTCATGCCTCCAGCCTTGCCTTTTGCTAATTATTTAGGGGATGGGTCTCACAGCATTTTCTACCTGATCTGGCCTCAAAGTTTGATTGTCCTAGACATATATGTCAAAAGCTATATACATATGACCATATAAGATGATGCTAAGTGAAATGAACCCCAAGATAGGGACACAAGTGTTTTTTCTCTTTCTTGCTGTTGTTTTGAATGTACTTATAATGTACTATGTGATTTGTTTCTTTTGTATGTTCTTCCCCCATGGTATAACCCCTGTTTTCACTGTATCTTGTATATACAAGTGCCCTGCATCTTGTATATACATTTTTCTGATTTTGGGAGCAGAAGGGAAATACCAAAATGATGAACTAGGGATACAGGTTGACCTATTGTAACAATGAGATGTATGTTGAAAACCAACTTTACAGCTTCGGGGAAGTGGGAGGGAGGAGTTGGGGAGTTGGGGAGTTGGGGAGAGATAGGATAGTAGAGGTAAAACAAAGGAGGGGGTAACAATGCTCGATAGGAAATGTACTCATTACTTATGTAACTGTAACCCCTCTGTACAGTATCTTTACTATATATAATATATATTATAATATATTATATAATATGTGTTATGTATATTATATATATAATATATGGCTTGATTGTCCAGATATTAGGTAGGAATACAGGTCTGAGACACTGGAGCCCAATAAAAATTTTAATCTTTTTTTTTTGTAGGTCGTGGGGCTTGAACTCTGGGCCTGGGCGCTGTCCCTCAGCTCTTCAGCTCAAGGCGAGCGCTCTACCACTTGAGCTACAGCGCCACTTCCGGTTTTCTGGTGGTTTATTGGAGATAGGAGTCTTACCGTCTCTCCTGCCCGGGCTGGCTTTGAACTGCAATCCTCAGATCTCAGCCTCCTGAGTAGCTAGGATTACAGGCGTGAGCCACCAGCGCCCGGCTGAAAATTTTAATCTTAATGAGGTAAACACATATCAGGCTAGTACAGTTAAGGAATTCATAGATAGACCAACTGTGTGTATTTATACTCTCGTTTCATTTCTCTTTTGAGAGAATTGTACCTATGGCTACAAACTGCAGGAACTATTGAATGCTTTTAGTCACCGGCATCATAGAAATGTCAGTTTCTTACTGAAAATTATTGGACTTTAAAAGGCAGAAAAGGAGCTGAGAAATGAGTTTCATGTACAAAATCCCACCATTCCTGCTCAGTTCTTTAAAAGAAAATTCCAATACAACTACCCTTATTATACCCGTTATGTAATAACATGATTTCCCATCTTCCCATCAGATTGAGTTGTGAAATGAAGGAAAAACATATTTTCTCATATAGATGTCCTCAGATTGACCAACTTTGTTTAGATTTTTAACTTATGTAACAATATACTCTGAAACACTGCTTTTATTAGATAGAAACATTCCAGAAATCCCGTGGTAGAGATTATGTTATTAAACCAATGGGTGCAATGTATACAAGAGACCCGGGATTATTTGTATAAAAACATACAGCTCAAAAATTTATGGCAGTAATATAAACTCCTGAGCATTCCGTGCTGTTGGGGGAATTGTCTGCAGTAGCCTGATGACTGATGTTGTGGCAGCTTTTGGTAACAAGTACAGCTGCTTCTCTAAAGAGGAAATCACAGCAAGAGGAAGAATAAATCCTCCTAAGAAATGTTGGAAAGTGACAATCTAGTTTACTTGTTTTCCTGTAATGGGATTCTGTCATCTGCTATATTCACCCAGTGTACAAATCAGTATTTCTGGGTCTGAAGTTTCCAAAGCTATAAAAAGGACAATTTTTCAAATGAAATGTTTTCTAAAAAGCCTACCTAAAATCATATAAGCTGAATACAACTGTGGCAAGTAGATGGGTCTGTGATCACCAGTACTCTCAAGGCATGAATTTTCAGGTGTGAGTATACTTGATACTAGTCATAGAATTATCTATATTTCTTAGGTTTCTCGTACTTAATTTTGCATTCTGTCTTGAGCACAAGGGCTTGAACTCTGGGCCTCATGCTTGCTAGGCAAGCACACTATCATTTAAGCCATACCTAGAGCTTTCTCTGCTTTAGTTATTTTTCTAATGGTATCTCACACTTCTGCCTGAGAGAAGCCTTGGAATTCAATCCTCCTATCTATATCTTCCGCAAAAATGAATTTCACACATATACCACAACACTCAGCTTGAGATGAGGATCTCATCAATGTTTTTGACCAGCTTGACCTTGAACCATAATTTCCTTCATCTCTACCTCCTAAGTGGCTGAGATTATATACACATATCAGCATGCCTGGTCCTTTGGGGTTTATTTTAAAGTTGATGATTCCATGTTACTTTGGGGAATGCCAGGATGTGAAATATTTTGAAATTTTAAAACTTACAGATGAAAATTCTCTTGATCAAATCAACCATTTTACATAGAGAAAACTAGGAGATAATACATTTCATAGAAAATCTAAATTTTACTATTAAACTGAAAGTCTTGGGCTAGCTATGAAGAAAGAGTTAAGTGTGCCCTAAAAATCTTGAATTCTAGTCTTTGACTTCCCAAAATGAATACTATGAAACTAATCTTTTCCCATACACTAAGTTTAAGTTACATTTACAGTTTTATCTGAAGGAAGCATGCTTTTTAAAGAAATGTAAAACAATGCTGAGTTAACATGTTAATAATACATTTTATCTGAACTAGTGTATGTACAACTTCTGGGATGAAAGAAAGCAATACAATGTTGTCTAAGGCAAATGCAGAGGGAGTAGGGATGCTGTCAGCATTGGCTAGACTAGGAGTCCCTCTCCCCCCTCCCAACAGCAGAGGTTGAGTCTGAGTCTCATTAGCAGAGGCCAAAGAACCCAGTATGAGCACCAGTTTCTGAGTAGTATGTGTGTGGTCTTTAATGCCTATTTCATGAAGTTATTCCAGCAGGATCACAAGAAGAATGGTTGCATGCACTGCTTAGCCAGCTAAGAAGGCCTACCATTTGTATTTGCTGTAGCAGTTGTTACAAAAAAATCTCTGCATGTGTAAAACACAGTCCTTAACCTCAAAAGATGTTAAAAGTACACATATAATTTGTTGCCAATACCAACTTTTAATTTCAGGTACTTTCCTGGCACCCTCACTAAATTAAAAGTCTATGCTAGTCCAAAGATAATCTGAACTCCTATTCCAGTATATTATTTATTTTTTTGATTTTTTTTGTTTGTTTATTGGGACTGAAGCTTGAACCCAAGACCTTTTTTTCTCATAGCTGGCACTCTACAATCTGAGTCATATCTCCAGTACAGCATTTCTGTTGGATACTTTGAGATAGAGCCTTACAAACTTTCTTCCTGGGCTAACATCTTGAAATAAAAGCCTCTAGATCTCAGCCTCTTAGGCACTAAAATTACAGGTGTGAGCCACAGCACCCACCTGACATAGATTGTTTTCCCTTCTGCTCACAAATAATAAGTTCATGCAAAGTTAATTAAAGCCACATGCCCATTTCATTATACTGTATCAGTATAACTAATCTCTTCTAATCAAAATTTACAAATAATGTGTGAATTTTCTGGTTTGTCAAAATCAAGGCAGAGAAAGGTGAAATTTGGCCCATTCTCAAGGCAAAGGTTGGAAAAAGCCAATCTGGCATTTCTCTTTTGGATGAGGAATAATATATATTTATATATAGTGAGAATTAAATTATTGTATCTTTTATATAAATCGAAACATTTGAAGTGAAATTAGGCAGCTTCTTTCCAACAAATGAGGTATTATAGGGATAGAGAAGATGGAGACCCCTCTCTCAGTTTGCAAAGTCTAGCTTAAGAGTTTTCAGTTTGTCATTAACTGGTTTGGGTTTGGAGATTGTAATATTGGTCTATTCCATGCTTACATTTTCTATGATGATCCTTTCATGGCGAAGCACTAGAAAATGGTGTATATGGGGCCAAAGGTTTGACTAAGTGGTTGCTGAGAGTTGCATGTGGAACACTCAAAAATAAAATAAGCCTTTTGGAGGACATGTGTTGGCATAAGAGTGGAGGTTAATAAAGAAATGTGTTTCTATAATAATATGAAGGATTTGCATTTATATAAATCCTTGCTTTGAAATGCTCAAGTACTTGTTTCTACTTCCTGGTATTTGTCATATTATAAGTAGTTTTAACAAAATAAGATAGAAAAATGAGATTTTTTCAGATCTAACATATTTCTCTTTGTCCTTTTTTCTTCTTTCTCTCTTTTATTTTTTTCTTCTCTCTTTATATACTGGTTCTGGGCTTGAATCAGAGCCTTGAACTCATGCTTGGAATTTTTTTGCTCAAAGGCTAGTACTCTACCACATGAGCTACATCTATTTCTGGCTTTTTGCTGTTTCATTGGACATGCATCCCATAGACTTTCCAGCCTAGGCTGGCTTTGAAACTTGATCCGAAGATCTCAGCCTTCTGAGTGTCTAAGATTACAGATGTGAGCCACCACCACCCAGCTACCATTTTTCTTAGACATCAAGAAGCCAGAGCTATCACATAGGGTATATAAATCAATGTATACAGTCAGACTTTTTCCATAGACAGATATAACTCTTGGAATGCTGGTTAAACTAGAAATGCTAGCATGGTAGTGTTATTTTGGTTAGAATAGACTTCGAAGATGCTCCAGATGCCCGAAGAACACAACACAAGACTTTACTACTTAGTCCTAGCATCAATGAGAACCCGTTTTCTTGCCCTCTTTCCCAGTCAACTTTTTTCATTCTTTATAATGTTTCACACATGTGTGCAACAAGAGAATATAAATAATTTCATGAAACAAGACTCATACCTTTAGCCAAATCCCACAGAAATCATGAACCTATAAAGGGCAGTTGCTCGCTGCCAAAAGAAAATCCATCTTGCTTCTAAATTAACGATTGTTCAGTTGTTCATTTTCTCTGTGTGCCACAGAATAAATATTTTATGGACATAAAAACCTTATATTTTCCAGTTAGTACTTAGAGTACTCAAAAATTTGAGAATAAAGACAATATATTAGTTCATTTTTAGAGAGATCCTTAGGGAAAAATCACGAATAATTTATTGGGTGTGGCCACTTTAAACAACAAACTGGCAGCTTAACGAAATGAATACCAGGAAGCTAGAACTTGTGTTGTCAAGAGTGGGGTGAAGACAAGGGGAAGGAGGGCAAATGAATGGAGAGAGGAAGGATGGGTGAATGCAGTCATAACATTGAATGAACATACATGAAAAGGGAACCAGGTAAACTGAGGGGATGGGTGGGCTTGGAAGGGATGGGGGAGAAGGATGAAAGGGCTGACACTGATCAAGATGCGTTATACTCACAGTGACATGTTAAAATGCAGCCCCTTTGCCCAACTACTTTGAACAGTTTCTGCGTGTCAGTGGCTCATGCCTGTAACCCTAGCTACTCAGGAGGCTGAGATCCAAGGAGCTCTCAGAGCTGGCTTGGGCAGGAAAGTATGTGAGATTCTTATCTCCCATAAGCTACTAAAAAAATGCTCAAAGATAGAGCTCAGGCCCTGAATTCAAGCCCCAGGACTAGCACGGAAAAACAAAACAAGAGAGAGTGTAACCATTGTCTCTTTGAACCTGAAAGTAAAATTCAATGCTCATGTAAAGTCATCATGAAAGATGGGGAATGTCACAGTTAGTTCTCAGAAGAAGCTCCACCAGCTATGAGAGGAGGGAGAGGTGAGCACTGGAGGCTGCCTTCCTGCCTTCCCACAGTAATACTTTCTCCCAAGAGTACAGCAAAAAAGCACCTGACTGTTACCTATTGTGCCAAAGAATTTTATTAAAAATGTCTCTGCTATTTTCCTCCACAATAGAAATAAAAGATACTTTCTACCAAGGACAACTCTGCTTATAATTAACTCTTGTGACTTATATTTTTCAACTCCAGGGATAAAGTTATTACAATACTAAAGTCTTGTGCCAAGTGATCACAGGAACATAAAAACTGGAATGGGTTTTCTTCGGGCCAGTCGCAATGTAAAAAGTCACTGTTTCCCTTCTCTTGGGGCAATGAGATACACTGTTTCCACGATCCAAATGGCTCTTGTTTTCTTTGAATTCCTCTCAGCAATTCCTTCTCCATCCATGCACAAAATGCACGCAGAAGGGATGGGAACACAAAGTTTATGTTTATCAGCATTAAGTCCACGAAAGACAAAATGCACATTGTGGTATTGTTTTAATATCATATCCGACACTTGCAAAGAATATGTTGAAAGTGGCATTGATCTTTGATGGGACATTATATTTCTTTGAAAAATCACTTCCTCTTATGCTGATTTAGTTACATAGATTCTGTCTTTATGACATCATCAGATTACAACTGATTTAAATTTAGGGTAGTCATAAAACAGACCCTCAAAGTTGGGGAGTATGTGAAAAATCCTGCTGGTATAAAAAGTTAGAACCCTGAATGAAGAGGTAAGTGCACCCATTAATCAACAGCAGGAGTTCACATGCTGTGGTACGTGGGCAAACACAGCCCATCCTTCTGCTTTCATAAATCAAGTATTGTGAGAACACAGTTCTGCCCAGTTGTTTATTATTCGTGGCCGCCTTGATTCTCACAAAAGTAAGGTTGACTGGTGATAAAATAGACTATCTACGGTAAACAAAGCCAAAAATATTTTACTGTTAAGATGCTTTACAGGAAACTCTTGGTAAGCCCTGCTTGAGAGCAATCATTCCCAACTATACTAACACCAGATCAAATCCTTGATCATCTATTAACCATCTTCTACCCTAGACCAGGCAGAATAAATCTCGTGTCAGAAAATCCTGCAAGAGCCATTTTCCTCAGAAGAAAAACAGCAGCCCCTAGGGGGGAGTTTCTGCCGCATGCATTAAGAAATTCACACTAATGTAACATTAATGAGAAGCACAGATATGAAGACAGAAGATGGACTAAACAACAAATGATAAATTCTTTCTGTTGTCTTATATGTGTGTGTGTGTGTGTGTGTGTGTGTGTGTGTGTGTGTATAGTACGAGGTTTAATGTGGCCAAAGCTATAAAAAGTTTGCAAAAGGGTATTTTAAAATGTTTATTTCTTTTGTTTTCCATGAGGTATAACATGCATTAGAAAAGCAACAATTCATGCCTATAACTTCAATTACTTAGGTATCAGAGATCAGGAATATTGTCGTTTAAAGCCAGCCTGGGCAAAACATTAGTGAGGTAGTACTTGATGAAAGAGTTCATGTTGATCCTTGCCTCCTGGTGCTCACAGCCTACTTATATGCCCTCCTACTCTCCTGTCTCAAGGTTGCTTTATGTGATCTATGAGCAAATGGCAGAGTGAACATTTATCACTTTTAACATTCAGTTACCAAGAGGTAGTGTCTCTCTCAGATTTTCTCTCTCGTGTATTCACACATTACTTGTTCATGGGGAAGCCACATCATCAACAGCCGTAATGATGGGAATATGACGAGGACCCAAATCATCCACACAACAGCACAGTTAGTGAACTTGGAAGAAGATCCTTTTGTCTGTCAAGACACTACCATGGTAGCCCTGGTTGATAGCTTGTTGATACGCGTGAGGGCTTTGAGCCAGAACCACTCAGACTCTTAGATTCCCAACTCCTGGAAGCTTCGTGTGATAATAAACAGGGTGTTCAGTTCTATGTTTATGATGTACAACAGATAAACAATACATATCCACCATAGGGCTTGTTTTTCCTCTCTCTCTCTCTCTCTCTCTCTCTCTCTCTCTCTCTCTCTCTCTCTCTCTCTCTCTCTCTGTGTGTGTGTGTGTGTGTGTGTGTGTTGGTCCTGGGGTTTGAAATCAGAGCCTGGGCACTATCTCTCTAAGTTTTTTGGCTTTAGACACTATCTCTCTAAGCTTTTTTTGCTCAATATTAGTGCTCTATCACTTGAGCCACAGCTTCACTTCCAGTTTTCTGGTGATTAATTGGAAATAAGAGTCTCAAGGACTTTCATGGCTTCATTAGAGTTAAGAGTCCCCAGACTTTCCTGGCTGGCTTCCAACTGTGACCCTCACATCTCAGTCTCCTGAGTAGCTGGGGTTATAGGCATGAGCCACCAGCCCAAAACTATTTTGCCTGTTTTTGTTTTTGTTTTGTTTTGTTGTTGTTTTTGTCAGTCATCAGGCTTGTATTCAGAACCTGGGTGTTGTCCTTGAGCTTTTTCTGCTCAAGGCTACAGTGTTAATCACTTTGAGCCACAGCACCACTTCCAGTTTTTTGGTGATTAATTGGAAATAAGAGTCTCAAGGACTTTTATATCTTGGCTAACTTCAAACTGTGATCCTCAGATTTCAGCCTCCTGAGTAGCTAGGATTACAAGCATGAGCCACCAGTGCCCTGCTTTGTTTCGCCTATTTTCAAAAGCCTTTTAAAAAATGAATTTACATTCACAGTGAAGAGGAAGAAATTTTTCCATATAATGCTTATACTAATTCATGCATAAACTTCCCCATTACCAAATGTTCTCCACCAGAGTGGTACGTTAGTTATAACTGACGAACCAACACTGACAATAAAATCACTCAAAGTTGATGTCTTAGATCAGGGTTGCATTTCGCCGTTGTACAGATACATAATGACAGGTGTCCACCATTATGATGTTTCAGAAGAACTTTACTGCCTTAAACGTCCTGTGGTTTACCTATTCATCTCTGCCATCTGGATTCCTAAAAACTATTCCTCTTTTTACTATTTCCATAGCTTTGACATTTACAGAATGTCACATAATTGTAGTCACATAGTATATAGATTTCTTGGATTGGCTTCTCTCATGTAGAATTAAGCACGTAAGGCTCCTCCATGTCTATTCACAGTTTGATAGTTCATATTGCTTTAGCAATGAAGAATATTTCATTATTTGTATATATCATAGTGGTTCTGTCTGTTTACCAACTGAAGGACATCTTCATTGCTCTGAATTTTGGCAGTCATAAATACAAGCAGTTGGGTTTTGCACAGGAGTAACTTTTTACCTCCTTTGGATATATGCAATGGCTGAGGCATAGGTTTAGAGAATCACTATTTTTGCATGCAACTGGACCCTTATGTCATACAAAAATGAACTTGAAACAGAATAAGAACTTAAATATGTCTTGACATTGTAAACTTCCTAGAAGAAAATAGCAAAAGTCCCCTAGACATTGATCTTAATCATCATTCCTTTTTGGATATGACAAAATACACAGGCAATAAAAAATTTTAAGTACTGTGCATGATTACTTCAAACTAAAAAACCTCCACACCATAAAACAAAAAGTCCACTGGGCTGAAGCTCTGGGAATAGAGCCAGGACCTGGTTGCCTGTTGATCTTTTACTATTATTATTATTATCAATTATTGTAAAGGTGATGTACAAAGGGGTTACAGTTATATAAGTAAGGTAATGAGTACATTTCTTTTTGAAGTGTTACAACCTTGCTCATTTTCTCCCCTTTCCCCCCACTTCCTTCCCCCCAAAGTTGGAAAGTTCATTTCCAACATAATGTCTTGTGAGTATCCCTGATGCATTGATTCACTCTTTGTACTGTCATTTTTGTGATACCCCTTCCCTTCTGCAAATCAGATAAACTTACATATAAGACAAAGGATACAGAAATAAAAAACAGTGACAACAGGGCATAAACCAAAAAGAAAAGAAAAAAGATAAAAAAAGATAATTGCAAACCGTACATTATAAAAGTCTTTTTTATTGTGAAAATACCATACAGAGGGGTTACAATTACATGGGTAAGATAATGAGTACATTTCTTATCAAGCATTGTTGCCTCCTTTGTTTCCCCATACCATCCCTTCCCCTCACCACCCCCACCCCCTACCAACCCCACCCCACACTACCAAAGTTGTAAAGTTCATTTTTCGACATAATGTCTCGTACATCTCATTGTTTTATTGGGTCCACCTGTAACCCTATTTAAACAGTTTGTTTTTTCTCTTCCCCTCCACAAATTATATCAACATCAAATACAGTGAAAGCAGGGCTTATACCCTGGGGGAGGTACATACAAAGCAACAAAGAAATCATCTTATAAATATGATGGAAACAATCACAAGAAAGAAAAAATATTTGAATCCTTATCTTGGGGTTCATTTCGCCTAACATTAACGTGTCTGACAGTTTGTTTCCATTTCTTGGAGTTCGTTTTGATAATCTTTATTTTATATGCTCATATGCACCTAGCTATTGAGCTATTGTGATCCTATGCTAAGAATATCTTAGACATATTTTAGTTATTACAAATGAGGGAAAAGATTCAGCCTATGTTTCTTTTGGTCTAGCTTGCTTCACTTAATATTTTTTCAAGTTTTTCCATTTCCTTATGAGTGGGTCAATGTCATTCATTCTAATGAAACCATAGAATTTCATTGTGTGTATTTACCACATTTTCTTAATCCATTCATCTACTGAGGGTTATCTGGGTTGATTCCATATTCTAACTATTGTAAATGGTGTTGCAATGAACATGGTTGTGTTGTTAGCTTTAGTGTGATCTTGTTTGTGGTCATTTGGGTAAATGCCCAGGAGTGGGATTGTTGGATCATAGGGAAGCTATCTGTTTAGTCTTTAGAGGAACCTCCATACTGTTTTCCAGAATGATTGAACAAGAACAAGTTTACATTCTCATCAACAGTGTATTAGCTTTCCATTTGGCCACATCACCACCAACATCTGTTATTATTAGTTTACTTGATAATAGTCATTCTAATTGGGATGAGGTAGAACTCAATGTTTTGATATGCATTTCTGTTATGGCCAGAGATGTTGAACATTTCTTCATGTGTCTGTTGTCCCTTCTTATTTCTTATTCAGAGAAGTTTCTCTTTAAGTCTTTAGCCCACTTATTAATGGGGTGGTTGTTTCTTTGATGATTTGTTTTGGGGGGTTACTTTTTTATCTCTTGTCAAACTTGTTACCTTTTCCCTCAATTTTCTCCTACTTTCCCTCCCCTGTTGCCCCTCCCCAAGTTGCACAGATCATTTCCAACATATTGTCTTATATATATTGCTGTTACATTGGTTCCCCCCTTGTTCTTTGTCTCACCATTCTGTTGTTCCCCTATCCCTTCCCTATAAATGTATATATAATACCACAGTACCAACATCAAATATAGTTACAATAGAGGATATACCATAGGGGAGAAGAACATTCAAAAGAAATAAAAAAATTACATAATACATTAAAAACAACAGCAACAAAGAAAAACTTCTTGTGTCTACGTCTTGGAGTTCATTTCATTTAGCATTATCTTATATGGAAATATATACATAGCTATTGAGCTATTTGGCTCATCTGCTAAGATTATCCTAGATGTATACTAATTATTGTAAATAATGGAACTGCAGAGCTTCTGCATGGCAAAGAACATAGCTAGTAAGATCAATCTAGCCATACAACAGACAAGGGCCTCATTTCTAAAATGTACTTAGAACTCAAAAAAATTAAATCCCCCAAAATCAAGTCCTCAAAGAAACAAACACTCCATTAATAAGTGGGCTGAAGACTTAAAGAGACTTATCAGAAGAAGAAATAAGAATGGCCAATAGACACATGAAGAACTGCTCAACTTCTCTGGTCATAAAAGAAATGTAAACTAAAACAACATTGAAATTCCACCTCACCCCAGTCAGAATGGTTGTAATAAAAAAAATCTAATAATAACAGATGTTGGAGGGGATATTGTCAAAGGAGAATGATATTGCATTGTTGGTGTGAGTGTAAACTTGTTCAATTACTCTAGAAATCAGTATAGAGCTCCCCTATGACCCAGCAATCCCACTCCTGGGCATTTACCCAAATGATAACAAACAAAGCCATACTAAAGCCATCAGCACAACTATGTTTAGCACAGCATTATTCACTATAGTTAAGATATGGAACCAACCCAGATGCCCTCAGTAGATGCCCTCAATAGATCAAGAAAATGTGATATGTATGTGTGTGTGTGTTGTGTGTGTGTGTGTCTGTCTGTCTGTCTGTGTGTCTGTGTGTGTGTATATACAATGGAATTCTATGCTTCCATCAGAAAGAATGACACTGCCCCATTTGTAAGGAAATCCTTAGACTTGGAAAAAATTATGTTTCTGGATTTTTATTTAGGAAGTTTCAACCTCTGTCAAGGAGCCCTAGTGTTCCCCCTAGTCCCCTTCTTGTAATATTTTCAGGATTATTGATCTTACATTGAGGTCTTTGATCCATTTTGGAATTGATTCTGGTGCAGAGTGACATATAAGGATCTAACTTCAGTTTTCTACATGTGTATAGCCAATTCTGCCAGTACCATTTGTGGAAGAGGCTGTCTTTCTTCCATCCTGAATTTTTGGCTCCCTCATCAAAGATTAGGTGGACATAGGTCTGTGGGTTTGTTTCTGGGTCTTCAGTTCTATTCCATTGGTCCTCAGGACTGTTCACGTGCCAGTACCAAGCTTTTTTTGGTCTACACCTTTGTAATAGAGTTTGAAGTTTGGTATTGATATTTCTCCAGCACTGTACTTCCTGCTAAGAACTGTTTTTACTCTTCAGGGTCTTCTATTATCCTATATGAATTTTGTGATTGCTTCTTCTATTTCTTTTAGGAATGATGTTGGGATTTTGATGAGTATTGCACTGACTTTGAGATAGATTTTGCCAGCATTACCATTTTCACGATGTTTATTCTCCTGATCCAGGAGCATGTAAGTGAGGATTTCCACTTCCTTAAGTCTGCTTTAATTTCCTTTTTTGAGTTTTAAATTTTTCATTATCAAGGTCCTTCAGCACATTGGATAATTGGATGATGGACTGGGGTGTGCTGCTGTGCCCATGTAAGGTCTCTCTTCTTCCATACAATCCAGTTGAGGGGGTTGCATCTGTCCTGGGTCTGGTGTGTGCAATATGTTCATGGACCTGATTTTATTGATATGCATTTGATAGAACCATGTGTCAAGCATTCTTGATTTGATTTGATAAATTCATAGATGGTAAGTTTCTGTTTGCATAAATTAGTTATCAGTCTGCTTCAAAATTTGTACTGGATGGTTAGATAGATGGTGCTTGCTTACTTGAGCACACACACACATACACAAACATACACACATACATACACACACAGTATCATTCTGCTTTAACATTTGTACTCAGGGGCTGGGAAGATGGCTCAGTGGTAGAGCGCTTGCCTTGCATGCCTGAGGCCCTGGGTTCGATTCCTCAGCACCACATAAGCAAAAAGATAAAAAAGCCAGAAGTGGCTTTGTGGCTCAAGTGGTAGAGCGCTCTCGCCTTGAGCTGAAGAGCTGAGGGACAGCACCCAGGCCCAGAGTTCAGGCCCCACGACCGGACCAAAAAAAAAAAAAAACAAAAAACAACATTTGTACTCAGAATACAGCAAACTGCTGTATTTTATAAAAGAGATTCCATTAAGGCCTGCCCTAATTCCACAGATGGCAGTTAATAATAATTTAAACCATGAAAGTCCAGATGCCTCTTCCTAACATTCATGCTTGCCTACTAAAGAAATACCAAGCCCTATCATATTTCCTAGAGAAATTCTTGTTTTCTCAGATCACTAAAAGTATCCTTATCAGTGAAACACATGTACCTGACACACTGATCAAGGATGCAAGAGATGTTATCAAAATCATCTTTGTATTTTTCTTTCATTGATCATTAAAACTTTACTCCATGGTAGTCAACTTGATGAAACCTAAGTACTTCCCACAGTCCATAGTCAGTGTTTCACTTGTATACAGTATAAATTCAGCAGTGTTACTAAGGAGACTAAGTACTTCCCACAGTCCATAGTCAGTGTTTCACTTGTATACAGTATAAATTCAGCAGTGTTACTAAGGAGACTTGAGTTGGAAGATCATAACTTTGAGGTCAGTCTGAGCAATATAGTGAGACTCTTATTTCAAAAAGAGAAGAAAAGAAAAGAAAAGAAAAGGAAAGGAAAGGAAAGAAAAGAAAAGAAAAGAAGCACTGTGGATTTCAGAATATTATATTAAATCATTCACTTCCGCTGAAAACCTGAGACTCTTTTCAGTCTTTTAGGCAAGACAACTTACAAATTATTTAGGCAACAGGAACAAGGGAAGATGTAAAGAGTGTAATTAGCTTCTCATCCCTTCTTCATTTGTTCCCCCACATTTAGCAGCTACTCTGGATCCCTTCTGGACTGGGATGATGTGGCATAAAAGATACTTAAAACAGATCTCTTCAACCAAGAGACACCTTGAATGCTTCTACAATGACTGCAGGCTTGTAGCCCACTTCACTCCACAACGATCCTGGACCCCTCCAGACACACTCTCCCACTGCAGTCTTCCCTCTAGATGGCCCTGTTGGACAAGCTCTAAGATGCTCTGTAATTATGCACCACATCTGGCCCTCAGAAAACAGTCTGATGTTCTATGCCTGGACACACTGAACCTGTGGCCCAACCATTACACAGTGAGCATACTCCTCATGCCCTCAGGAAACTTCCTGGCTTTCTCTTCCTCAGATTTTCCTCCTGGCATCAGAGAGTGACATAAACAACATAAGACACCAGGAGTGCTCTGAGAATCCACCAAAACCCTTCCTTAAAAAATATTGTAAAGGTGATGTACAGAGGGGTTACAGTTACACAAGTCAGGTAATGAGTACATTTCCTTTTCAACAGTCTCCTTCCTCATTCTCTTCCAGTTTTTCCCCTCCCAACTTCCCAGCCTCCAAAGTTGTATAGTTAATTTCCAACACAGTGTCTAGTGGGTATCAGTGCTGAATTGGTTCATCCTCTGTCCCACTATTTTTATGCTTCCCCTTCCCTTCCCCAAATCAGATAAATTTATATATAAGACAAAGGGTACAGAAATCAAAAACAGTGACAAAAGGACATTAACCTAAGAAAAAAGGAAAGAAGCAGAATAAAAAAAGCTGCAGTATAATAAAATAAACTAACACTAACAGATGCATCAGGGATGTAGCTAAAAGGGAATGCTACTAAACTTTTGGTGGGGTACAAACTTGTTCAACAACTCTGGAGAACACAATGGAAATTCCTCTAAAAAGTAAACATAGAGTGCCCCTGTGACTTAGCAATCCCACTTCTGGGCAGCTATCCAACTGACCACAAACCAGGCCACACTAAAGCCACCAGCACTACCATGTTCATTGCAGCATTGTTTTCTTCTTGTTATTGTTTCCTGCTTTCAGTACATGACTTTTAAACTTTTGGTGGAGAGTAATTTGAGGAGAAAATGTTATTTCCTTTAAAAGCACTTCTTTCTTCCCTTCCATGACCAATTTGCTTTCCACTGAGTTCTCCTTTACATTCTTTTCAGACATTTCAGACTTTCTCTGTGCTGGAAGTCCTAGCTCCTCTTTCACTGTGTCATTTCAATAATTAATATTTACTTTCTGTGTTCCACAACATTCCACAAAGCCCCTTTCCAGAGAGTGGATCTGAGTGCACCTTTGCTGTTTTGGAAGATGATAGGAGGCAAAATTAGTTCTAAAACAAAGCGGGTAACATTCAAAAATCTTAGTAAGTCTGGCCTAGGTTCAATGTTAGTTGAAGATAGGTTAAATGAATAGCCATTTACTGTTTTTTTTTGCTCATGGAGTGAAAACATTGCTTTGGTGCATTTGGTTATGCTCTGGTAATTTAGAAACAAAAAACTAATTTTCTTATGGTTCTTGGAAGCCATAGAGAGGAAGGCATGGGTGGGCTCTGTTGCCTTGTGAAGGCTACATGCAGCACCTTATATGCTGAAGGGGAGGAATATCATCCTTCCACAGGGCTGAAGACAGAGGGACAGCAAGCAGAAGAAAAATTGGAGCCTCCATTATAAGTATTTGGATCACATTCACACCTTGAGAATCCTGATGAGCTAATCAACTGTTTAACACAATCACATTAGAAACACCTGAATTTTGAATAGGATACATTAAAGCCATGGGAGATATTATTCTTATTGTTGCAGGCTGCATTAACTAGAAAGCAGACACTGTGGTAGAAATTTCTCCAGGGATGCACTGGGGTCAACATTAGGGGGTGAAGGTTGGAGAAGCAGTGTTACAACACAGTCTCAAGAAAAGCCGCGGCTTGGAACTCTGAATCTAAAATAACCTGGAGAGTTGTCCTCACATTGAATGAAGGTGTGTGACTTCTTTCATGTGTTGCTCAATCACTGGATACAGAGAAACTTGAGAAGGAACAATCTTGGGAAACATGGCATGGAGCATAACCTGGGAAAAAGTGGTGCTTTTTTTTTGCCAGTCTTAGTGTCTGAACTCAGTACCTATTCACTGTCTCTGAGCTTCTTTTGTTCAAGGCTAACACTCTACCACTTGAGCCACAGTGCCAATTCCTACTGTTTCTGTTTATGTGGTATTGAGGAATCAAACCCAGGTTTCACGCATGCTAGGTAAGCAGTCTACCGCTAAGCCATATTCCTAGCCCCAGAAGTGGCATCCTTGAGCCCAAGTATACTCACATGGGGGTTCCACTAAGGACTCTCTACCATCTTCAAGTGCACTCTCAAGCACTTGAACTAATAGCCCTTCAGCCCCAAAATAGGATTTAGGGGTACATTACAACTAGGGATGGTGTGTGTGTGTTTGAGAGAGAGTGGGGGGATAGGGGAAGAGGGAGGGACTCCTGGGCTTGAACTCAGGGCCTGGGTGCTGTCTTTTTTTGTGCTCCTGACTAGAGCTCTAGCACTTGAATCACAGCTCCACTTCTGGTTTTTGATTGGCTAATTGGAGTTAAGAGTCCCACAGACTTTCCTGCCCTGACTGGCTTCAAGGTACAATACTCAGATCTCACTCAGCTTCCTGAATAGCTAGGATTATAGGTGTGAAGCACAGGCACCTAGCTGTATGGTCATTCTTTTTAAAGTGGAATGTTCATATCAATATGAATAATGATCAACTGATCATTTGAATCTGAGATATTTAACAAGGTCCATGAAAGCATTCCTTCTTGACCTCAAAAAATAGTTATGGATCAACTTCCAAGCATCAGAACATTCAAGTTCAGAACAGAATAAATTGGTTCTTGTTCTTGAGAACTTAGTATAGTAACTATTTTAGTGTTGAATATATCTTATATTTTGGAAATTTGTAGTATTTTCATCCATATCTGAATCTGTGTGCTGTCCTTGACAAACTATATTTTTATTCACCTTTAAAATTTTTATTTTATTTTTTGAGCTTCAATAGGTTGTATACGGGTGTTCTTTTGAAGAGAGTTAGGCAACTTAGAGCTGAGAGGCTGAATCTGGCAGTCCACATGTCTTTTTATATCAAGTTGTATAGGAATACATTCATGCTCACTCAGTTACTGGGCATATCTATGGCTAATTATTCACTACAAGGCCTCAGTGGAGCAGTTAAGTTGCAACAGAGATCACATGGTCTGTCAATCTAAAATATTTACTATCTGGCCTCTGCTCTAGGATTCATGGCAATATGATAATTAAGAATGGTCTTAGTTGTGCAATTGATAATGATCTATTTATTTTGTATTTAAAAAAACATTTTGTCTCTACATTGAAGAACATCTTATCATTGATTATTAAGCAAATTCAACTTCCTAACTGTATAATAATAAAGAATTTTTTCCTTTAGATATCTTTCATCCATTTCTTTTCATCATTATTATAACCATAAGGCATAATTTTAAAAATGAACAAATGTTTAACATAACACTAAATAAATTAGGTTTAGTCAATATGGTTGAACATAATTAATGGTTAGTTGCCACCCTCGATGAAAATATTTCGTGATGTTTCACAATGATTTATATTTTTTGCTGTTCTTTACAACATTGTTTATCAGATGTTCATTTATCAACATCTTTGTTTGGATGAAAACAAAAGACATGTTTATCCTATCTGTGTATGACACAAAGCTGCAAAGCCAAAAGTTGCTGTATTAGAAGGCAGAAACAGTATTTTAAAAAACTGCAAAAGGTTGGAAAGATGGGCCAAAAATAACAAAATTAAATTTAGCAGGGCAATATATAAAGTTGGATATTGGAGTTAGAAAATTGGAGCCACAAATGTACAAATAGAGGATGCAAAACACACAGCTCACCCGCTGGGAAAGTTGAACAAGTTTTAGCATCAACTGCAAGCTTAATTATGAACCAGTCCTTTGATGTGGCTAGGAAATATGTTTGTATGAGCTTGGCATATGTCTTAAATTAATTATGTATTCTGTCTAGATGAAGGTGGCTAATTGCATTGCTTTCTGCATTGCTCCTATGCCATCTGGAACAATGCATTCAAAACAGAGAGGTTGTTGTAATAGGGACCTTGACAAATGCAGTGGATGTTTGACAGAAATCAGATAGCTCATTTGTGAGATGTTGAAGCTAAGGCACAGAACAATGTTAGGTATAATTGGAAGCACCTGTGTTGGGAGCTAGGCATTCAAAGCAGTAGAGGATACTCAGAATTCATCCCAGCAAAGAGAAAATCAGGGCTGAAAATCCAAATTCTGGAAGTATTGGAGTGATATTATACACTGGATATTTTCAGTGGTGAAAGTCACAGAATCTGTGGAGAAGCAGTGTTTTTCTAAGCTCTGTTTTCTGTCACCATTCTGATACCATTCCTGGCCCTATGTAAGACCTAGTGAGGGATGGCAATTCAGATAATATTCTGTGGCCCTCCTCAACTCTAACCTTCTCTATTTAGGATTCATTTTCATTGTTTTCAGTCTGGCAAGTGTGTGTGTGTGTGTGTGTGTGTGTGTGTGTGTGTGTGTGTGTGTGTGTGTGTGTGTGTGTGTGAATGCATGTGTGGTAGGGGAGTGAATGGAAAGAATATTATGCCAAGACAAGACAAAAATAATGAGGGGTGGGAGTGGGGGAGAGAGTTTGGAAGAGGAATGAATAGAATTTACCTTCTGTGCAATGGCTATTATTGAGTCAAATCCTTATTTTATTCAGGTTTTCAAGTAGCTTGTTAGGAAAATTGTTTGAAGAAAATGCATGTAGTGCATGCCTTTTGACCTTGGGAAATTTACTTCATTCAGCGCCCTGAACCTGTAGTTTTTTTTATCTGTGCCGCAGTGTTGTCCCACAATACAGGATGCAGCCCTTGAACACCAGGAAAGGAAACAAGTAATGTTAGAGCTCACAGCTACATGCCAGACTTTCGCCCAAAGAAGATAGACGATCAATAAATTGTGGATAAAGTAAGTTTTTCTTTAAATTTGTGGAACTATCTACCTATCTCCTCCCCAAACCTCACCCCCATATCACCCAGAATGGAGTAATTTCTGTGATAATATTACAACCTGGAACTGTTTCAAACCTGGAATTATAGAGAAGACAATTACTGATTTCTATCACCTTAGTTTCATATTTACTGTCTCGTGTACTATTTTCTAGTTGCTTCCCTGTGCTTATATTTTCCATTCTTACTTTTTTTAATTTTACTTGATCATCTTGTGATTTCCTTTTTCTCCATTTTAATGTATCAATTATATTTCTTTGATTCTTAGTGACTGTCTCTTAACATATACAATATACAGTTACAAACAATGTACTTTTATATATTAAAATATTATTACACACTTCCTGATTCGGTGAGAGAACCATACAACAAAACTTTTTGGTTTTTTTTTCCTCCTCATATCTTCTAACATAGCTGTCATACAGTATTCACAGATTATTCATTAGCTGTAGGGTATCCAAGCTGTTTCCATAGCATGGCTATTGTGAACATGGGTGTGCAGGTGCCTTTATTAAATCCTGACTTACATTTCTTTGGATATTCCCAAGATTAGTATAATCAGATCATAGAGGTATTCTGTTGATGGTTTTTTTAAATTTTAATTTTATTGTCAAAGTGATATACAGAGGGGTTACAGTTACATAAGTAAGGTAGTGAGTACATTTCTTGTCAAACTTGTTAACCCTCCCTCTTTTCCTCCCCCATCTCCCCCTCCCCCCCGCCAGTTGTACAGATCATTTCCAACATATTGTCTTGTGAATATGGCTGCTGCATTGGTAACCCCCTTGTCCTTTGTCTCACCATTTTTTATTCCCCTTCCCTTCCCTAATTCAGATAAACATATATACGGTACCCAGGGCTCTCTAGTGGTTGCTCTCCTTTACATTCTTTGTTCTGGCTCTAGTAGTATCCTCTGCTTTCTGCTCTCTGTGATCTTTTTTTTTTTTTTTTTTTTTTTGTTCTCTGTGATCTTTTGCTTCTGCCTGACTTTCCACTTGGAGGCTGGTGATTAATCCTGTGACCTCAGTTCTTTAATGGATCTAAGAAGAGATTTAGTGTTTCAGCTTTTTGTCTTATTGTGAAGATGGAAAACCATATACTTTTTTAAAGAACTCATTACAAATTGCTAGCATGTGATGTCTATGAAGTGAAAGGTGTTCATTCTTGCACTGTTCATTCCTGGCTAGTCTTGCATTGCCCTCCCTATTCCATTCCTTACCTAGACTGTCAGTTCTAGAACTACTGCTGGTACAGAGCAAGTCAGGCTAAACAAACTATCCCTATGGAAGCGTCTAATGGAGGATGTCAGCCAAAGCAAAATGAGGTGTCTATGCACACTGCAGAGTGCACAGCAGTATAGGAGCCAGCCTGAGAATGATGATCAAAGTTGGCATATAATGAAATAAATAGAAATTAGGAACCACACTACAGGATGTAATAAGAAGACGTCATCGCCTCTGTAATATTTTGACAATTATGTATAAATAACTTGAATCTAAGAGGTCACCATGAAAGGACCCAAATTTAAAAGAGAAAACACTCTACAAAATATGTGGCTTACAGTCTTCAAAAGTATTAAGGTCATAAGAGTCAAGGGAAAAAAGATCTAGAACAATTCCACTTCCAGAGATTAAAGAATGATAACACCTACATATAAATCATGATTCTGACCTCCGTATTTTGTCATAAAGGACTATATTGGCAATACTAGTAAAGGGAGAGTAGGCTGAGAAGATGGGTAGAAAGTAACATATCATATTGATGTTAATTTTCTGATTCTGATGGTTGCATTGTGGTCATTTAGGAGACTGATCTTATTTGAATGAATCATTATAGAAAAAAAATATTTGAGTATCAGGAGAAAATGTGTGTGGTTTTTATGTAATTATACCAAAAATAATATAAAAAATTAAAGGGGATTCCAATGAATGATGAAAAAAAGAGTCTGAGGGCCTCTGATGAGTTTCTTCTTCACAGCTGGTGTTGCGTACCTGTGTATCTACTCTCTTTGGTGATCTTGTTTTTCACAGTTCTCCCTCACTCTCTTTAGAGATACTGGATCTGTTTTTAGATGTATACAATTTCAGATTGCTGGAGACATGAAGACCCATTTATAGCAGTTCTGATCTAGTATATATAGCTGGAAAAGAATAATATGTAATAGCTACTTGGTCTAAACCATATTATAAATAATGATAATTCAAACAAGTCTGTAGACTATAAAAGCTAATATGTCCAGCAAAATTCTGCTCAGTGAATCATTTTTCCTTTGCCCTTAGCTTGAAATCAATAATAGTCTTTACAAAGTCCTTGAAAACAGTTCAGTCTGCCTATGTGCTGCACACACTTTTATTTATGATACCTCTCACATGGCAATTATAACAACAAGCAGAAAGAAAGTATCTAAATTATTGTTTAAGAAGACAATTTAAACACAATTAATTTTTAGTCCATGTAGTAGTGTTATTGTTTGCAATGCCAATATTATTTTATCGAAGCCTAATGTTAAAAAAAAGGTTAATTTTCAAGTATACTTTAAAAGGCAGGGAACAAATTTTGTCTGTATGCTCTATAAACTGTTTTTTTGGCCAGACGTTATCAAAACATGTCTAGATAACCAGCATATTTATAGCATGTTTATCTTGAATAAATACAATTGTGAAATTAATATGCCTGAAAATAACATATGTAAACTTTGAATTACCAAATGTACTAAGTCTTATCCTCCTTGTAGGAAAGACTGAATCTCATTTAGAGTTGTGATATCAGAAGTCTGGAAACACATAATGACTAGTCAATAAAATTCAGAAATTGTATGATCACACCAGATAACAAGCAGTATACAATAAGAACAAGTAAAATAATATATTCAAGTATACCGATAGCCATTGTTCACTCACCACATGAAAGCATTTTTTTTTTTGATTTTGTTTTTGGGTCCGGTCATGGGGCCTGAACTCTGGGCCTGGGCGCTGTCCCTCACCTCTTCAGCTCAAGGCTAGCGCTCTACCACTTGAGCCACAGCTCCACTTCCAGCTTTTTTCTTTTTGCTTATGTGGTGCTGAGGAATCGAACCCAGGGCCTCAGGCATGCAAGGCAAGCGCTCTACCACTGAGCCACCTTCCCAGCCCCTGAAAGCATACTTATTAAGCACAACATTTTGACCATGAATTAAGGCATAATATTGCTTTTCATTGAAATGCCTCTACCTAGTTTTGAAGCACTAGAACTGGACATTCCCTTCTTAATTAGATTAAGTACATACCCCAGGTACTTGCCTTAACAGGCCCTTATACTCCAGGGTAACTATGCACCTTTCTAATAAGCTTAGAACCAGATATCAGGCAATAGGTACTACCCCTATATCCCGAGGAAAGCAAAAGTATTCAAATTAAGCAACAAATAAGGGAGTACTGGATGCATAGTACTGCCCCTTTTCCCCAAACTTGCCACATCTAAGCTTCTTGTACAATTCCAGTATGCTTTTGTTTTGTCCAAGAGTGCAACTGCCTATCATTCCTCCTTTTGGTATCATAAAGAGCTCTGAGTTTCTCTCTCTCTCTCTCTCTCTCTCTCTCTCTCTCTCTCTCTCTCTCTCTCTCTCTCTCTCTCTCTCTCTCTCACTTTCTATATATATATATGTATGTATATACACACATATATACATACATATCATCAATATAAAAATATATAATAGTGCCGAGCACTGATGGCTCATGCTTGTAATCCTAGTTTCTCAGGAGGCTGAGATATGAGGGTCTTGGTTCAAAGCCAGCCCAGGCAGGAAAGTCCGTGAGACTCTTATCTCCAACAAACCCCTAGAAAACCGGAAGTGGTGCAGTGGCTCAAGTGGTAGAGTGCTCACCTTGAGCTGAAGAGCACAGGGACAGTGCCCAAGCCCCACGACCGACAAAAATTATATATATATATATATATATATATATATATATATATATACACACATATAATAGGCATCATTTATTACGTATAAATGTGGAACATGATACATATTATGTATACACATGTATCACATTTTCTTGATCCATTTGTTCATTGCAGGGCACCTATGCTGTTCTATAACTTGGCTATGGTGAGTTGTGAACCGATAAACATGTTATACAATAGGAAGGCATCTATGGGATCTGATGCAAGGGAACTGTGATACTGATTGGTAAGGTAGAACAGATGCTGTCATTCAAAACCCAGGAGAATTTCCCATTCAAGCTATGAGGGGAGCTATTATTAGAAGGTAAATGGCAGGCATGGAGGCAAGGACAAAATATTCCAGGAATATTGTCCTCATGTAGCAAATAGTCTCTCACACAGCTTAGAGAAAGCATGTTCTGGAAACACAGAGTGCATGATTGCAAAGCATGGCAGGAGAATGTGGTACAAGGTGACATTACTTGAACAGGAGCTCCCTGCATGGTATATTTTCAACCATGGTGAGAATCGAGTCTATCTTCAGGCCAATGGTGAACTACTGGTGAATATTAAACACAAAACACTGGCCACGCTCAGTATATGGTATTTTGATTTAATCATGTAAAAAAAACTGGGGCTTTGTTAGGGGTGTGAATATTGTCTCCCTCAGATGCTGGTCAGAAAAGCCATGATACTGACTGCAGGGTCCTAATGAGACACTAAGGATGTAGCCTTGGGTGCCCGGGGAAGATGGGGGCAGGTTTGATGATAAATACACACAGTGTTTCCTGATTAAAAGTTTTCAGGGACTTGATTTTAAAACTTCTGACATGGCTTTAATACATTCCGTTATCTTTTAGCATTGGCTAAAAGATTGGCTCCAGTTCAGAGTTTTATAAAACTGATCTTATTGAAACCCTTCAGCCTAAACCAAATCTTAATCAAAAACACAGTCCCTTCTGATTCCTCCATTACTAATTTATACAGTAGTAAAAAAATGCTGCCTTAAATTAGCTTTAATCTTCATTTATATCATATCTTTTACAATTGAGTTAACTTGTTAACTATAATTGATTACAGATTAAGCTTTCCAGGGAATAAATATATCCGTTCATGTAAAATGAAAAGAGGAAAAATCAAAGCACTCTATGCAAGCAAAAGAAAGAAAAGGATTTTCTTATCTGTGTAGTCTATGATTAAGTCACTTTTTTTTTGGTGGCAGTGGTTTGGGATTTGAACTCAGGGTTTTGTGCTTGCTAGACAAATGTTATACTACTGCGTGAGCCACACCTCAAACCCTGTTTGCTCTGGCTATTTTTGAAACTCTTTTTGCCTATGCCAACCTGTACTGTGATCCTCCTATTTATACTTCCTACAGTAGCTGGGGTGATAATCAAGCTACCATGCCCAGCTGTTTTCATTTGAGATGCGGGATCTCAAGATTTGTTTTCATCTAGGGTTGTCCTGGAGCTATAGTCATTCTCAATATCATACTCCTAAATAGTTTGGAGGACAGGTACATAACACCACACTCACTTATTGGTTGAGATGGGGGTCTCATGAACTTTTTGCCTGGGCTGGCTTGAACCCAACCCTTCCAATCTCTTTTCTTAAAGTAGCTAGGATCACAGTTTTGAACCACTGCATACTGAAGGGTTATATTTTTATTAGGGCATACATGATGACAAAATATGCTCCTGCAGTTTTTAGTATTCTTCTACCAAAAATTGGTATATAAATATTCAATTTATGGACTGTGAGTCCATCCAAATGATCTGTCTTTAAAAAATTACTCACTTGGAAACTTACTGCAATTAAAATGTTAGTAGAAACTGGGTGCCAGGGAAATGCCTGCAATTCTAGCTACCCTACTATTCAGGAGGTTGAAATCTAAGGATTGGGGTTCAAAGCCAGCCCTGGCAGAAAAGTCCCAATGAGACTCTTACCTCCAATTAACCACTCAAAAACCAAAAGTGGATCTGTGGCTCAAAGTGGTAGAGCTAGAGTACTGGCCGTGAGCAAAAGAGCTCAGATATAGCACCCAGGCTTTGAATTCAAGCCTCACAATTGACAGAAAAAAAGAAGTAGAATAAATAGTTTCCTCTTAGAAAGACAAAGTGACTTATGAGAGACGTACTTAGGCTTAGTTTCTTTACTGAAGTTAACTTTTATCCTAATTTCTTCAATACCTCAAATCACCCCCACCCCAACCCACTCAAACATTACAAAGAAAAAAATCATTATACCATTTCCCACCATCTCCTGGCATTCTGTGGCCTTTGGTTGGCTTTGGATGTGATGCTATCATTCAGTAGTTACCAACTCTTCAGTGATTGCTAGCTAGGTAATTAATCAGATTGCAAAATCTGTAAATAGAATCATAATGCATTTCCAGTGCCTTAGAAAAACCTGAACATAAATTGAATCACCAGAAAGAAAGTAATGAAGAAAGACATCCTATATTTCAGGAAAGAAGGTTGTAGGACTCAGTGATAAAGCAATCTGTAAGTTGAAGAAACCCCCCACAGGACAGGCTGAGCAGCAACATAATACTTGGGTTGTGACCTAGCCGTGATTTGTCTTTGTAAATGGTTTCAACAGTCTAGAACTGTACTTCAGAATTAACCAGTAAAATATTCCCAATTTAGCTGTACACAACTTCAAAGAATCACAAAGTCTAAAATTGGAAAGCAAAAATACATATCTTAAAAGCTATATTTTATGCATGCATCTAATACATGACAAAAGTAGAGTTTACAGTTAATGATTACTGTCCACTTGCATTTGTAACCTTGAATGGAGATTCTTTTGTTTTGCTTAATGTTTCATATATGCTTCATATGTTAAGTAGCGATTCATATCCGGCTATAATTATGATGTAATTCAAGCTAGGAAGCCACATGCTGTTGGCTATGGTTGTATTCCTAGCTACTCAGAAGACTGAGATCTGAGAATAGAGGTTTGAAAACAGTTGGCCAGATATATCTGAGAGATTATTTTTTCTACTTCATCAGTAAAATGTCAGAAGCGGAGGTGTTGCCTGAGTTGGTAAATGCTAGCCTTAAGCAAAGAAAACAAGAAAGAGTGTGAGGCTCTGAGTTCAAGCCCCAGTACTATCTTACAGACACACACACACACACACACACACACACACACACACACACACACACACACACACACACAGAAAAAAAAGTAAGAGAAGAAATAATACAAGCTATTCAAGCAAAGCACACTAGGAACCTAGATCTCCAGCTACTCAGGAGTCTACAGTAGAAGAATTACATAGGTTGAGAATTTGAGAACCAGATAGAGTTATATCCACTCCCTTCAAATACTAATGATAAAGGATATGAGCAATCCTGTATACTTTCTACCCAGATGAAATAACATTTTACAAAATTATTGTTACAGATATTGACATTGATCAAATCCATTGGATTCATTAGAGTTATTTTTAGCATCTGAGTGTATTCCAAATTGTACTAAACATCAGCCTCTCACATCTTACACATCTCCAAACTAAGTCTGCATAATGTTTTAGATCCTTAAGTCAATAAACCACTCATATTTCGGAGAGACAAGGAATGAAGGAGAAATGGCTGAAGTCTCAACCTGAGGGTTTGGAGGTGGAAGGAATGGTTTGAGAATGTGGAACTGGGGTTCCTCACAGCACCCAGTTTGAGATATCTAGCAGGTATTTGGCAGGATAACTCTACAACTCAAATCCAAACTCTGCCATGCTTAACTAGAAAGTGAGCATTATAATCAGGCCAAAGAAGCCAAGAAAAACTTGACCACTTTTATGGAAAAGAAAAAAGAACCCAAAATACCTTCAACAACAGTGAACACAGGCACATCTTTTGCAGAATGTTCCTTTAGGAAAACAGCTCTCTTTTATTTCTTGGGCCTTCTATGTAGACCTCTCTTTGGCCTTTACAGTCAGATGTCAAGAATACAACGATTGATTGGGTTTTGTCTGGGGACAGAGTTTATTTTAGAGAGGCTAAAAAATTCAAGTAGTGGCAGAGTATAGTTTCTATAATATAAAATTTCAAACAGCCAGTTACTGTTCTTCCATCTCTTTGAAGGGGCCCAAACTAAACAACTCCACATTCATTACAAAAGACCTCTGTAGAGCACCTTATTATGCATCATTTAGAAAGAGTAGAAGAACACAAATCCAGGAATCCTTTGGAATTTCAGACTGTATAAATAGCCCTTCAGTGAATGACAGCTTAAGCTGTGCTATGCAAAAAGCATGGCAGAGACAATAAATTATTTGAACGGAGTTGGTTTTTCCATATTATTCTAACCCTTGAGCATCATAGGGACAATTTCCCTTTGCTATATTTCTATACTAAAGTCCAAGGGTAATATTTAGAGTGATTTCCCACGAGCTCTTGTGATGATCTGCATTATTAAAAACGATTATTTCCAACCAGAGGCCAGATCTGCCAGCATGAGGCAGGCGGGAAGCAGCGTGTGAGCTCTGGCTCCAGGGCCACTGCTGTAGATCCCCGGACAAAGTGCCAGCAACTTTTTTTTTAACCTAACTGGAGGGATTGGAAATGGTTTTCCGTTGTGTCTGCAATCCATTTTAGTGAAATCGTTTCTGTTATTTTGTGAAAACCAGGATAACACACAATCAGGGCCTTTAAAAATGGTCGCTTCATCCAGTCAGGGTTCTGGCAACTTTTAAACAAGGCAGGATAATATTCCTTCTCAGTTTTTTTAAAATATCCTGGCCAAAGTATTGTAGAGGGACACAAGTACAGGAATACTCTCAGCTTGGGGATGGAGGAATAACACACAACAGAGATTTAGTCGGAGATTAAGAACAGTAAGTATATTTTAGTAAGCATAACTGCCTTCATCTTTACTCTGTCTCTCATAGTCTCTTCATCTGGGACACTTTTAATCTGATTCCAGAACCGAGGCTATGCATATAAATAGGTAATTTAGAAAGATACAGAGAGTTTTTTTCCCCCAGAAGATAAGAACCTTATCTTCAGGATAATGGCAACCCAAGCTCAACAACTCTTCCACAGGCCAGTCCCCACCATTCCAATCTTTATCTGAAAACCCACACACCTGTAGTATATCATTCTTGAATCATTATGGATTCCAAGTTGGGAAAGTTTTTACATTCTAGTCTATTGACCTGGCATTTCACTTAAGAAAAGAAGAGATGTTTCTTTGCCAAGCCGCAAAGTTTTACAGCCCCATTTATTCTTCCTACACCATCTTTCCCTGTCATGTTCTTCTCAGCCTCACTGGGTGCAAATCCTGAGTAACTGCTGTCCACTTTCCAAAACACTCTTCTTTGCAAAGCCCACTTTGCCTTCTAGAGAAATTCTCAAATCAAGTGTGTATAATACTGAGTTTTCTCTATAATAGTAGAGAAATAACAGTGATGAAAGGACAAGAAAGAGTTTGTCTCCTCTTCTCAGAAATATTTCAACTCAGCCACTAATATTTCAGAGGGAAGACAAGATACTGAAGGTTGGGGAAAAGGCAAGAGGCAAGGTCAGCCAAAGCCTACTGATTGACAAATAACACATTCATCTGGCTCTTTGACTTACACTTTTTGCTACATGGTACACACATGAAGTTTTGAAGTCCATGGTAAGTGGCTATTTAAAAACATTATAAGAGGTAACTATGTTTTCTACTTACCAACATTTCAGAATATTAATTCCCCATCCCATAAAATAAATGAGCACTTCTGTACCCTACAAACAATATGTGCATATCCATACAGATTTATATACCTTTAGGCCTTATAGAAAGCTCTTTATATTAAGAAAATATAGGCTATTTTTTAGGTTCATGGATATTGTATACTATGTCAGTTTGAGAAAAATAATCCTCCATAGAGGGCTCAGAGTAAAACATTGCCACAATTAGTGTCTTGATATTTCAGAGAAAAATGTACATTTCTCTTCTCTTTTCCTCTACCTTCCTCTTTCACAATCTCCTTATCTTCCCTTGATGTCATGAATAACATTGCTTCTGCTGTCTTGGAAATCAATGATTTTTAAAAGAATTTCAAATCAATTTATAAATATTAAATAATTGGTTCAAGCTGGCCAAGTGACATCTATCTATAATCCTATAATCCTGGCATTCAAGAGCCTGAGTCAACTGAAGATGGAGTTTGAGGTTGGCCTGGGCTGTATGTGAATGGCACTATCCTAAATAAACAAATACAAATAATAACAAAGACATAACATCTTGCCTAGAAATTACTGCTCAGAGTTCAGTTGATTCCTTTGTCATTCTTTCTCATGTTGTTCAATCAGACTGAAAGCTGCCCATCAAGGCGGAGTGACTACCCATTCTGGTGGTGCTGGACTTGACAAGGAATGGCAGACATGGCCAACTGGAGCTTTAGCGTTGTCTTTGCTTGAAAGACCCACATTGAGGGTGGATGGGAATGGAACAGAAAGGCTATTTAACCTTCCGGATTTGGACAAAAGAGGAGCCTGAGGAGGTTCTTTTCCTCCTGGTAGGATGGATGACTGAGCAAAAGCAGAAAGGATAAAGTGAGAGAAAGCTGGATAAAGTTGAATGGTCATCAAAGAATGGTTGTTCAGCAATGCTCTATTTCTTAGCAGCCTCTACAGAAGGAGTCCTTTTGTACAATGTCTGAACCCACCATCCTAAATTCACAGCTCCCACCCTGCAGCCACAGTCACCTCCCTCGGGAAAGGTGCCAAAGGGACAGGCAGCTTTATTTTGTGTTTGATAACCAAGACTCTTGAAAATTTAAATTTATGAAAATCTCATGTAATTTTTTTTTGTTATAAATTACCTTAAAGAGAGTTCAGTGGGAGCTGGGAAGGTGGCTTAGCGGTAGAGTGCTTGCCAAGCCTACATGAGGCCCTGGATTCAATTCCTCAGCACCACATAAGCAGAAAAAGCCGGAAGTGGCGCTGTGGCTCAAGTGGTAGAGTGCTAGCCTTGAGCTGAAGAGCTGAGGGACAGCGCCTAGGCCCAGACTGACCAAAAGAGAGAGGAGAGATTGAGAGAGAGAGAGAGAGAGAGAGAGAGAGAGAGAGAGAGAGAGAGAGAGAGAGAGAGAGAGAGAGAGAGAGAGAGAGAGAGAGTTCAGTGGGATCATTTCCTTTCTCTGTTACATGAAAAATGTACCTTTATCTCAGGTCACCTGAAATATAGACTAAAGGGACTTTTATGAAAAGTTTAGTCCCAGATACAAGTTGGATTTTTTTAGTGATATTGGAGTTTGAACTCAGGCCCTTGTGCCTGTTAGGCAAGTGCTCTTCCATTTGAGCCATAAATAGGGCTTTTGCTTTCGATGATTTTTCATATAGGGTCTTAGAACTGCAGTTCTTCCTATCTATACCTCTATTAGGTGGGATTACAAGTATGAGCCAGGATACCTGGCAGATTCTATGGGCTAGAGATATCTCCATAGGCAATTGTGTATTTGTCAATTAACAACACATAGAAACCACTAATTGTTCAAATACTATTCTTAGAAAATGAGCAAGATAGAGCAAATTATAATAGCAGTACTCTGTTGAATGCTATTGTATTTTATCTATTTTCCATGTCAAATGAAGAGGAGAAAAGGAAACAATAATACACACCAATTTTCTGGCCTTCAATGGTGGACATTTATTATTTTTTAAAAATCAGGAAATTGCCATCTCTGATTTCCTCATGCTTTTCATGTTTCTTTTAATATCTGAATTTTTAGCAAACTTGGATTCTCTGTTTGCTTTATAATCTAATTAATAGGCAGGAAACTCTGGGCAAGTTACTTAGCATGTTCTAAAGATCAGATGATGTGTTTATGTAAAAGGACTTAGGCAAGCATCTGGAATATAATCAGCACAGTGTTGGCTGCTTTTATTACTAGTATTTTTTAATGAAAAGGGTAAAAAAGAAAAGGTCACCTGTATCAGAGAAAATGTAAGATTTGGCAAAAAGTGGTAGTTCACTGTGAGAAGCAGCTGCCCTCCATATAGGACTCAGAATATATATATATATATATGAAAAGGAAGAGGAAGAAGGTTAAACTTTCAGAGTTTGCCAGTTGTAGCCTAAAGCATTTCACTGAGGCTCATTAGGAAGTTTACATTTATAATGTAATCTCTTTGAAACAGAGTTGGATTTTCTTTTTAAGCAAGGTTCTTGTAAATTAGAACTTTCCCAGGGGCTAACCCAATACAAGTAGTTCCAGAGGTGGACTTCCTTCTGAAAAAATATCTCAAAGAAGAGAGAGAGGGGAAAAAAAAGGTTCTTACAACTGCAGTGCAGTGGTTTGTATAATTAGCAGTGAGTATCACAATACCAGAGGGCAGTATTAGAAATTAATAATACCCTTGCCTTCAGAACTGCACTTAGCCAAAGAAAGACATTAAACCCACATAAAAGACCTGTGCAAATTAGCAGTACACTGTCTCCATCCAGCTGTTGTAAAGTATTACCATATGGCTTTAGAGTACACCTTTATTTTACCATGGAGATCAAAAAGCCTTTAAAAAAGACTATTTCCTATCATTGTTCTATACAACCCCCAAAGTATCAGTTCATCTAGATGTTTCTGGGGAAATAACTGATGTATGCAGGTTAGAGTTGACACTCCTACCTTTTCCTACCCATCCAAGATCCCTAGAATGAAGTCATACTTCCATCCAGTAAAGCCGCTCAGAAGAGTTCTTGCAAGGACAGGTCAGGGACAGGAACAAGTTTAGCATGAAGAAGGAGAGCTAAAGAGCTTCTTTTCTGTTCATCCGACATGTACATGGAGTGGCAGAGCTGTGACTTACAGAGGTACAGGGCAGTGGTCAGCAGTGTGTGGCTCCTACTGCTGCCTTCTTGTTCAATGCATACCTTTTTCTGTGTCATTGAGTTTGAAGCACAGAAACTTCTTATTCTCTGTGAGGACAAATAATGTTCACAAATGTTGTTATGAGATATAAGATAAGATAAGTCTGGGGCTATCATCCTGTTGCTAAAGAGCGGTGGACAGATTTTTGAAATCAATAAAATCAATGGACAATGAAAACAAATGTTTTCTGAGCCCTTCAATGGCTGGAAAACATTGCATGCCACCATTGTGATCAGGATAGATTTTTTTAAATGATTAAAAAATTCATTTAGCTGGACAGGAACACTATGCCAAGAATTTTATATATGTTAAATGCCCAGGAAGATTGTACCTCATTGTGGAATAAAAAGAGCTAGTGTAGAACAATGGAAGGGGTGACATTGAACAAGATGCAGTGTACTCATAACCTGACGTAGGGAATTGTAATTTCATTATACAGCACTATCGTAATAGTAATAGCTGACAGACATTGCAAACTTAATCTGTCCCAAATCATTTTATATTTGTCTTCTTCCTTAATCCTTGCTATGACTTTATGCTACAGGTATAAGTATCAACATGGTAT
The DNA here is from genome assembly GCF_024711535.1 of Dipodomys merriami. NCBI lineage: Eukaryota > Metazoa > Chordata > Mammalia > Rodentia > Heteromyidae > Dipodomys > Dipodomys merriami. The sequence continues at coordinate 15,979,931 of NW_027206068.1, forward strand.
TTGTATGTATGTACATGTGCATGTGTGCATGTGTGTATAAGTCCTGTATCATTTATTCATAATGGGCAGAACAATGTTAACACTAGTGGTTCTCAAAGTGTGGTACAGGCTCAGCTGCATCTGCAGGAACTGGGATATGGTAAAAATGCATCCACTTAGGACCACCCAGACAGATGTAAATTGAAAGTTTGGGACTGGCACTTGGCATGCTCTATTTTTTTCTTTTTGTATGTCATTTATTTTATTTCTTTAATTTTTTATTATTATCCTTAAGTAGTAGGAGGGAATTGCCATTTAACAAAGCAATTTATGAGTATAATATATCTTTTTTATTGTGAAAATACTGAACAGAGGGGTTACAATTACATGGGCAAGATAATGAGTACATTTCTTTTTTTACTTAATTTTTATTTTTTATTGTGAAAATACTGTACAGAGGAGTTACAATTACATGAGCAAGATAATGAGTACATTTCTTTTCTATTTAATTTTTATTTTTTTATTGTGAAAATACTGTACAGAGGGGTTACAATTACATGGGCAAGATAATGAGTACATTTCTTATCAAGCATTGTAGCCTCCTCCTTTGTTTCCCCTTCCCATCCCTTCCTATCCTCCCCCGCTCCCCCCACCCAATCCACCCTCCCCCCCCACCAAAGTTGTAAAGTTCGTTTTCAACATAACGACTTGACATCTCATTGTTGCAATGGGTCCACCTGTATGCCTATTTAAACGATTTGTTTTTCCCCTTCCCCTCCACAAATTATACCGACATCAAATACAGTGAAAGCAGGGGTTATACTGTGGGGGAGGGACATACAAAGCAACAAAGAAATAATCTTATAAATGCATTAGAAACAATCGCATGAAAGAAAAAGACATTTGAATACATATCTTAGGGTTCATTTCCCTAACATCAACTTATCTGACCTTTTCTGCTTGACTCAGACATATACTACTTATTGCAAATAAGGGAAACCACACTAAAGCTACCAGCACGACTATGTTTATTGCAGCATTATTTACTATAGCTAAGATATGGAACCAACCCAGATGCCCCCTCAGTAGATGAATGGTTCAAGAAAATGTGGTATATATACACAGTGGAATTCTATGCCTCCATCAGAAAGAATGACATTGCCCCATTTGTTAGGAAATGGAAAGACAGAAAAAATTATATTAAGTGAAGTAAGCCAGGCCCAAAGAAACATAGGTCCCATGGTTTCCCTTATTTGAATATAATATATCTTGATCGGTGTCACTCCTTTCAACTTTCTCACTCATCCTTGCCTCTTCCCTTCTTAATTCTGTAGGATATATACTAAGATTCTTGCCTGCATCTCCCTGCTCTTCTCCTCTTCATTCCTCTCCCTCTTTACTTCAACTTCATCCCATGCCTTTTGAGTATCTGCTTCCTGGGAGAAGCATGAGACTGAAATCAAGAAAGAAACTCCATTTGCAATAAAAAAAAAGGAAAAACCCCACCTAATTTAAATTAGGAAAACTACAAATTTAAACAAAGGAATTGAAGAGGGCTCAAGGAAATGGCACTCTCTTTTGATTATCTCTCCTGAGGAAGGCTAAAATCCGAAGTCATAAGACTTAGGATGTAAGGCTGTGGCTTTCTGGAGCTTATATATTTTAACTCATTCTTTAAACCAACTTTTGCAGTTAGCACAGGGAAATACACTCAGAATTCTTTCAGGTACAAGCATAGCAATTATTAGCTGCTGCTCCTACTACTCTTTATAGCTAAAAGTGAACAGTACCTTAAAATTGCTTCCATTGGATTTAAATAGATTCTTTATGCATTTATATTATGAATAGGATATGAAATCAATACTGAAAGGACAAAAAGGAGTTTTATAAATTTCCCAGAAGAAAATGATTATTTAAGAGTTAAAAATAAGAGTGGGACAAAGAACAACAATGGCCACTGTCAAATATGCCTTCAAGAGGAATATTTTGGACTGAACATGGTAGCTCAGACCTATAATCCCAGCTACTCAGGAAGTGGCAATCAGTTAGTTCAGGCAAAAAGCAAGTAAGACTCCATCTGAATAAACATGTTAGTGGTATATAGTCGTAATCCCAGCTAGAGTAAGGTATAGACAAGAAGGCTGCAGTTGGGGGCTGGTCCTGGAGAAAACTGGGACCACCTGCCTGAAATATTAACTCAAACAAAACAGGTATGGCTTAAGTGATAGAGTACTTGTAAGCCCTAAGTTCAAACCACAGTACTGGCAAAAAAAATGATGAGAAATGTATTTATTACCTTACTTACGTTACTGTAACCTCTCTGAACATCAGTTTGACAATAAAAAGAAATCTTAAATATATAATCAAAAATAAATAAATAAATAATATGATTATTGTATTTGTTTAGATATTATTTTTCTTTTGCCACTCATCTCAGCCAATTGTTGTTGTGTAGAATTGCAAGCTTAGAGGTGCCAGGATTTGCAAGTTTTCAAGTGCAATTGGAAATATGGGCTTTTAACCCAAAACATTCTATATACTCCATCAAACCTTTCTGCTGACCACATTTGGCCGTGGGGTCAACATTCTGTGAATTTCCAATGCGCCTCTTCTTACTTTTCTGGGCCCACAGATGGTCACAGGGCTCAATAAGGAACAGGAATGGGCTGGAAAAATGGCTCAGTGGTAGAGTACTTGCCTTACATGTATGAGGCCCTGGGTTTGACTCCTCAGCACCACATAAGCAGAAAAAGCAGGAAGTGGCACTGTAGCTCAAGTGGTAGAGCGCTAACCTTGAGCTAAAGAGCTGCTCAGGCCCAGTGTTCAAGCCCCATGACCCACACACACACACACACACACACACACACACAAAGGAACAGGAATGCAGGCATAAGCATTTCTCCTTCCCCACCACGAGGATTTGTTTAACCTTCTTTCCATTCTTAGGACAGTTATATAATTTGCCATGTTGGGCAGGACTTGGGGAAGGGCAGAAATGAAACTGAATGACATTACAGCTCAAAGTAAGATTTCCTAAGCATGCAGGCTATGTATTTCTGACATGAATTCAAGCCTCTTCAGCGCTCACATTCACAAGACAGAAGCTCTGGTATTTTTTTGTGTGTGCTTTTAATTTATTAATGTGCCCTCACCAGGTGCTGGTGGCTCATGCCTGTCATGTTAGATACTTAGGAAGCTGACACCTTAACATTGTAGTTCAAAGCCAGCTGGGGTAGGAAAGACCTTTAAACGTATCTCCCATTAACCAGCAAAAGGCTGAAAGTGGAACTATGGGTCCTGCAGTAGAAGACTAGTAGCCTTTAGCAAAAAACTGAAGGACAGTGTTTAGGTCCTGAGTTCAAGCTCCAGTACCTGCTTCCCCAACAATATAAACAAACAAACAAAAAATAACAAACAACAACATCAATAAAAAGAGTGTTTTAATTTTATTGTGATAATTTTATGTTAGTTCTTTTTAAAAACAAAATGCTTTTCACTGACTGTAAGTAGCTGCATGAAGAAATGTCAATTCAATATATCAATTTATAATTACAAGGCATCTTAATTAATGGCACCCCTACTCTTATGCTCCACCGTCTCTCCCAACCCCATCATAGTGTTTTGTATGGTCTCTGCATTTGTGCATCCTTCCTTCCTTCTCTCATTCCTTTGTCTCTGGTGGCTCAGGAATTCCATTTTTCAATGACACAACTGTGAGAGATGTGATTTGCAAATGTTGTTCACGTGCAACTGAGTAGAGGTCACTTGTATAAAAAGAGTTGGAAGGCCAGCCGATCCACACAAGGCTGGCTTCCTCCTGAGGCCCCCCCCTCTGCTCCTAATATGGCATTTGAGCCTCAAGTGAAGTCAAAGTTAGCCATACTATACACCATCATTCAAACTTGTTTAGATTTTTTTTCTTTTGATTCATGCTCTTGCTGCATTTTGTACATCCTCCTGACCATTCTTCACAGCTGTAACAACACTTGTGGTATTACCAGTAATTTGCAACTTATCAAACATGATTGAACCTTGTTCTTTTGTATAAACGAATCAGAATTCTTTGGTTGGCTTTCTTTCTACTTTGGACCTTGTGTAAAGGAAATGGAGACTCTATTTGCATGCCAGACAATGAAACATAACACACAGTGTATACATGCCTTTGACATTGTAATTACTAGCTGTTGTTTAGATTCCATGGATGGTCACTGGCTTTGGCTGTGTTGAAATCAGCTGTATCAACATTTAATCAAAGTCTTATAGATTTCGGTTGTATATTTTTCTAATGTCAAAATAGAAATGCTGAGACTAAAAAATAGGTTGGAAGAAATGGAAACGTGTGTGTGATGCATTGCAAAACTAATGACCTCTCACGGCACCATAAATGAAGTTTCTCTGATTTTGTCAGTAATGAAATCAAGCATCACATGGAGCCCATTTAAAATTATGATGATTTCTCTAGCTTTTCATCAGCTTCTAATTAATTTTGCTTCAGTTTATGTTCAAACTGGCCTCCTTCACAACATATTTTATTGAGGCAGTTTTCTGATCTATAATGAAATAGTCAGAAGAAAGCAAATGTAGGATTTTTCTTCCTGAAAAATTAATTACATAACTCTTGGAAAGTACATGTAGAATATAAAACAGATCCTGTTATTTAATGTCATGTCATATGAGGGAATTGAATATCATAATGCAAATTTACTTCTTCCTGAAGAGCAGGGTAAGTTTCTGTATGTGTTTACATGGGACATCTAAAGTTTCATGAGTTGTGCTACTTTTTCCTGGTGGTGATATATGGAGAGAGATGGAGGCAATGGTTGGCAAATTACCAAACCTGAGTCTTTTGGTCTATGAATGTTAGAAAACTCTCAGTAATATTCTTCTTCTGATACCACTCTGTCTTATATCATCTCTTCTTGATTATATAGGGATCTCTATGAAATTTAAAGGTTTGATAGCACATATTCATAACAAAATTATGAGTAGTATTGATTTGTGTACTATGTGATGAAATGTATCCAGCATTATCATTCTAATAAAGAGAATCATAGGGTTTTTATAATTTATATAATGCAATTATGGAATAAATGTAATATATGATAAATATTTATTCAGCAACTATCATGTAATCATGGTTGTATCATGTAATCATGTCTACACTAGAATGTTTGTTCTAGGGAATACAAAGGTAACTGAGCTCTAAATTTGTTTTCCATGAGTTTTAGCCTCACAGTAAACAGCAATTATATAATATAGAAAGCAAATCATACAGAAATTAGTGGTATTGTGTTCAGCTATTATGAGTGGGGAAATATTCACAACAGGTAATGCAAAGGCATAGTCAGACACAGTTCACTCAGGGTTCAAGGGGTGTCACTGAGCTAGTCCCAGGAGGACTGGGCTGCCAAACATGGTAGCACATTTCCTTCATCTGTGAGTTTGGAGCCAATCTGGGCTGCATGCTGAGTTTCAGGCCACTTGGGTTACATAGCATGACTTTATCTCAAATAAAAGAAGGAAGAAAAGGAAGAAGAGGAGGAGACACCAGAAAAGAGGCTGCAAAGTCAAATCTCAGGAGAATGGGTCTATGAGTGTAGGAACAGGGTCAGAATTGTGACATAAGACTAGAGGAAATTTTGAAAGAAGAAAAAATAAATCAGTGGTCCAAAAGCAAAATGAAGGACTGCTGCAATGATTTGAAGTAAAACATAAGAGAGAAGGGTCAGTGGGGTTGATGTGTGGAAGAAAGGATAAATCCAGCAGGTAGTTGTGAAAATAACAAAGGTGCTTACAAAAAATCCAGGTAGCTAAGATATCAAGTGTTCATGATGGGGTGATGTAGATATTTAAACATGTGCATTGTGAAGACAGAATTTTAGGTGGGATCATATGGGACTTTTGAAAGGGAGTAATCTAGCTTTTGGGCTCAGCAACACTTGAGAAAAAGAAGAGAGTTGGGAAAGTAGAGTCTCCAAATATGTATGGACATTGTCTGATTATAAGAGCCAAGATATACAGACTGACACAGAAACTCACAAACTAGCACATTGAATCAAAACCCCTTTGTAAACTACTTAAAGATCATAAAAATAAATAAAAAGAAATTGTCAGGCAAGCACTGCTCATGCCTGTAATCTAGCTACTCAGGAGGCTGAGATCTAAGGATTGCATTTTGAAGGCCAGTCAGGAAAATTTGTGACACTCTTATCTCCAACTAATCACAGAAAAAGCCAGAAGTGGTTTTGTGGCTCAAGTGGTAGAATGCTAGGTTTGAGCAAAAGGGATCCAGGGACAGCATGCAGGCCCAGAGTTCAAGCCCCAGGACTGGCAAGAACAAAAACAAAAATAACAATAAAAAACATATAAGGAACCAATAATTTGATCTTGAGTAAAGGAAGAATGCTCAAGAATATATTTTGTTGAGATATACAGTGGAAGAAAATCAGACTTCTACATAGAAGTCAGGAGAAGGTATTTCCAAGGAGTGCTTAATTGCAACAATATAAAAAATTAAAGAACGTGAATTTTAAAATAGTCTGATAAATTAGGAATGACTGGTGACCTTTCTTGTATGTTTGTTTACAAAAATTTATATGAGCAAGAAAAAACCAATCCAGGAAATAATAATGGGAAAATATATTAAAAAATAGTGATATAGAAGTTTTCAGGTGGAAAAAGAGGAAGCATTTTTTTTTATTTTAGTAGAATAGGAAGCACTAAAAAGACCCATTTTCTATTCTCCATTAAAATTCCCCCTTTATTGAGGAGCATTTTAAGCTCCCCCAACAATAATAAGTTAAAATGTGCCTACCCAAGAACTGTATGTGAACATAATAACAAACGAGCCAATGCTTCCAAAAGTGATTTTAGTACATGGAGCATAATTCCACCTGTCAGTTCTTGTTGTCATCACCCACATAATAAAGTAGCCACTATGTTACTTAAGCTTTCTCTACCTTCAGAGTGAGGAAAGTGTTTCCTTAGGGTTCTTGTGTTCTGGGTAAAGTTTAGCAAATTAAACTCAGGGAAGGGTCAAATGCACTTTTCTTATGAAGTTATTAGGGAAGGTCTGTTGGAAGCAAAAAGGGCTCATAAAACCCAGAAACAATTTGTTTTCTTTAATTGAAAGAAATACGATTGCATTTTAGATCGAAAGATCTCTTAAGAGTATTACGTGGTGAATTCTCTTAGGATATAAGGTAAAAGAAATCGTGCATAATGCACATGTATGTATATGCATAAACCCTCATATAGATGAATATTAGATGGGTAAATAGATGTTAAATAGGTGATAGTTAATCTTTATAAACTATTAATCATGTGACTTCAAATACATCAAATCTCTATCTCATTAGAACAGAAAAAATCAGATCTCTAACATTTTATGTATTAAATTTCATATTTAACACAACTCTCTGTCAGTGTAAGGTGTGATAACTTGATGTTTAGGCAAAACCCACTATCTCTGTCTACTGGGAGCTAATTCTTCATGCTATCATATTCCTTAAAGCAAAGAAATAGTTTAATGGGAAATTTGATTTGTCCTTCTGTCTCAATTCTCAAATTTAGATTTCTTCTTTGCTAAATTTTAGCAATAGTCTCTAAATGTAGAGCGAGAGATATGAGTTTATGCTGGCATAACATTATAAACAAATTATATTTACGTTTTCATTCTATTAATGACTAGATTTTATAAAGGCAGAAATTGGTAATGGTTACGACTTCTTCACAGGAATCTGAATGAGAAATGTTTGTTCACAGGTAGATATTAGAGAGTGAGTATGGTTGTATATATCTATAATCCCAGGTGCTTGGAGGATGGCTGGAGGGTAGCCTGGGTAAAAAGCTATTAGCCTCTACTTCAAAATCAAATGGAGAGACAAAAACAAGAAAATAAACAAACAGAAACACGAGGTAGTCCCAGCAACTTGGGAGGTAGAGGGAGGAGGATTGTGATGCAGTCCAAGTCCACAGTAGGCAAAAGCATGAGACCTTATCTGATATGTGAAATGAAAGCCAAAGGAATGGAAATATGGTTGAAGTGGTAAGCAACTGACTGTCGAGCACTGGATCCAAGGACCTGAGTTCAATTCTCAACAGTGCTAAAAAAAATTAGGTGGAGATTAAACAATCCATATAATGTTAAAGAGCTGGTATAATGCCAGATGAAATGGCTTTAGAAAGCATTTAAAGCATGTTCTTAACTTTCACTTAAAAGCTAGCTTTGTTTACTGAAATAAAGACTTTTCAAATCTCCAATGTTCCCTTGTAATAGCTAACTTCTTTCAGGGGACTTCTCTATGGGTTATGGTCTTTTTCATATGAAATGGTAAATATGTGATAGGTGTTTCCCTGGCTAACACAACTCAAAGGCAGATACAGAGTGGCACTGGGACAATAGGTTAGGTTAGCACAATGGGTACTGAAATGAAAAAAATATAGTTAAATTTCAGGTCTATTTTGAAGAAAGTATTGACATGATGTTGTGGTGGATTCTGAATATGAAATATGAGGCTTTTTTGGTCTGAACAACTATAAAAGGGAAGACAAGTTAGTTAGAGGAGAGAAAGATGTAAGTAAGTGAAAGGGGCTGCAGTGTGGCTGTGGGCACACTCAATCTGAGGAATGTCCACTACACCCAGATGCTGCTGCTGAGTGAACAGCTGGATGTAAGATCCAGAGTTCAGGAGAGAAGGGAAGGCACAGACAGGGGGCCACAGTTCAACGGGGATTGTGTATAGACAGGGAATGGGAGGGAATCAAATCTGTAACTCAAGAGATGGAATGGAAATAGTAAGATGGAGTCAGTAAGAAAGAAAGTAGAGTCACAGAAGGAAATGTAAGAAGAGTGTGGGTCTTAGACACCACCAGAAAAAGAATGGGGTGTTACAGAAGGAAAGCTCATCTGTCAAGTGTCTCCAGCAAAACCAGGACTGAGAATCAACAGTGGAAACTTCAGTGAAAATGTCACTGGTGGTCTGCTTTTTATTTTTATGTATTTACTAATTTATTTTTATTAATCTTTTTTTTACTTTATATTTTATTTTAGTTTTATTTGTGCTGCAAGGGTTGAACTCGGGGCCTTATACTTCCTTAGCAAGCACTCTGCCACACCACCTAGCCTTTTGTTTTTGTTTTGCTTTTGAGACAAAGCTTATCATCCATCTTCTCTAAATCTGGTCTTAAATCCCAATCCTCTTCCTCTGCCTCTCAAGTAACTGGGATTAAAGGCATATAGTACCATGCTTGGCTACTGGTGATCTCAACAGTAGCAGTTTCAGAAAAGGATTCAGACTGAGGTTTGGTTATGGTAGGTTAACTGGGGAGTTGGAAGAAGAAGTTGCAGAATGTTTAGAAAGCTTTCTCAAAGACCTTTGCTGCCAATGAAGGAAAAGAAAAGAAGTTTGTGAACAGTCATGACAAGAAAATATAGCCTTGTTTTGTTTTTAAGGTAAAAGAAATGATAGCCTATTTGTGCTCTGATGGGTTAAATCTAAATTTGATTATACACCAATAAGAAGGCTGTGCTGTCATGATGTTCAAGAGGAGGTAATTAATATTGTGGTATGGTACCCAAGTGGAAGATTTGTTCTTTGTCAAGTACACAATTCAGCCAGATGCCAATGGCTCACACCTGTAAACTCAGCTACTCGGGAAGTCCAGAGGATCAAGGTTTCAAACCAACCCAAGCAGAAAAGTCCATAAGACTCAATCTCTAGTTAACCACAAAAAGCTGGGCTGGAGGTATGGCTCAAATAGTAGAGGGCCAGGCCACTTGTGAGAAAGAAAGCTAAGCATTCAAAGGACTTAAGTGCAAACATGAGAGAGAAAAAAGAGACTGAGAGAGAGTAGGGAGGAAAGAAGGAAGGGAGAGGAGGAAGGAGGGAGAACAATTCATCAGTGAAATTGGAAAGAAACCAGAGTAGTTAAACTACGACTTGTCATAATGGAGTAGACAGAAGTTTTCTTCTGACAGATTTTATTTCCGTGGTGAGAAGAAAGTGTTCAACAGATAAGGCAGCTTAAGAATGAGGTTTGGGAGGTTTGAACAGAGGGAAAAAGTACGGGTAGTTATCTAGGATTGTGAGATTTCTAGTACATCAGGGAAATAATTACTGTGATTAAGGCACCAGAGGAATCTAGTGATCCTAAAATAATGTGTGACTATTTTCTGTCTTTTCTTCCAGCCACATTCAATAAGCTCCATGGATACGTCCATTCAATTAACAGTATTTGACTTATGCCAAGCTTTAAATATTCAACTGGTTGAAAATGCAGGCAACTATTGCTGTCTAAATAACTACTTTTTTGAAAAAAATTACCTATTTTATACTAGATGAAAATTATATCTGTGAAATGTTCCTGACAACTGACATTAGTGCATTACTGCTGTATGCCATACTATCTTTATCCTATACATATATTTGCATAAGTAGGTTCGTTTAAATTAATTTATAGTATATTCGTTCTTTAAACCTGTAAAGGGGTCACTTATAAAAAACATACGTTAAGCTTTTAGTCTATATGAACTCTCAGAACTAGCAAGCTGTAAGTCTGAAGCAATTACCAACTCTGCTCATATAGTCTAAAGCCCAAGGTAATAAGTAAATAAACTACATGGCTAGGTCCTAATAAAGCTTTATTTACCAAAACAGGTGCTTAGTAAATTTACAGGTCTTGCATTGCTAAACTCTGTTTACATTATACAATGTCTTGCTTAAATATTACATGAAAAGCCCTGGGCAAGTATTCAATAGGTATTCATTGAATTTTTGAATGAACTTAAGATTTATGAAAACATCTACAAGTGTTCCTGGCATGAACTAAGCTTTTTGGCACATTCCTTCTCAGTGGAATTTGTGTTGGAATCCTTGCCACCCAAGAGGTGATCTATAGATCAATAGTATCTGTACTACCTCCAAACCTGTCAGAAATGCAGGTCAGAGGCTCCTTGCCCTGACCTACTAAATCAGAATATACATCTTATTTTTTTAAAAAACACACGTTTGTATACATGTTGACACTTGAGAAGCCTTAGTTTAGAAGGTGTGAAATCAAATAATTAGTAAAATCAACAAAGTTAAGCAACCGAATATTGTGAAATAAAACAGAAATAAGAAGTAGGGAAAGAGAAAATATTGCCTAATCAAATGTCTATCAAAGATAACCAAATAAATGAATTGTGGCATATCAACATCATAGAGTGTTATTTAGTCATGGAGACATTTTTTTAAATTATTATACCTAGTGAAAAAGCTAGTGATATATTTTGTGATTCTAATTATTAAATGCTCAGAAGAGGCAAATTCTCAGGATATGATAGTAGATTCATGGTTGTCAGAGGCTGGGAAAGGGGAAATGACTAAAAATAGATTTTGAGGTGATGAACATAATCTAGAGTTAGATAGTGACAGTGGTGTACAACCCTTGAAATGTATATCTATATATATGTATCCATATATGTGAATATATGTATGAATATATATATGGAAACATATAAATATAGGGATGCATATAAATATTTTAACCTATTGCATTATGTATTTATGCTGATGAATATGTGGCTTTAAATTTTTTTTAATTTCAAATTTCAAAAAAGATTGAAAAATGAAGGCAATAATAAAAGCAAGTGATGAAAGGTTTCCCTGCTTAGCAATCTTGTGGCAATTGTGTTTAGGGAACTCAAGAGTTCTGGGTAGAAGAGACATGAGTAATTGTACAGATTCTGCAGACTAAGAATAACTATCTCTCAACATAAAATATACTAAGCTTTACTTAGACTTCAAGGTGGGTTTAATGATAAGGATGAAAAACTGTAGAGAAATTGATTTTCTGGCTCACCTAAAGTAATCTATTTTGGGTTAGGTTGGCAGGAACTTTAACTGGCAACTCAGAGAGACAGAGAGACAAAGACAGAGAGGGGGGAGAGGGAGAGAGAGAGGGAGAGAGAGAGAAGGAGAGGAGAGAGAGACACAGTTTGGTATGTTGCACTGAATGTAACTTGAGCATTTTCCCTTATTAACTAACACCCCAGATTCCTACCACCAACTCCACACCACCACACCCAAAGCCACAGGCAACCTTCATGTTTGTCCTCTCAGTCTTCTTAACAGTCTTAGGCCGAACCACACATTCTGAATTGCAAGATTTGGATTGTTTGTGTATGTTCTAAAAGGAATCCCAACTGTTCTGAGTGTTTCCCATGGTTGGAAGGCAGTAATCAAGAGGCTGGCTCTCACTGAGTGAGTCACTGCTGGGGCAAACTGGAGACTCATCTGCAGAGGAGTTCTGCCCTCCCACCTCGGGAATCTCACTACCAACAACCTCTGACTAACTCTTACATCCCTTCTCTTATATTCACAAAGCTGGGAGCTGACTCTCAAAGGCAACGGATAGTTTAAGTAACAAAATGCTTACAGATGGGAAAGTATAAAGAATGGATGCTGGATGCTTAGGTGGTAACATCTAGCAGGCTATGATTGAGGCCTTCAGATATCATTTTTCTCATGCCAATAGTAACAATCTCATCTACTTCAGTGCAAATCTTTTTCTTTTCTAAATTTCATCTTCTGATTGACGCAGAATAATTTTGTGTATTTATGGAATAGGAAAGGATGGTTTGAAATACTAGGTAATGATCAAGTCAAAGTCATTAGCATATCTCTTGCCTTAAATAGGTATGTTGTCTGTAGCAAGAACAGTCAGAACCTTTTCTTTTTGCTGTCGCAAAACATGATAATTTATTGTTAACTACAGACACTCTGCTATGGACTAGAACGATTTCTTTCTTCTGGAGTCTCTGGTTTTCCATTCTCAGCTGCCATGTTATTCAGATTCACATAGCAGTGAGATCATGCATCCTGCTCTCTCTGTGCCTAGTTTATTTCATTTAACATCATGTCCTCTGTGCCCATCTAAGGGGCTTCAAATGTCATGGCTTGGTCCTTTCTTGTGAGTGATATTGTATACCCATATCTCATCTTCTTTATACATGCATGTGGATGGACACTAAGGTTGATTTCATATTTTGGCTATTGTGAAAAGCGCTTCAAGAAATATAGCTGTACAGAAGTCATGTGGTATGTTGATTCCTTGATTTCACACATTCAAATCTTTTACTTTTGAAGATAGGGTCTTGCTCTGTAGTCAGGTAGGCTTTGAGCTCACAATTTTCTGGTGTCTAGAGTGATGAGCTCACACGCATGCACCACCATGGCAAGTGGATGTAAGTTTTATCTGGGTTTTTCCTAACTCCCATGGAAAACTGATATTCCAAATTCAAAGTAAAATCATCTCCACACATAAAACCTAACTTCCTAAAGAACTCCATTTTGGGTTGACTCCCTAGTCCAATTTAATTCATGTTATAAGAATGAGAATAGGATGAATAATAGAGACTTAGAAATAATATAGAGTGTGATAGGTAATTTTGGGGGAGAACTTTTTTTCATAATCAATTTGGGAGGTATCCAGTCCTATGTCTTCAGAAGGAAAACTTGTACTGTATCTCAAGATCCTCTTTTTCAGGGCTGGTGAAGCAGAAAGCATAATCTCTTCACTGAAGAAAAGAGTCAATATTAAAGCCTGGATGTGAATCTAATGAGGGAGATAAACAAAGATGACGAAAACTCTAAAGCTGGAAGCAGTTCTCTGCTCTGTATGGCTGCTCAGTACTAGTGAGTACAGAGAATTGCTACTTCACCTCAACTTCTGTATTTATAACTGTTGCCTTCGATAGGCCTCAGCCTATCAGAAAGCTATCTTCTTAGGAAGACATACTCAAGTTGGAAGCACAACACTCAGATAAAGTAATTGTTTGCAATTGGGTGCCTGTGGCTCATGTCCATATCCTAGCTACTCAAAAGGCTGAGATCTGAGGATCCTGGTTCAAAGCCAGCCCAGGCAGGAAAACACATGAAACACTCTTCTCCAATTAACTCACCAAAAAGCCAGAAGTGGAGCTGTGACTCAAGTGGTAAGGTGCTAGTCTTGAGCAAAACGATCTTGAGGACAGTGCCCAGGCCCTAAGGTTTAGCCTCAGGACACACACACACACACACACACACACACACACACACACACACACACACACACACACACACACACACACACACACACACAGTGTGAAAAGAAAGAATTTTCAAGAAATACAGAGTCATCAAGATGAGAATCCCTTAAAGAAACTTAATGAAGTGCATTTTGAAAAATCACACATCTGAAAAGTGAAGGAGCAGTGAGAAATTGTCTTCCAGGGATGCTGACTTACTTAGTGTATGAAGATAATATATGCATATTGATAAATATTACACATTAGAAAACTAATTGGCATGAAATCTACTTGCTATATCGACCTTTATCTCTATTTACTCCTTGATTCTGAGAATCCCAAGATTCCTTCAGTCTTTCCTTAATGCTTTTCCTATTCAAGTGTTTTCCCATGAATCCCATTTCTCATGGATTTTTGTCATTTCTTTCAACAAATCAAAATATTTGACATGGAATGATGATCCATCAAAACTACCATAAGAACTATATAACATATTGGCATGCCTCCTTGCTTGTCTGAATAGTGTTATATAGCTGTGGTTACTAAATAATTTAAAATATGCCTTTTCTTGTTTTGTTTTGTTTTGTTTTACTTGTGCAGCGCAGGCAATTTTGATCATTAAATGAGCTTTGCAGGTGTGCAAATACCCTGCTAATCCTGGTGTTTTCTGAAAGACTGCTCGCCACATCAACCAATAATTTGGAAGACTGGCAAAATGGAGATGCTTTTTCAAGGCCCAACAATAAATTAATAAGACGAGTTATGTAAAAACTGGAATTTTGTGGAGTTAGAAAATAAGACCACCTGAACTTTTATTTTTGTAAGTCCTCAAGGATTGGATTGTTAAATGCAAAACCAGATCTGACTGTTCTTTGTCTACTCTTTCCTTTTCCTTCATGTAAACATTATTTTCTTGGTATCAGAGTGAGGAGAGAGTCCCTAACCTGTGCTTCTCATTACATAGATAGATAAATAAATAAATAACTTGGAAACTTCTCTGGCAAGTTTTTGTCTGGGATTTTTTTTAAGGGACATTTGTGTGTAGTGGGGAGAAATCCTCTTTATATCTTCAGCATGATGTGTGCTTTTTCTTAAGGAAATGCCAAAGAAACTAGTTAGATGACAAGTGGAAACTAATAAAATGAAAAATGCATATTTACTTTTTCTGTGTGTCTTATGTTCTTTCTCCCTTTTCAAGTCCAAACAGAGAGCTTTACACTAACTTTTCTCTTCAGCACTTTTGCAAGAGAAATCGGATATTCAGTTCTCTCTTCTCAAATGCTTCAGTAGCAGAATAGGGGCTATTACTATTTTAGAACAGCCAAAATTTCATGCTATAGTTTGCACCCAAATTCTACAAGTTATGTAAGTAATTCATGCGGGACTGAAGAAGGGGTGAACAACGTTCCTTAAAGTTGACCATCAAGAAAATGGCTAGAGAAATGGCACATTCTTAAAGCATTATTACAATCTGAATAGTGCTCAGCTTTCCATAGTTTTAAAATGATCCCATACATATTAACTATTAGCAAACAAAAATTGACTTATCCTTATTTAGGTAAGCATAGAAATAAGCAAGTCTCCTGGAAAGAAAATCTGAACTTAGAGCTAAGAGGCATATGAGCATCTTAAAGTCCTTTAATATCAAGCCCAAGAGAATTATGTTTATTTTTTTTTTTGCTGAATGTGAAAGTTCAGGCTCAGTATCAAGTTTATTTTGTCCACTAACTTTGTTAACCTTTCCAGCCTCTCTAACATTTGGTGTTCTTTCACTAAGGATAGAACAGTTACCTAAGGGTCAAAGATCAGAGCTATTACTGTGTTAACCTGAAGCACCTCTACCAAACCTCCAGCTTACAATGTGGTTTCTATTACTTTAAAAAATGCCAACAAGAGTCCTATATCAATGTAGTGGGCATGGATGAGAAGCCCCATAATAAACCTCCCCGGTTTATTAAACAAAATATTGCCACTTGTGCAATTATTAGAAGAGCTAGAGTGCGGCGTAGTTTTGATGGCTTTATTTTAGTTATCATGGCTGAACTTGTGATGAAATTTTACAATTTTGAAACATTTCAAAGAGCTAGTATATCTCTACTGATCTCTTAGGGTACTATTCAGATGACAGCTCTTAGAAAACAATATGCATTAAGGCATAAAACAATATCCATTTGTATTCAAGCCATGCTATCATAATAAATTACTAGCCAAAAAATATTTTCTTGTGAAGATTTAGTGCTAAGCCCTTAGTTGTAATTCATTTCACTGCAGAGATATTCAACTCATCGCTTAGAAACCGTGTTTGCAGACTTCACCAGGGTAACAGCTCTAATCCTTAAGGTAATCATCTTTCACCCTCCTCTCCAGCTCTTTCTCCTTTTAAGTCTTATTGGTCTTTTTAGAAAAACAGAAAGGACAAGACAGCTATTCTTTGCCTCCATGGGATAGTCTACACAGTTCAGACCAGTCATACCATCTTCTGTTTACCTTCATCACAGACAAATGCTTAGGGTCATCCTTCTTCCCACTGATATTTTCACAAGGAAAAAGAAAATATGTCAGGAGATATCCAGATTGTCAATGATAAGGAACTGAGAAGTAAAGTTCATTTGCCATTTTTACTTCTGCAGTTGATATCCAAAAGGGCTAAGAAGAAATACAGTAAGAGAAAAAGGCAAAGAAGAGAAAGAAAAGAAACAAGAGGGACAAAAGGAGGAGAAGGAAGAGAAGGAAGAAGAGGTAGTAGAGGTAGAGGAGGAAGAAGAAAGATTATATATTCTGAATAAGTTCTATTATGTTTTTAATATTTTGAAGTATACTATGATCAGCCAGAAAACCAAAAATATTATTTCATTATCACTTTTATTCAATGCTATAATTTTCCAATAAAATTTTAGGACAGTTGGATTTCAGTAGCTTATGCCTGTAATTCTAGCTACTCAGGAGGCTGACATCTGAAGATTACAGTTTGAAGACAGCCCCGGCAAGAAAGTCCATAAGATTCTTATCTCCAATAAACTACAAAATCAGAAGTGGAGCTCTGATTCAAGTGGTAGACCGCTGGCCTTGAGCAAAAGAAGCTCAGGGACAATACTCATCCCCTGAATTCAAGCCCTGGGATCAACATAAAAACAAAACAAAACAAATAACAACAACAACAACAAAAACAACTGTAAGTTCAAGCCTTTGGATTTTCACAAAAACCAAACAAAACAAAGACTTAGGCCAAAGAAGTATTAGTACTTTCAATCATTTCTAATGAATGAGTATATATACTTTTATATATCATAGTTAAGTAGAGATCGAGATAGAGATTTTCATGTTATTTTTAAATACAGGGGAATTTAGAATTGTGTAACAGAAGTAAATTTCTTAGGAATCTAATATTATTGGTTCTTTTATTATTTTATTTTATTGTTTTTACACATCAGCCATTTCCATCATTGGCTGGAGAAGTTCAAGCTGTTTGTAGGCCTAGACAGTTTAGACAGTTGACTAAAATTATAATCTGTTCAAATTGATAATAAATCAGACAATCTCTATCATCCAAACATCTCCTAGATGATTAAAAATATTGACTGTGTAAAGTTTGGAAGTTATTTAGATTAACACACAACCTTAGTCCAACATAAATTTAGAAAGAAAAAAAAGATAACTACAACAAATAACAAAACCTCTTTGGTCACTAGGAAACATTTTTTTATTTTAGTATTTGCATATGAGACAATAAGAATTAATCTACATTTTATACTTACTTCCAAATATAAGTTCTTTCTAGGTGATTTTAGTTTAATTTTTCCATGATCCTAAACAAGGAACTTAAATTCCTGACCTTGTCTCTTGGCAATCAGCAAGTTCTTTTACTTTTACCTTCTAGAATTCTAGAATTTTCGGTCATCCTTGCATCTCCTCTTTTTTTTTTTCTTTGGTCTGTTGTGGGGCCTGAACTCTAGGCCTGGGCTCTTCAGCTCAAGGCTAGCGCTCTACCACTTGAGCCAGCTTTTTCTGCTTATGTGGTGCTGAGGAATCAAACCCAGGGCCTCATGCATAGGCAAGTGCTCTACCACTGAGCCACCTTCCTAGCCCTTGCAACTCCTCTTCTATTGCCTTAGTTCAAATCCTCATTGAGTGCTATATTAAATCACCCAATGATCAATAAAATCACATAGATAGACTATCTGAAAACGGAACAAAATATCACATGTGAGGAAAATGAATTTATACAAAATGCTGAAATTAGAGGTCTGCACAGGATTTATGATTATTGTTATTGTTTTTGTCCTTGTGTTGACTGCTATTGTTATTTGAGCATTTGTATACATTGTGTATTTTACGTTGGTTTATGTAAAGGAGGAACTGTAACCTTTTCAAGTTTAAATCTTTGTACACTTGCATTCACAGTTTCATCTCGCCTACCTACAGAACAACTAAAAATTTCTGAGGAACTCACCTGATAAGTTTGTCATTCACTTACTCAAAGACCCTGAGGTTTCCCAACACCAGAAGGCATCCACCTTTGTCCCCAGATCACACCAAACTAAGTTCTTCTTCCAAAAGAGTCATCTATACTTAATCTGGAATCTTCTTGAAAGTGCAAACATGCAGTAATAATGCAGTCATTATATTAGATGTACATTATGTAAAAATTGGACTATGTAGTTCTGAGGGTAGGGATGGGAAAGGGAGAAATGGGGGAGAACAATAAAAGAGGTGACATGGATTAAGACACATTGTACTCATAATTTGACTTATGGAATCCAAACCTTGTACACTACTTAGCAATAAAACTGTGGATGCAAATGTTCAAAGACGTAAACTTGAAAGGGCTACAGTACCTCCTTTACATAAACCAATGTAAAATACACAATGTGTACAAATGCTCAAACAATAGTAGCAGTAAATACAAGGACAAAAACAATAACAATAATAATAAATCCTGCGCAGACCTCTAACTCAGATATTCTAACTATATCCATAACTATATTGTCAAATTTTCATAGCATTTAGATTTTGTTTTTAGTCTCTTTTGGATCCACAATGAAGCTGCCTTAACCTTTGCCATTTTATATATGCAGCTCCCAACCCATCTTGACCTCATTATTCTCCATCCAGGAGATGGAGTAACAGGTATTTTGCTTTTCTCAAGGCAGGATATAGGTTCTTCAACCTGTTCATTATTATGCAAATGCACAAGTGAATTATAAAAATCCACTTAATGACTCATATGCTGGTTCACCATATAAAATCAGCAAAAATGTAACCACAGCTTCGATGTACCACATCCAAAAGGAGCAACTTCATACTCTACCATGTTATTAAGTAGCCTCAGAGCTCCAGGCCCACTGTTTTGACACCGAGTTCCATAGTGAGGTCATATGAATAAAACCCTGGGTTCCCACAGAGAGCTTCTCTCCTGAATCCCAGGAGATGCTGAGGGCCCAAGGCATGAGCCTCAGGAGTAAGGCCAGCCTTCAATCTGTGGGCACTTGAGGCAAGCTAAGAACTTAATATCCAGTCAAATACATGTTCTTCCAAGTTTGGCTAGATCATTATTTATTGGGGAAAGATGTTGTGAACTCTGTAGGAAAAAAGACAGAAAATGAGTTGTCCCTCTAATTCTGTTCTTTGCCAGGGAACAGCAGCAGCAGCATAAACAAACTCCTCTGGGAGGGGGGGAGGGCTGGTGAATTTTATGAATCCATTAGACAAGGCTACAGAGAGACACAGAACGTTGGTCAAAGATGATTCTGGGTGTTTCTGAAATGAGGATTTGGGATGCAATTGACACTTAGATTGGTGGGCTGAATAAAGCAGCGTGTCCTTGCAAGGTGGGTGAGTGTCATCTATTCAGTAGGAAGCTCTAAACAGGACAAAGAGAGCCTGGTCCCTCCCCAGAGGGAGAGAGCTCCTCTGTCCACTGGACTCCCACTTGGGATCTGGCTTGTCCTCCTGGATTTGGACTGAAACATATTCTTCCTGGTTCCAAGACTTCCAGCGGGGCACCATGCCATCCACTCTCCAGGAAACGGCTAACCCAGAAAAAAGGCAAAGCAAAATGCGGTAACATTGTGAAAGAATGAATACTTAATTAAAAGGCATTAATGATATTTATTTCCTGTAAGCCAGTGTCTTTCAACAATGGAGGTATCTAGTCATATAAATGACCCTGCAGATACATCTGAAGAGAAAAATCACACACTTATAAAAATGCTGGAAAGTGATTTGATAAGCTAAGTAATTTATTATTAATAATTTGCTGGCAAAGTACAGTGGCTCAAGACTGTAACTCCAACTCTTCGGGAGGAATAGATAGAGAGGAATGTGATTTGAGGCCAGCCAAGGCAAAAACGTTAGTGAGAGCCTATCTCAACCAGTCAGCTGAGCATGGCGGCACACATCCGTAGTACTAGCTAGGTGGGAGAGATAGGTAGGCGAATCTTGGTATGAGGACAACCCTGGCTAAACCGCACAAAATCTTACCAAAAACAAAAACAAAAGTCTAAGCCCTTTGGAGCCCCCAAAGGATCCTCAAGCAAGGACCACTTGCTTAAGTGGTTTTTGCTTGCCTGCGAAGCACAAGGCCTTAAAAATCAAACCCCAGGACCACAAAAATAGTAAACAAGCAAACAAATTGCTAATTGTGTCTGTTTATATACGCATATAGACATGTGTGTGCATGGACATACATGCAAAAATAAATTCATAGGGAACTGTACACACACACACACACACACGCACGCACGCACACGCACACACACCACAGCAACAAACCTAGGCAGAAATATTAAGAAGACATTCAGGAAAGTCAACCAAGATAAAAGCTAACCCACAATCATAAAACATTGCATCAGTGCTAGGGTTACACTAAGGGAAGAAAAAAGAAACACAGAAATATAACGGCAAAAACTGAACATATAGAAATGTCTGCCATTAATGTGACTTCATACATTGGAAATATTAAATAATTAGGTACATATGTTAAAGAATGCAATAAACTGCCAGAGATAATCTGTAAGCAATAACCTCTGATAGATACCTGAAAGACTAGAAGAAACAATGGGAAAAATTTCTTTCACAACCATGAATAAATGAATCAGTAAAAATATTTGTGAGTCTGTCAAGTAATAAATATACACAAAATGTACCAGATCTCCACTGAATAACTTTAAACACAATACCTGGCTTCAGAATATACTACCAACCTACCGTAACTGAAACAGTATGGTATTGGCATAAAAGCAGACCAATAAAGCAGAACTAAATATAAAGAATGCTTATATTAACCCACATCTATTCAATCAACTTATCTTTGACAAAAACACCAAGATCAAACAGTGGAGAAAAGGCAATCTCATCAACAATGAACAGTGGTGAAAAATGTGGAGATGGATAAGAAACTAGGGCCCTTTCTCTCTCCTGTGACTCAATGTGAGTCAAAGACCTCAATGTTAAACCTAAACGTATGAAATTCCTATAAGAAAACATAGACGAAGCACTTCAAGATGTTGATATAGGCAATGCTTTTTTTTTCTGTGCTGAAATTTGAACACAGGTCTTTGTGCTTACTAGGCAGGTACTCTACCCACTTAAGCCCCACCTCAAGCTCTTATTTACTTTAGTTATTTTCCTGCAGGTAGAATTTCGTGTGTGTGTGTGCGTGTGTGTGCGTGTGTGTGCGTGTGTGTGTGTGTGTGTGTGTGTGTGTGTGTGTGTGTGTGTGTGTACCTGGGACGGCCTAGGATGGCAATCCTCCTACAGACAGCCTCCCATGTAACTGAGATCAAAGGTATGTGTAACTACACGTTGTTTGTTGATTATTGATGGAGATGGGCTCTTGATAATTTTTGTCCAGGGCTGGTCTTAAACCACCATCCTCCCAATCTCTGCTCCACAAGTAGCTAGGATTACAGACATAGGGCCCTGAAGCACTGTGACAAAAATAAATATAGATTAATGAAATATCATACTAAGAAACATCTGTACAGCAAAGGAAACTGCCAGTATAATTAAGAGAAAAACCTACAGAATGGAGAAAATGTTTGCAAATACATTCATCAGACAGGGATTGATACTCCAGCTAAATAAAGAAGTCCAAAATAGACACAAAACATTGATTTAAAAATGGTCAATAGAACAAACTAGAGACTTCTCAAAGAAGACATATAAATGGCCAAAAAGTACATGAAAAAATGCTGTCTTATTAATCATCAGAGAAAGACAAATCAAAATTAAAATGAAGTGTCACCCCACCCACTGAGTATAGCTGTCATCAGAAAGGCAGACATTAAAAATCAAAAGCTGGTGGTGCAGAGCAGAGAGAACTTCTCTGTACTGTTGGTGGGAATGTTATATAATATAGCCGCTATGGAAAAATATCCTAATTCTGGAGCAACTGTATGATCTAGTAATTCCACTACAAGGTATATCCAGAGGAAATAAAACATTGTATGGGAGAGAAACCATTGTCATCTCCTCCCCGTTTATTGAAGCACTAGTCACAATAGATAAAATAGGCATGAACCCAGATGTTGTTCAGTGAATGAAGAAGTAAAGATAATCTGGTTCATAGCCAGGCGTCGGTGGCTCATGCCTGTAATCCTAGCTACTCAGGAGGCTGAGATCTGAGGATCGTGGTTCAAAGCCAGCCTGGGCAGGCAAGTCCATGAGACTCTTATCTCCAATAAACCACTAGAAAACTGGAAGTGGTGCTGTGGCTCAAGCACTAGTGCGCTTGCCTTGAGCTGAAGAGTGCAGGGACAGTGCCCAAGCCGAATTCAAGCCCCATGCTGACAAAAAATTATATATATATATATATATATATATGGTTCACATAAACCATGGTATATTATTCAGCCATTAATAAAATGATAATTCTGTCATTTGTAGGAACCTGGATGAAACTACAGGTCATTGTGCAAATGAAATAAACCAGACATAAGAGACAAGTGTCACAGGCTGGGAAGGTGGCTCAGTGGTAGAGCGCTTGCCTTGCATGCCTGAGGCCCTGGGTTCGATTCCTCAGCACCTCATAAGCAAAAAAGAAAAAAGCCGGAAGTGGTGCTGTGGCTCAAGTGGTAGAGCGCTAGCCTTGAGCTGAAGAGCTGAGGGACAGCGCCCAGGCCTAGAGTTCAGGCCCCACGACCATACACCCCCCACCCCCCGCCAAAAAAAAAGAGAGACAAGTATCACATGTTCTCATTCACTGGTGAAAACGAATCAAGCTGGAGAAGAGCAGAATGAAATCGTGGTCTCCAGACACTGGAAAGAACAGATATCCAACAAGGGGCACAGAAATACAATTAGAGGCAAAATCCTTTGGGATCTTTTTTAAAATTTTTATTTTCTTGTAAAGATGCTGTACAGAGAGGTTATAGTTACATCAGTTAGGTAATCAGTACATTTTCTGTCAGGCATTGTTACCCCCTCCTTTGTTTTTCCCCCACTATCCCTTTGGGATCCTTCGTGACACAGTAGAGTAACTACAGATTAAAATATTCTAAAACAAACTTGAAAATAACAAGAAAAAAAAAGATTGAAATTCTCAGCACATAAAAATGATTGATGCTGGCCAGATCTGGTAGCTCATGCCTACAAACCCAGCTACTTGGGAAGAAGAGCTAAGGAGGATGTTTCAGGCTAGCCTGAGAAAAATGTTTCTGAGATCTCATCTCAACCAATGCAATGCTGGATGTGGTAGTGTTTACATGCCATTCCAGCTGTGCAGGAAGCGAAAGTGGGAGGATCACAGTCCTGGACAGACCATGAAAAGAGTAAGAGTTCACTGGAAATATAAAAGCATAAAAGGTCTAAGAGGATGGCTCAAATGGCAGAGCATTGACCTGGAGAGTGTGGGTCTGAGTTGAAACCCAGAACTTCCAAAAATCAAAATAAATGAATGCTTGAAGACACAGAAATAGTACTCTGATACGATGGTGACACATTGTACACTTGTATTGACCTCCCCATAAAAATATGGGACTATCATGCCTAAAATATAATTTAAAAACAAAGACTGCTAAATGACACAATAAAACTTCATAAAAAAAATAACATTTTTTTCCAGGAAGAAAAATTACAATGTTTAAAATGACCTATGAAATTTGAGCAGGACAGTTTTGTTTTAAACCAGATAAGCTGATTTTGTTATATGCATAGAAAAATATAAACAAATAATTAAGATAATACCACTGTTTTAAACCCGTAGTGACTAGAACACTGAGATAATAGTACTTAAGGAAACAGTCTGAGCCTGTTATCCTATCTACTCAAGAGGAGGCAGAAGGCTGGAGGACCCAGGACTGAGGCCAGCCCAACCACAAAGTCTTGTAGATTCCATCTCCAATTATTCAGCAAAAAGCTGGAGTGGCTCAGGTGGTAGAGAGCCAGCTTTAAGCGACCAACACTAGTAAACATGTACCTACTACATAAAATGTATTAAACAACAAATACATGTAAACAAATGTAGAGGTAATAAATGGTCTGCTTAGGAGATTTATCTTAAAGGTTGAAACTTAAACACTAAAAGTAAACATGGATTACTTAAGAAATTGTGTTCAGAAGAACTGCCATTCAGAATAAAATATTAGTTAGGTTACAAGCCTTGCATCTAATACGAAAATAAATTCCAAACAGATTGGAGATTTCAATGTGGCAAATGACACTGGATTCAAAAAGAGTGTGCTTCTAATCTCTGAATTGACCTAAGTAACTGTGTGTAACAGCGAGGATGTGACTTACTTTAGGAAAGTGTACTCACTTAATGACGTGTCAACATCTGTTGCCCTCCAAGCACAAAAGTAGGTGTTGCTGAGAAAGTGTTCTGCAAATGTCATTGTTTCCTAATCAGTTGAGTTAAAGTGGAAGATATTAGTCTGGACGTTCTGCATGAACCTGACCCGACCCACTATGCTTTCACTGGGAGAATGAAGAATCTTCACCAGGAACTTTTTGCCTGCTCCCGAGGGACCCATTTTGTAAAAGTACTCACATTATCGTTAAGTAGTTGTACAAAGGAGTTGCCATTCACTCAAGCAGTTTATGTATGCAGTGCCTCTTGATCAATGTTACCCCTTTCAACATTCTCACCTACCCCTGGCCTCCAAAGCAGTTTCTCTATACAATATACAATGCATCTTAATCTGTGTCACCACTTTAACATGTTCATCCCCCAATGGTCCATCCCCTCCAATATAGTTCTCAATTCTGTGGTAGATACAATGAATTCTTGCCTGCATTCTCTTCCCTCCTATCCCCTTTTCCTCTTCATTCTTCTACTCCTCTCCTTTTGACTCCACCTGCCCCTCTTGCAAGTATCTATTTCCTGGTACTTGTCTTGTTGGGATTTGACATCATCTTTTTTGTTGTTGTTGTTGTTGTTTTTTTGAATGTGACCCCTTAGTCTTTGGAGCCTTAAAAATAGTCTTTATTTGGGAGACACCCTTATTATTGCTGGATGTCTATTGTAGCCAACCTCCACCCCGCACATCCACTAACAATAATACTACTAATCTATTTAAAATCCAGCAAAGCAGGGAACCATAAAAAAATCTGCACAAAAATCCTAAATCCATGACAAAACAAACAGGAAGGTGCATACTACCATACCCAGTTTCTTTAAAAGCTGCTGGTGTATTTTATAAAATATTAAATTAAGGGACTAAGTAGTAATACAGATTTTTTATAAATTTTTCAGAGGAGTTAGGGAGCATAACTGCAGGAACTCCATTTCACTGATGAGACTCCTGATCGAAGTAAACTTCTACATAACCAAGTCATTTGGCCACTCTGTACCATCTGTTAGGGAGAAGGAATCTGTTAATAGGTTACAGATTTAAATTTAAAAAATAAATGTAGTATATTAGAAATACTATCATAGATTAAACATCAACTCATTCTAGTATTGAGAGTCTAGAAATTCAAGTTATACTTTTTTAAACAGTTATCATGAATCTTGGGAAGTATCTTTCTCATTAGAGTTTTACTTGATCACAGTAGCAGGATGGGGCAGACTCAGCTGTACTCTTGTAGTATCAGAAGTTAGTAGTAATCCTCTATTTTAATATGTCCTACACATATGCAGCTGAAGTTTGCCTTTCTCTGATTCATTAAGCTCATTTCTTACCAGATTTTAACTGCACGAATCCAGAACTTTCAGTACCTCTTGCCAAAGGAATTCATATGGACACCAATCTGTCCAGCAGTTCCTCTTCAGGATATGTGTGCAAAACACCCTCTGTTCATGGTAAAGTTTTATTCCCCCTGCAAGCTGGAGGCCTAGTGAATCATTATCAGGACGTCTGCTGTATGACCTCTCTTTTAGGAACTTCTAGGAACACTTCGTGATGACCCATCATTTCTAAATGAATAGGCTACAGCATGCACACATTCAAGAGTGTCCTGAGATTTCAATCTAATCATCGCCATAACTCCCTAAGTTCCTTCTATACCACCAGCTTTAATTCTTCCAACAGTCATCTCTTAAATCTTCCACTATAATTTAGAATTCTCTACAAATCATGAGACATACATATATATATATATATATATATATGGCCAAAATACTGTTCATGAGGTAGGACTATCTACTTTCATTCTACCTGGCTAAGTTAAAAAAAAAAAGTCATCATTGCATCATTTTTTTATGTGGCCTATTGAACCTTGAAAAACAAAGATAAAATTGACTTTTCTGCAGGTTTTACCTACTCATTTACTTACTTTCCAGGATTCTTCATTAAGAAAATAGTTGTATTAAATGTATTAAATGCTGAAACAGGATGACCCATTGCAACAATGAGATTCACAAGACACTATGTTGGAAATGAACTTTACAACTTCAGTTGGCGGGGGGGGGGGTGTTAGTGGGGAGGGGAAGAGGAGGAGAAAAACAAAGGAGGCAATAAAGTAAGAATGCTCGACAAGAAATATATTCATTACCTTACTCATGTAACTGTAACCCCTATGTACAGCATCTTTACAATAATTTTTTTAAAAAAGAAAGTAGTTGTATTTTTTTGGGGGGGGAGGGTCTGGTCATGGGGCCTGAACTCTGGGCCTGGGTGCTGTCCCTCAGCTCTTCAGCTCAAGGCTAGTGCTCTACCACTTGAGCCACAGCGCCACTTCCGGCTTTTTTCTTTTTGCTTATGTGGTGCTGAGGAATCGAACCCAGGGCCTCAGGCATGCAAGGCAAGCGCTCTACCACTGAGCCACTTTCCCAGCCCAAGTAGTTGTATTAAGAGATTGACATCATCTTTTTAAAGAATTACACTATTTGCGCACTCTATAGAATCTATTACACTTTACTTAATTCACTTGTAACCCCTTGCTTACTACCCAGTGTGCTTACTTGCAGATTTATAGGCAATTCTAGCTACCACAAATGAGGGAACCATTTATAAGGAAATGGAAAGACTAAAAAAATTATATTAAGTGAAGTGAGCCAGACCCAGAGAAACATAGATTGCATGGTTTCCAAGGGACCTTTATTATTACAGATAATAGCTGTGCCCTGAGCTTGTGATGGATAGGGGGTAGGCTTGAAACTCCTGACTAGCTGCCTTACAGACATTCTTAGTCAGATCTCATGAGCACTTTGACCAACACAATCTACATATTGTAGCAGTTGGATTGTGATCCTGTGAGATTGTAATGGAGGCAATGGTTTTCTATCCCCTAGAGATGTTGTAGCCATGACAACCTTGAAGTATAAGGCATTGCTCACATTTGTGATGATGCTGGTGTGAACAGCCCTAGAAGATGTTGCACAAATAGTTGTGTACATAATGTAACACATGATTCTGAAATAAATGACTCTGGTACTAGTGGCTCATGCACTAGCTATATGAAACATTATATTATTGCTTTCGGGAATAATGTAAGCTATTTTGCTGTGATGGACAAGGGTCTCATAAACCTCCTGTTTCTCCTGTCTGTTGACCTGATCTGTTCTTTCCTGTCATCTTCTGACGTTTTGCTCATTATGGCCCAAGGAGTGATGCACTCCTCTGTATATATATGTGGACTTCATATGTACACATGTTCACACAGGTTGGTTCCTCATGTCCTATAACATTCACACACTTTAGGTTTACACACTGACACTTGCACAATGATAAAGTCACCTAACCATGCATTTATGGGAACTTTATATCCACATCATCAAGTGACAAGTAACATATATATATATATATGCATATATATATGCATACATACTCACATATATATTCACATATGTATAGCTGCATATATGAAGTGATAAACACAAGTTCAGTAACAAATTACCATGTATATGCTATGCTATCATGTATATAATATGATATCTAGTGATATGTGAGGTGACAAATTACAATATATAGTCATGTTGGCACACACCTGTAATCCTCGCTCGGTGGGAAACAATTGGTAGGAAGATAATGGTCAAAGGCCAATACTGGGCACTACCCAAGAACTAACTAAAGAAATAAACAGGTGAGTCAGCCCTCAAGTGATAAAACACATGTCAAGGAGGCTCTGCGTTCATACCCTAGCAGCATTAAAAAGGAAAGAAAACTATTCTCTAAAATATCATATATTCTGAATTTTAAAAGAATAGCTTTTGTATATTACAGTAATATTCATCTTAAGGAAGCATATCTAGAAGTTATGTGATATTAATTTGCTTCTTCTGAACATACACTAGAACTATAATCTCCTTAACCTATTGTGAGCAGGTGAGAGAGAATCATTTTATTGCATTGTTTATTACGGCCAGAGCCTAGATGCTTTTTCTTGGGCTTTTGTGCTCAAGGTTAGTGCTCTACCATTTGAGCTACACCGCCACTTCCAACTGTTTTGGTAATTTATTGGAGCTAAGAGGTTCACAGATTTTCCTGCCCAAGCTGATTTCAAACCATGATCCTCAGATTTCAGCCTCCTGAGTAGCTAGAACCACCAGTGTCTGACTTAATACACTTTATTTTATAGAACAGTTTTACATATACAGAAAAAATGAGCAAAAAGTACACTGCATTCTTATACATATCCCACTCCTCCCCAGATCTCTGCCTATAACATCTTGCATTGGTGTGGCACATTTTTAACTTCCTTCTAATACATTTTCTAAAACTAATACCTATACACTGGCTACACTTCATAGAAGTTGAATGCATGGTATGATACTGATCTAGAGTTATGACCATGTGTTTTCACAAATGATATAAGTAGAACCCTTCCCATTTTCACAACCTTTCATAAAAATTTTCAGCCTCCTTTGATGCTTTCTTTTAAACACACACACACACACACACACACACACACACACACACACACACACACACACACACACATACACAACTGCTGTTTATTTTCTGGGGCTCGCCTGGGCACTTGGCTTCACAATGTGCTAATTGCTCTGAATGTGGCCCAGGCTCTTTGCTGGCCCTCTGCATCTGTGTTTACATACCTCATGGATCACTCAGAGCCACCGCTGTAGGTCCCTTAGCTTCTTTCAATACTAAGTCTCCAGGAGCCTAACTGAAGTCGCAGTCACCAGATCAGTTACCAGTGAGAGCTTATCCTGTTCACAGTCTGACTTCCACCGACATTTCCATGGGAAATCGTAGGCAATGTAGTCCTTCAGCTGAGGATACGTGGTATGTAAAAGTGTGAACTCAAAAATAGTTGATAGATAGCTCTGTAAGAATTTTATTATTAATTTCTGTCAGGAGATACTAAAATAGAAAAGAACATGTAACATACTTTCAAAAGTCAACACTTCCTGCTATAAGGTACATTTCTCTATACTACCAGACTGAAATTAATTCTTGCTTAGTAGGTGATTGAATGCTACCCAATATTTAACTGGAGTTAAACAGAAGTATTGTAGTATTGTTCTTATTTAAAAGTATAAAATTCAAATTTACCCATTGGGTGATAATTAAAATCAATAACAGATCAAATAATATCAACAACATAGATCTACTATAGTAAAGAACAAATTGGTAAGTATTCGGGTCAGGCACTCAAAAATAACTAGGGAAAAAGTAGTTGGAACTTCATGCCCTGTCTAATAGATCAAAAATACTATTTATGCCATTGTGGGATTCTTTTAGATGAAGCAAAAACTGATTTGTGAATTCGAATTGCCTGACAAACAATTCAAAATAATAATTTTGAAGACTCCCAGGAAGCAACAAGAGAACTGACATACAGCTTAAAGACATTAAGAATGATAGAGAAAATTAGAAGTTCAACAGAGAAAGAGAATCAAACCGAAATACTAGATCTCATATATACACAGATATATCATGTATATCACATCTATAGCATATATCTACATGCATACAATGAAAAACGTAGTACAGACTATCAGTATATAAGTTGATCATATAAGAGAAAGAATTGGTGAACTGGGGAGCCAATACTCCATGCAAGGATTTGGTGTGACAGTGACTCCTGCAAGGCAGAAGAAGTCATCCATTCCATCACTCTTCTGGTGTTATGGTCATTTGCCATCGTGAGAGAGAGAAAATTATTGTTTGAGACTAAAGCACCCTAAGGATCAAAAACAAGGAACACTCATAAGTCATGGAGCTGGGGACACCATGGCCATAGCATTTTTGTGGAAGCTAGGCAGAATGGACAGTCATAGAAAGAGTAGTGTTGGATAAAGGCCCCACTTAGAAGTTTAATTAGCAGTGAGCCCAGGTTGGAGGGCATAATACCGTACATGTCAAGAAGATACCCAGTCATCTGTACATTATTCCAGAGACTAAGAGCTGTTCGCCTGGGTTCTGTAGTTCACTGGGCCTCCAAAGCTACCTTCTGGCTGTGTGTGGAAGTGGAAACTCAATAAATAAAAATTAAAAACTCAATGGAAAGCATTGCCAACAGACTAGACAGGAGAATAAAGAGTATCAGGGGCAAAAGGAAAAAAGCATAAGGAATTATTTCAATTAGACAACAATAAAGATGTTTAAGATAACAATCATGAAGCACAGAATCCAATGATTCTTAGATGCTACAAAGAGTTGAAACCTAAAAATCCATGTTGTGGAAAAGGAAATAAAGATACAGATGGAACTTATGCACAAAATTATAGCAGAAAACATCTGAGATTTAGAGAAAGAAATAGACATATATGTATAACCCACTTTTAGATATGACCAGAAAAAACTCCTAATATAATAATATTATTAAAATGTCAAGAATACAGAATAAAAAATATTAAAAGCTTTGAGAGATAAATGCCAAGTTATTTACAAAGCAAACCTGTCTGAATAAGTAGACTTCACAGGAGAAATTCTAAATGCCTGGAGAGTCTGGAGTGGTATATGTCAGGTCTTGAAACAAAATAGCTGCCAATCAAAACTCCTATAGTTAGCGATCTTCACCTTTAAAATGAAAAGAAAAAATAAAGACTTTCCATCAGATACATCAAGCCATTCCTGACCACTAACACTCATATGAAAGATTACTGCACAGAAAAGAGGAAGAAAGTATACACAAACAGAAGGCATTAGGAGAGAATAAACCTTACACCATGAGACTTAATAAACAAATGGGAATTAGGAAAGAGTTAACCATTGTGTACTGAGGGAAGTATCAAACCTCTAATATGAAAAGGGGAGATATTAGTACACATCTTTCAATAATTACCCTAATGTAAACTGTCTTAACACTCCAATTTTAAGATTCAGACTGGCTGAATGGATTAAAAGCAAGGTCCAAAAAGTAGCATCTCTTTCTTGATTATCATTGACTATATTATGTTAGAGAGCATCTATTTTCTAAATATGTTTTCTTTTATCTGAATCAGATTATAGGAATGCATTTTACCACTCAATTTTGTTTTTGATACAATATCTCATTCTCTTTTGCACTGATTGGACTGAGTCAGAACTCACAATTCTCCAGTTTCCATTTCTTGTTTAAATGTGATTACAGACCAGCACCACCATGCATGCCTCTATACTAGAATATTTTAAATGTTTTTTTTAACTAAATTTGTTAGTCTTTGTTAAGCACATAGAAGTGCTTCTAATCTTAAAAATAAATTATTAGTGGATCAAAGTAAAATGATGTGTTTACCTATCTGAATAAAGTTTAAAAATATGATATGTGCCTTTCTTATGTGACAAGTCTTATCAAGTAACTTTACATTAATATTTAAAATATTTTCTCAAACCAATAACTTAATTATTTACTATTTAATGCTTAGATCACCATCTTCAAGGAAAACAAAATGTTAATACTTGAGTTCTTCCAATAAAAAATATGGACAAATTTGAATGCAGTATAATATTTATATCCAAGAGGAAAGCACAGATATTTGATGCAAAATTTATGTTGTGGACTATAGCTGATGACAAAGACAGTGACCTTAAAAAAGAAGAAAATTATAGAAATAAACACAATAAATATAAAAATAAATCAATAAATTTATTTATTAATAAATTAATAAATTTGCCACTTTACTGGCAAAGCCACAAATGGAAAAAGAATGGAAAATGACACTTGAAGCACAAAGAATCCAGATGCAAAAGAAATAGCTATACTTGTCTGCAAAAACAGACTCTAAGCCAAACTAATCATATGGAGCAAAACAGTCACTACATATTAACAAAAGGAACAATGCAAAAATCTAATAAACTGGGCGTGGTGACACATGTCTGTAATCTCAGCTACTTGAGAGATGCAGATTGGAGCATTGCTACAAGAAGGCTCCAACATTTTAAGTCGATTTTTATTATTATTATTATTACTATTATTATTGTTGTTGTTGTTGTTGTTGTTGTGAAAATACCATACAGAGGGGTTACAATTACATGGGCAAGATAGTGAGTACATTATTTTGGGTGCGGGGGGGGGGGGGGGGAGTCGGGTCGTGGGACTGGACCTGGGCGCTGTCCCTCAGCTCTTCAGCTCAAGGCTAGCACTCTACCACATGAGCCACGGCGCCACTTCTGGCTTTTTTGTTTTTGCTTATGTGGTGCTGAGGAATCGAACCCAGGGCCTCAGGCATGCAAGGCAAGCGCTCTACCACTGAGCCACCTTTCCAGCCCCTGAGTACATTTCTTATCAAGCATTGTTGCCTCCTCCTTTGTTTCCCCATACCATCCCTTCCCATCTCCACCTACCCACCCCCACACTCCCCTACCACCACCACCCTACCCCCCTACTCCCCCCAACCAAAGTTGTAAAGTTCTTTTTCGACATAACGACTTGTACATCTCATTGTTGCAATGGATCCACCTGAATCCCTATTTAAACCTTTTGTTTTTTACCTTCCCCTCCACAAATTATACCAACATCAACTACAGTGAAAGCAGGGGTTATACCGTGGGGGAGGGACATACAAAGCAACAAAGAAATCATCTTATAAATATGTTGGAAACAATCACAAGAAAGAAAAAAAAACTTTTGAATCCTTATCTTGGGGTTCATTTGGCCTAACATCAACTTATCTGACAGTTTCTGTTTGTCTCAGACATATACTAGTTATTGCAAATAAGGGAAACCATGGGTAAAGTCTTTAACTCCATTTCCTGTGTGAGGAGTAGGACTCTGTCCATTTTGTTCTTCTCTCCCTAACTTATCCTCTTACACTAAAATAAATCCTTGCTAAATTTCCACCTGGTGAGACACTCTTTATTCTAAGACTCCGTGAAGTGCTTTTCATTCCTAGGTCTCAGGGACCTGTGATTTTATGTAGAAACCTTGAAATGAGGAAAGAGTGAAGAGATATGTGAAGAGTATAAAAGGTCAAAGGGAGTGAAAAATAAAAATACATGCATTCCGACATACACCTTGATCTGTTGCAGTTCATCTAAACCACCTTCTCACAATTGTTTTATTAATTGAATTATTATTGGTGCTTGGTTAGATGAGAATTGCCATGGTTGCTAGGTCTGGTTTTAGAGAAATGAAGACAGTTAAAAAGAAAATAAATAATTTATCCTTTTATTTTTAAAGTAAAATAACAATTCCTGTTGCAAACTCAAATGAAATAACAATTACTCTAAGCTAACTTATTTGAAGTCCTGACATGTATTATGGTTATATATTGGTTGGCATCCTGTTGCATTTCAACTAGGTATCATTTCTTTTGAATTCAAATTTAACCTACCTGAACAAATGAACTACATATGCAGTCTTGAGTTTGTTGTAAAACACACAAATGTTGTTTATTTTTCAATGCATAAGTCTTAACTTCCATAGCCCCAAATAATAAACAACCGTTTTATCAGAACTTAGCAGTATTCTAAACAAAAGCAAAGCATGAATTGGAACTTTACAGGTGTTATGTATAAAATGGCTCAAGCTAAGAACATGATCACTCATATCTATATCTTGGAGGTCAAATATGTATTTTTTTTCAGGAATCAAGTCACCTGTTAAAATACCATCATTTGACACTTCTGAACACAATTGCTCAGTGAAGGGAAGGAAAGTCCTTCTTGATTTTTTTTTTCTTGGTTACTCAAAATTAGTCACTAATTCTGATTCTTATTCATGTTTGAGATAGAGCAATCTTTCTTTATCAGGGGATAAATATTTAGAATATAAAGGAATACAATTAAAATTAGAATATTGCTGAAATAAAAACTTCAATTTACTTCCTCTTTATTTTCCTCTCCAGAGAATCTTATCTAAGAAAATCCTTTTGGTTATGAAACTCACTGAATCTGATAGCAATTATCAAATAATTGCTCATTATATTTTGAAAAATTATTTCTTGATATATTATTCATTCTTTTTAGTCAACACAGACAACATATGAAGACTGAAACTAACCGTTGACATATTTTAATTAATTTTTTACATTAAAATGATGCATTTACTTCTTATTTTTGTATGGTGACTGAATCACTCACCTGTCCAACTTCCAGTAAAATTTCATCGATCTGGGAGGGAGTTTCCCTAAAGTAAGGCATGTATTTGCAGAATATGAATTATAGAACTGGTGATGAATTCTTTTTTTAATTTTGAGATATTGCTTTACTTTCTAAGGAAGAAAAGGTTTATCCGCTCTAAGTTTAAATACTTCCTTGAACTCTGAAAATCACCCAGCTGTATCTTGAAAGAAGGAGAGACTATGGCTTTTGACTCTCTTTCCTGTCCTACGGATAAGAGCTCTGCTGCTTTCATAAACAATGAGCAGCTGTTCAGCTTCTCATACTATTAAACAATCCTTTATTTTTCACAGGGGAAGTTTATCTTGATTGTATCTTCTTCCACCTCAGTTAAGAGACTCACTAAAGAGTTTGAATTTATAAATGCCTTCTTAACCAAGTCTTTCAATGAAGTATTCAACTACAGATTTAAGCCCAGAAATTTCCTGTCAATTTCAGTGACCCCTCTCAGTCTCTCTATCTCTATATCTGTCTCTCTCTCAGTCTCTCTCTCTCTCTCACACTGAGCTTGAACTCAGAGTCATGCTCAGTGGAAAGATACTGTACCACTGAGCCATCCCTCTAATCCTTTTTGTGCTTGCTACTAGACAGAGTCTCACTTCTTGCTCAGATTCCTGCCTGGAGAGCCATCAGAATATTTTAAACATGCTTTAGATAGGACCATAGTCTTACGCCACCATGCACAGCTTCTTTCCGTTGGGATGGTGTCTTCTGGGCTTG
Organism: Dipodomys merriami; assembly: GCF_024711535.1. Lineage (NCBI taxonomy): Eukaryota > Metazoa > Chordata > Mammalia > Rodentia > Heteromyidae > Dipodomys > Dipodomys merriami. The sequence continues at coordinate 16,015,568 of NW_027206068.1, forward strand.
GGCTAGGCTGACCTCAAATCATGATTCTTTCACTCACAGACTTCTACACAGCTTTGGGTGACAAGTATATGACCTTTCCCAGCTAAGGTTAGAAAGAGGGTCTCACAAACTTTTCTGCCTGGACTGGTCTCAAATCGCCATTTTTCCTTTTTCAGTAGACAAAGTAACTAGGATCACAGGTATGAACCACTGGTGCCTGGATTTAATAACTTCTCTTTATTTACTAAGCAACTGAAATTTTGGAGTCTACAAAATAATACACTACTAAGATAAAAAAAATTATAATTTGCCAATTATGGCCAAACCAGATAAAGTTATTTTATGAGATTAGAAAATTCAGCTACGTAGAATGGTTTGGGAACAAAACGTATCTCATATTTATTGCCTCTTCTACCTTGCAAGTGTCTTAAAAATTAACAACAAATCTATGTGGGTCAAGGAAATTATCATCTAAACAATCCTTTCTCCAAGAAAAAATTAGAACGTAGGACTACATAATCCTAATTTCAGGTATCATGTGACAATCTAAGTGCTTTATTTCTATAATGATTTCTACTATTGAGTCTAAAGATGGCAGAAAGAATAGGAAAAAAATCTAGCAGATTTGTATGTTCCCCCCCCCCACAGTATAATCCCTGCTTTCAGTATATTTGATATCGGTATAATTTGTGGAGGAGAAGGGGAAAAACAAGTCGTTTAAGGATACAGGTGGACCCGTTGCAACAATGAGAAGTACAAGTTGTCATGTCAACAACGAACTTTACAACTTTGGTGGGGGGAGGATTGGGTGGGGGGGTGGGGGGAGGCTGGGAAGGGATGTGAAGGGTAAACAAAGGAGGAGGCTGCAATGCTTGATAAGAAATGTACTCATTATCTTGCCCATGTAATTGTAACCCCTCTGTACAGTATGTTCACAAAAAAATAAAATAAAATAAAAATCTAGCAGAGTTTATAAATAAAAATACAGTTAAAATTTAAAAATAAACTTATTTTTATTATGTTTTTCTAATTGAAGAACAATATTAATCTCAATTTTTTTCAAAACCAACTAGGTAAAGGAACTCTATTCTAAGTAGAGTTAATTTTCTCAGGCTTTTCTAATTGAAGAACAATAATAATCTCAAATATTTTTGTGCAAAACCAACTAGATAAAGGAAATATTTTGGGTGTTTGTTTATTTTGTTTGGTTTGGTTTGGTTTGATGGGTTGTGGGGCTTGAACTCTGGGCCTGGGCACTGTCCTTCAGCTCTTCTGTCAAGGCAAGCACTCTACTGCTTGAGCCACAGCTCCACTGCCAGTTTTCTGGTGGTTTATTGGAGATAAGAATTTCACAGACTTTCCTTCCTAGGCTGGCTTTGAACTGGGATCCTCAGATCTCAGCCTCCTGAGTAGCTAGGATTATAGGCATGAGCCACTGGCACCCAGCTAAAGTAAATATCTTATAAGCTAAAAGGCAACAAAAGCTATTCTTAGAAAGATCTCCTGTTCTTATTAGACAAATAGCAGAGATAGAGATGTCTACATGTATATAATACATACACATGGATACAAGCATTGTCATAGAAAGGCCCTCTTCTTTTTTACTAAGCAGCATTAGAACTTTATAAAATAGCATACATTAAAAAATAAATTTAAAGTTTTGAACTATCAAATTTTAATATTTTAGATGCATATTTGTAGAACATGACATTTTACAGTTTTTTAATGTTTTTTATTGTAAAAAAATAGTATACAGACATGAGTAAGGTAATGAGTACATTTCCTATTGAGCATTGTTACCTCCTCCTTTGTTTTTCCCCTACCATCGCCCTTCCCTCCCCACCTCCCCAAACACCCCTCGGCCTCCAGTTCATTTTCAACCAGTGTCTTGTACATGTCATTGTTACAATGGGTTAACCTGTATCCTTATTTCAGCATTTTGTTATTTCCCTTCCCCTCCCCAAATTAGAAAAATGTGTATACAAAATGCAGGACACCTACGGCAAATACAGTGAAAACAGGGGTTATACTGTGGGGAAAGAACATACAAGAGAAACAAAAAAACCTCACATAGTACATTTTAGATACGTGAAAAACAATAGCAAGAAAGAAAAACAAGTTGTGTCCCTATCTTGGGGTTCATTTCACTTAACATCATCTTACATGGTCATGTGTACATAGCTTTTGACCTTTTCTGCTTGTCCTAAACTTATACTAGCTATTGCAAATAAGGGAAACCATGGGACCTATGTTTCTTTTGTTTCTTTGGGCCTGGCTTACTTCATGTAATATAATTTTTTCCAAGACTTTCCATTTCCTAACAAATGGGGCAATGTCATTCTTTCTGATGGAGGCATAGAATTTCATATATATATATATATATATATATATATATATATATATATATATATATATATATATACCACATTTTCTTGATCCATTCATCTACTGAGGGGAATCTGGGTTGGTTCCATATCTTAGCTATTGTAAACAATGCTACAATGAACATAGTTGTGCTGGTAGCTTTAGTATGGTCTTGTTTGTGATCATTTAGGTAAATGCCCAAAAGTGGGATTGCTGGGTCATAGGGGAGCTCTATGTGGCGTCTTCTGAGGAACCTCCATACTGCTTTCCAAAGTGGTTGAACAAGCTTACAGTCCCACCAACAATGCAGTAGGGTTCCCTTTTGAAGCCCTCTTCTTACATGTAGATTGCCAAAATTGGGAATAGTTTGAGAATGGAACTCAAATACTTGAAATATCTGGGTAAATAATTGCTTTATCCATTGTTCCTCAGAACATTTTAATTGCTTTACAATGCTACCAAGTGCCATAAAATAGATAAAGATTTGTAATGGCAAAGGGATTGTGTGTATTCCAAGTTACAACTTGTAATCTGTATTTTTGTTTTTGTTTATTTTAGTAAATCAATGCCTATAGGTTTGCAATACCATTAGGACTTTGAATGAAGGAACTTCAGCAAATACAAAGATAAATACCAGAAGCTTTCCAGAAAAGTTCATTTAAATTGTCAGCAGTGTGATGTTCAAGCATCCTAGAGTGTTTTGAAATAGGATCTTCAGTATCCTTTTCGAATATAGTTGTTTGAATATAGTTGATTAAACAGACCATTAAAGTAGCATTTGGTTGTTGACTTAACTGTATTCCAGTACTTCTATAATTTGTTAGGAGACATGGTTTTGACAAATCTTTTACAATAAGAAATCTCTGCTGGGTGCCTTTCAACAAGCAGAGATCTGAGGATTATGGTTCAAAGGCAGTCAGAGTAGAAAAGTCTATGAGAATCTTATGTCCAATTAACCAGTAAAAGGCCAGAAGGTGTGTAAAAATCCAGAAAGATGTGTAAAAAGCAAGAAAGTAGAGGTGTGGCTCAAGTTGTAGTGTTCCAGACCCTGATTTCAAGTCATAGCATAAAAGAAAGAAAAGAATGGAAAAGAAGGAAGGAAGGAAGAAATATCTTACTATAGCTTTAGATTTTCCACAAAATTTAAAATTTGAATCTTTTAACAACTATGTATTTACCATTGCAGTATATTCTTTAAAAGGAAAGGTAAAGCTTAATTAACAAGATTCATTTAAAATACTGAAAAAAAGAGACAGTTTTGGATTTACACAAAATTTCTCCATGTACAGATCACTTTGATAGCCATTATCATTTGGTTTTCTCAATGACCCAGTTGGCAAGGAAGTGATACTTTTTCCATTTCCCAGATGAAAAGCGAGCTCCAAATGCTTTCACGCCTTGCCTTGAACAATGTACTACATGAGTTTAGCTTTGTCTCACTCCCATGATCCTCCTTTCCTTCAACATCTGCCTGGAGATGAAGGTAGATCAATTGTTAGAACACCAAAAATTAAGTAACCTATTATTTTTGCTTTCTAATTAAAACATTTTGATATCAGGAAAAAGAGAATTCAGGAAATATTTAACATGTAAAAAATTGTTCTCCCTCCATTTGATTCTTTTCCAATTCATGGGAATTACTAACATGGCTGCTGGGTATAACAGTAAACAATTCAAAATGGGAACAAGTCGATGAAATCTATGAGCATAACAGTTTTTCCTGAAATTCGGATTATCTATTCTTGGTTGTCTATCAGGTTAATTAATATGATTTTCAATATTTCATGTGAAAGTATTTTTTTGGAAAAATGTGATGAAATAAAACTCAGATTGACTGGAATTTACAGGCTCATTTAAGGAAAGGGCTCAAGGATTTTTTTTTTCCTTACAAATGTAATACCTCCCCAGATGGCAATCTTTGTAGTTCGTGGCATTGATTCAAAAAGCAAATTAACTGCCTCTTTCCTAGCTACACCAAGCATTTACAGGCGTCCCTACAGAATGGGTTCAACAGTAATTAAAATAACACCCTTCCTCAGGGTGAAGTTACACTTGAAGAGTTAGGGGATGTTTTCCTTTCCTTCCTTTGGCTGGATGCCTTCTCCCCCAAAATATGAGAAAAGGATGAGAGCAGAAAAAGTCTGAAAGAAAGAAGTTGAAGAAGGAGAAAGTAGATATGAAGAAAGAACCTCAAAATAGTATTTCAAAATCTGAGTCTCATAAAAAAATAAATCAGCATTTCCTTCATTCCCTACCAGACAGTGATAGATAAACAGGTTTAAAAAAAAAGTAAAAGGGAAAAATATCATTTACTCACTGTAGCAGCAGGAACTCAAGGAGAAAAAATAAACAGGGCTGGAATTGTGGGCCTTTAACCTGCTCGTCAGACAGTTTCATTCTGTGTATATTTGTGTGTTGGTAACTGGTGAAGGGGAGGAAAAGGGACAGGAGGCTTGTGGGATTCTGGGGACTCCCACAGCTACCAGGCCAGCTGTACAAACACACACAAGCTTTGTTAAGGTAAGGTGGGCAACAAGTTAAAACTGCTGAGCTATCTGACCCATAAATCCCTCACAAAAGCTCCACTTGAAGGAAAGCCAGAAGTTATGTGTAAATGTTTCATCCAGCCAGAAGTTGTTGCTCATGTCTGTCTCCTCTCTTCTCTTTCTCTCAATGGATACGCTGGCTGGTCACATTTCAAGTAGTATGCTGAGAGGCATAAATATTCATCTCAAATTCTCCTTTCCTCCAGGACAAGCCGAAATAACAAACAACAAAAACAAAGCGGGGGGGGGGGGGATAATGATTCAGAAAGTCACCTCCGTGACCTTGTAGCTCCAAGTGTATGTTCCACAATTATGATTCCATAATTGGGGCAGGACAAGATAACTTTCTGTTATTGTTCTTTTGTAAAAATACCACGACGTCATGTTTTCACTTCTTAAACAAGAAGCGCATAAGGGACTTGAAATACTTTCTTAAATACCCCCCCCCCCCCCCCAGTGTTTCACTTTGCTGTTACTCTGATTCACCACACATAATCTTAGCCTGGCAGAATTATCTGAAAGTGCACAATGCTGGGGTTCTAAATTGCTAACCCCAAAGACAAACTTCCTAAGGGTTTTCTTTTCTCTTCTCTAAACATTTCTGAACTCCAAGTGACCTCCTTTTATGAAGCTTCCAAATGGCATCCAAACACCTTAAACCTCATGTAGCTTGCTAAGCTGTACAGGCCATTCAAACACTGAAGAACTCCATCTAAAACAATGACAAGTAAAACAGGCCGAATTTAAGGAGAGCATGGCTTTTGTAAACAATTAGAAAGATAGAGATGTCTCTATATTTTAAGATATTTGGCAACCCCTTTTGACTTTCCAAAATCTTGGAGGGGGAGGGGAATATAATTCACACTAAAAACAAACAACCTTACCCTTAGAGAGCCAATAATAACTCTAGGCACATCTCTTTTGATCACTTAGTTATGTGACTGTATATTACACAGTGATATTTAGCAAAAGATGGATTTTAATGAAATAACAGTTTATAGTAATCTAAAGATGTGTTCAACAACTATTTATTGAATTTCTAGAATACTTTGAGCACCAGTGTAGGACCAGGGGTAGCAAAAGCAGACTCACTGCCCTTATTCTTTTCCACAGTATGCACTCAGGAAAAGAATATAAAACGAGCCCACACATGAGTGTCATCAATAAAAAGATAAAGATAGAGAACTAGGGATGTTCACAGGTAACGGAAAGGACTAACGACTAGACAAAGTCAACAAAAACATATGCTTGAAAATCATCATCTCAAGGTTTATCACTTGGATCGCAACTCACTTCTATCACATTGAAGTCATGACAGAAAAACAAGGAAATAGAGATGACTTGGGACAAAAGAGTTAAAACTAGACAGGGTGAGTCATTCCCCACTGAAGAGGGCTGTAGCTCAGCCAACTTCAGAAGAGGCAGAATCCTACTTCCTGCCTCCCATGCAGAAGTCATGACCTGCTCATCTAGGGAACGATTAGAAGACTCTACAAAACAATAACTAAACTCTCCTGATGTACAGTTTCCTGCCTTTTGCCCCTGCCTCTTTGAATACACAGATTCAAAAGAATAGTTTTGTGACTTCTAGAGACCTAGAAAATCTTGTTATATCCAATGTGTTAATCAACTTTCTATCACTGTGACAAAATGCCTAAGATCATCAACCTATAAGAAAATGAGTTTTGACTCACCGTTTTGGAGATTTAAGTCGATGGTCAAATGGGAAAAAAAAAATGGAGAAATAAGCTCAATTTGGGGCCAGGAAGCCAAAAAGAAACAGAAAAGGGAAGGGACAGTGTCCCACAATCTCCTTTGAGGATGCACCCTCCAGTGACCTGCGTTTCTCCACCTAGGCTCCGCCTCCCAATATAGGTTGACGACTCATACTTTAACACCTGGGCCTTTGGGAGCCTTTTCAGATCCCCTATTCAACATTGCTTATTTGCTTTGTAAAAAACTAAATTGATAAAAAGAATTGTATACCATTATTTCCATCTAGGTTGAGAGCCAGTTTTTCTAAAGGTTCTGCTAGAATCTACAATGTGGTAAGACAAAACAAAAACTTCCTACACCTAGAGGCTTCAACAACACAGCAAATATATAAAGACACAAATGAGGATCCACAAATGAGGATGGCAATGACTGAGGACAATTTGTGGTGGTTGTGGCCTGACTAAGGTTTTCTGCCTCTTGCCGTTTTCTATAAGCTAACAAAAATATAGCTAGCCAGTACCAACAGCAAACTTAGCCCAATACCATAGCATAAAGCCACCCCAAATAGAAATGACAGTGACTCTAAAGTTACCTGTCTACAAAATCATGCATATCTTCACCTTTTGACTTTTCAGTTACTTTAAAATGTACTATTTGACTCTTCGGTTACTTTAAAATCAAATATATCAGTTACTTTCAAAATCAAATATATCACAAATAGAATTTGCTCTGATTTAAATCACTTGGAAAATTTTCAATTAAAAAAAAGGCACCTGTGGCTCAGGTCTATAATCCAAGCTACTCAGAAGGTTGAGATCCAAGGATCATGAATCAGAGACAGCCTGGGCAGGAATGTCCTTAAGACTCTTAACTCCAACAAACTGCTCAGAAAAAGCTGGAAGTGGTACTGTGGCTCAAGTGGTAGAGCACTAGCCTTGAGCACAGAGACTCAGAGACAAGAGCCCAGGCCCTGAATTCAAGCCCCAGGCAAAATAATAATGATAATGATAATAATAATACTAAGTAGATAAAAAGCTAGGAACTAAACATAAAACTAAAAGCATAACAGAAGTAGCAAAATTAAATATCACTTTAGCAGGAAGAAAACTGAACTGAGACTTAAGACATTTAGTTGTTCCAGTCAGTCCCTTTGTGATCCACAAAAATTTACCCAATTGAGTTTTTGCTATTTTTCCTCAGTAAACTAGGAAAGCAATTGTTTACCTCACTAACTGATATGAGTGTAAAACTATTGCAAAACCAGTTGTAATATTATTGTTAACATAATGTCTTTTAAGCAGTAGTGACTAAAATAAAAATTTAAAATGAGGCACATAGTAAAAAGTTATTAGTAATTCACTCAAGGTCAAATACACTCCAGATACATCTCACTGATGTCCTACTTCAATCAGACAGATTCTGCTTTTATCTATTTGCTGCTATGGCTATGGAATATTTCATTTGAATAGACTGCCGTGGCTAACAAGTGTTTGGAAACTACTGCTTTATACCAATAAACCTTTTGATCATCTGGGATTAGTCTTGTCCAACCTTGGAGATTAGTGGTTGAAAAGTCAAGAAATCACCACTAGAATTTCATAATAGCCATCTGACCCTCTCCAGACACAGAATTCTTTTTCTGAAGTTATGAATCTCTTTAATTTGGAAAACTTTACTTCATTTTATGATCTACTTATAACTGTATGGCAAACAATTCAGTTAATATCCTTGCTTCCAGAAGGCCTTTAATCAATCCTTTCATGAACCTAATTGATATATGCAATACAAATGTGGGAAGACAGAATAACATACTTCCATTTAAAACACCTTTGGTTTTCTTTCTAAGATGCATGATGTCTTCATGAGAGAAAAAACAAAACAAAATAACTGGACAAAACCAGGTTTTGAGGCAGTCTATCAAGGACTGACAGTATCTCCTTGAACCTAATAACATCAAAAGCAAGGGAAATTCAGGAAAAGCCTAAGAAACAGTCACAGTTAAAGATACTCGATAATCAATTGTAAAATGACATTATAGGTGAGACCCTGAAATAGGAAAAGAATACTCAGTATAAGTTAAGGAAATCTCAATAAAATATTGTTTCAGTTAATAATAAAAGCGCCGGTTCATTTAGTGTTACAAAAATACTATACTGATTTAAAATATTTTACTTTATGTTGCCAATCCTAGGGCTTGAACTTGGGACCTGGCATTGTCCCTGAGCTTTGTGCTCAAGACTAGAGCTCTAGCACTTGAGTCACAGCTTGATTAATTGGAGATAACAGTCTCACAGACTTTCCTGCCTGAGCTAGCTTTGAATTGTGATCCTCAAATCTCAGCCCTCTGAATAGCTATGATTACAGGTGTGAGCCAACAGCACCCAGCTGTTTTATAGTTTTAAAATTAAGTTTTAATTCTTAAGCAGTTTAAGATTTCTAGAAAATGCTACTAAGGTAGTGAAGTTCCTATATACCAAACCATGATTTTCTCTGATAAAATTTTTACTCTAGACACCAGTGACTCATTGTTGTAATCCTAGCTGAGATCTCAGGAGGCTGAAATCTAAGGATTGTAGTTAAAAGTCAGAAAAGTCTGTGAGACTTTTATCTTCAATTAACTACCAAATAGTCAGAAGTGAAGCTATAGCTCTATAGTCTTGTGCACAAAAGCTCAGTAAGAGCACCCAGGCCCTGAGTTCAAGCCCCAGGACCAACATAAGAAAAAAAAACACTATATTTGATGTCGGTATAATTTGTGGAGGGGAAGGGGAAAAACAAATCATTTAACTAGTGATACAGGTGGACCCATTGCAACAATGAAATGTACAAGTCATTATGTGGAAAACGAACTTTATAAGTTTGGTGTGGGGGGGAAGCAGGGAGGATTGGGAGGGGAGGGGGGAGGATGGGAAAGGATGGGAAGGGGAAACAAACGAGGAGGCTACAATGCTTGATAAGAAATGTACTCATTATCTTGCCCATATAATTGTAACCCCTCTGTACAGTATTTTCACAATAAAAATATATATATAATGTGTGAATATATATATTTAAGTATATATACATAATACAAGCATATGTATAACTATAATTTTTCAGAAGTTTGAATAATTAGGAAGCTATAGTGACTATGATAGTTCTTATTAAGAGAAAAATAAGTGTTGATGTTTGAAAGAAATTAATATACATTAAACAAACAATATTTTAGTTATATTTTGATTCTTCATTTCACCTGTGTTAACATATAAGTAAGGAATATCATAGCTTTAACTTTTAACTTACCTTTATCTAATAGTGCAGAGTAAAATACTCTGCACTATTAAAATACATATTAGTATTGAGCCTCAAGTACAAAAATACTTCTACCAAGTTGGTATTTCTGTGTAAAAAAGTAATAAAGGAAGAAATCAAAACAACGTATCCTTGGTTTTTAGGCAGCTATTGTACAAAGACAAAATATTTTTATGTATGTGCCTATCAATGTTGAAAATAGGGAAATGGTATCATTATCCACACAATAAATTATTTTATCATACATGTGCATGGAATTCTCAACTAGTCAGTAAAAGATAGCAACACCTTCCCAAATGAGTTATCTGGCACCAGACTTAAGAGTGGAAAATATCTAATCCATAAAGTGTCCCTTGTAGAAAAAAACATATCCCACTTTTCCCTCTTTCAACCAAGGGATAGAATTTCTTTGATATCCTAAGTGAGAAGGTCACTTCATAGATTTGCGTCGCATCTAAAACTAGACGCACAATATTAAACATACTCAAAACTACAAAAAGACATCAGATCTCTTCTGGGTCATCTTCAGACCTCTGGATAAAGTAGTTCTAGAATAGAAAGAATGAAAACAGAACAGAAACAGAGAGAGAGAGACAGAGAGACAGAGACAGAGAGATAGAGACAGAGAGAAACTACTCCTTAGTAAAAGATTTCTAAATGTGAACACTCTACTTTTACTTTAAAAAGTTATCAACCTCAAATGGTTGCTTCTTTAATCTAGCTTCATTTTTTAATTCAAACCTGCTCTCCTTGTGTAATTCTCTACTAACAGAAAACAAGAAGACTCGCACTTTCCTCAACAATAAAACAAATAATTACTTTCTTAAGCTTTGGCTCATGGATAACAACAGTTGTTAATGTTAAATCTCTAATGATAGCACAGGTTCAAACATGTAAAGTTTCTATAGAACTCATTCCTATTTGGCAATAGCAGTTCTGCCTGGATTAGGACACCAGTCATATATTCTCCTAGCTCACAGTTGAATTCACCAAGTTAATGACGGTCCTAAAGCTTGACCTGACCAGCCTAGACTTTGAAGCAGCAGGTTTACTAACCTCTTTTTGATATAAGCTCAGAATTTTGAACGAGTTACATCACCTCTGCAATGTCAATCAACAAAATAGTAGTGGACAGTGGAATGCTTAGCATGAAAGACAGCCAAAATCTACCTCCTCTGTAACTGTAGATGTTGAGATGCTATGATGTGCATATATTTGAAGGTAGAGTACAAAGAAAGAAGAAATAAGAAGGATGGATCACAGATGTAGACACTAAAATAACAAAAGTTGACATCTTTCTTTAAAACAATCTAAGAAGAAACTAGAAAGCAGCATGGTGGAAAGAAAAATGTAAATTTCCTACCAATAATCAGGAAAACAAATTTCTTTGACGGTTGGGAAAATGCAGTGTTTATTTTTGTCTTCTCAGGCCGTACAACTTTAACTATTGTCCCTAGCTCCACTCTGTGTGTGTCTGTGGAGGAGGCTTCAATTGTTTAAGTAAAATTTAAAAAAATCTTAACTGGTAGAAATGATGTGCATGGTTTGGAAAGGTGCTATAGAACAGCAGAAAATAAAGTGTTTGTACAGAAAAATATACTTCACATTGTTGGGAATCACATTGCATATAAATTACGATGTTTTTCTTGGATGATTTTTGCTGTTCCCACCATTCACAGTGTGAAGTGCTCTCTGAGAGCCATCAACCCAACTTAGCCTGTCATCTCCTTGTACTTTGATGTTTCACCAAGACCAGGCTCCAGAAATTGCCCAAACAGAAAGATGACACATCCAAATGGTGTGTGTGTGTGTGTGTGTGTGTGTGTGTGTGTGTGTGTGTGTGTGTGTGTGTGTGTGTGTGTATGGTGGACTCATAAAAAGTGCTGAAAAGAGGACAAAAAGTATATGTGCTTTCATTTGTGCACTTTTGCACCTTTGGCTGGCTCCATTGTCCTCCCTCCCACCTTTTGGACACTCACATTTCCTTCCTATTTGTTGAACTGTTGCAAGTTTTTGTTGTTGTTCTTTTTGTTTTCAGATATTGATCTTTCTGTACTCTTATAGAATGGTAACCTTTCCTGGGCAAATACATTCACTCCAGTAAGTAGGCAATTGGTGCAAGCCTGACTAATTAGACATGAGAATTCACATATTTCTAAGAACATTTTTCTTTCATCTCTAAATTTAAAAAATTTTCATAAAGAATTTCCACCTAACAATGGATGTTCCCTACAATACAGCAGAATCATGTTATTTAGGCTCAGGACTGAGTATCTCTTCCCTGCCCCATGTCCAATAACATTGTCTTGGAGCAGGAAATCCATCATGCCCAGAAAATTTAAACCATGTTAGCCAGTATATGCTGCAAATTGGAATACTTTTTGTTTTACAAAGAATAAGTCAATAAAAATTTATCAGAACATCAATGATTGCATCTTCTGAAGATGTCCTATTTGGCTTTCATGACCACCTGGTCACTAAGAGTGTAGATAGATAGCAGTGATGTACTGAGACAGCAAAGGATGGCAGGAATGGCAGTGTGGTTGTGATGTAAGAACGCTGAATGTTTTATAATGTTTTCAATTATTTAACTAACCCTGAAATACTTCATGTCTAGACTTTATACATTAGTGAACAAGTCTTCATTATATAAAGAAATGTTGCTGAAATGCCTTCACACTTTTCTTAAAGCTGAAAATAACTTTTACAGTCTGTAAAAATAGAAATAGAATGAAGCCAATTTTTTTTCTTGAGAAATTCCAAAATTATACATATTTCCTTTCATCAAAAGAAAGAGGGATGTTAGGCCTGGTGACTTATGCCTGCAATCCTACTCAGGAGACTGAGATCTGATCACCCATGGTAGACAGTCAGGCAGGACAATTCCCAGAGACTTTTACTTCCAATTATACAGCAAAAAAAAAGCCACAGATGGAGGTGTGGATCAATAGTAGAGCACTAGTCTTGAGTGATAAAGCTAAGCAGAAGCATGATGCCCTGAGTTCAAGCTCCAGTAATAGCACCAAAAAGAAATATTTTCATTTTATTTAAAGCTTTTTATCTAAGTGTTGATGGGTAGGGAATTTAGTGAAGACAATAGCAAAATTGCATCTATTGTTTCTTTTCCAAGTTATGAAAATGATCGCTAGACCTTTCCTTGACTGCATAATATGATTAGGGATATATTTAGTATTTTAAAGCAAGATATTCGAGAGAAATACAAGTTATAGGCAGAGCAGCAGGGAGGCACAGCTAACCCACTGTAATAACATTATAATAATCCTTCACCACACAGGGACAACAAGGACACAATCAGATCCAACTCAGACTAGAATTTAAGTGATGGGATTTCCACGAAGCTGGGAGTTGGGCCTAAGTAAGTCATATTCTCCAGTTTTTTGGGCAGTTGGCTGAGGATAGTGTGAAGTGAACTGGCCTGGTTTCATCTGAAACCAATTACCATGTGTGGACCCAAATTGCTGAGCTTCTTCCAAGCAGCCGCATCCCTAGTGCAGCTGGGAGTCAGCTGGGGAGTGCTGTCGAGAATTCTCCGTATCAATTGATTCCAGGCCAGGTTGTGATTGCCTTTCACCTCTCAAGCATCACTTTTCTGTTGCTCCAAAAACTGTTCCAAATGGCAAAGAATTTGCAAGTATAATTAAGTAAGGAATGGGAAGAAGGAAAGATTGGGCCAGAGTAGGAGACAAGAAGTAAGAAAGATCAGGAAAGAACAACAACAGAAAAAGCTGGCATAGGGCTGTAATGAATTTATTTCACTGGTAAATTCTCATTTATCTGGGATTAATTTTACAGCGAATGAATTCTTCCTCTTTGCCCTGCCAAACAGCTCTTCCTTTATAGAAACCGAGCACTGTTGCCATTTAAATGAGTGCTCTAAAAGTAAGGCTGTTGATTTATTTATAATGAATTTGAATCACTTATTTTCCCGTATTCTCATCATTTCTTAGTTTAAAATAAAATCCTATGCTATCATAACTAGAAAACTTGATTCTATGGAATTTATCATTCTCTCATACCAGAAGTGTGTTAAAGTGCACAACTTATCAGTTACCTAAAAGGTCATTATGATACAATTTTTAAGCATACTTTAAACTAAATAATATTTAGGAAACAAAACACAGGCTGCAGTCATAGCTCAAGTCGAAGACCACCAGCTATGAGTAAGCAAGCTAAGTCACCATGAGGCCTCTGAGTTCAAATCCTGATACCAGCAAAAAAAAAAAACCCACCAAACAAAAATATATTATTTTGCTCAAATAATGTAGAGCAAACTAATTCATGATTAACTTTTCCAGTGATTATCAAATTTGATGCACATCAGAATTACCCTTGGTTTATTTTATCCTTAATATGCTAATGTAATCAGAAAGGGTTAAACTGGACATTAGGATTTTCAAAATCTCATGCAACATGGAATCAAGTTTGACTCTTATTAATAAAAAGTACCAGGGCTGGGAAGGTGGCTCAGTGGTAGAGTGCTTGCTTGCATGCATGAGGTCCTGGGTTCAACTCCTCAGCACCACATAAGCAAAAAAAGTCAGAAGTGGCATTGTGGCTCAAGTGGTAGAGTGCTAGCCTTGAGCTGAAGAGCTCAGGGACAGCACTCTGGCCCAGAATTCAGGCCCCACAACTCACAAAAAAATAGTACCATAAAAGTTCAATAATTTAGTAAAGAAGAATACATTAATTGTATACATGCCATAGATGTTATTTTATTACACCTCTAAAGATGCACAATGGAAAAAATTATAAAACATTTAACTTAAGAATATTGAAGACTATTATGATCAAGCCAAAGCAAACTCTCAAAAAGGAAGATTCCAACTGATATCAGAGAAATAGGAAAATCAGAAAACCTGTTTCTTTGAAAATATTATTTTAAAGGTCAAATCAAAACTATCCTAGGAATAACTTCAACAAAAGTTTCCTTAAAATATGAAAGAATCCTCAGGCGGAAGGCATGGCTCAAGCTATAAAGCCCATGATTACCATGCACAAAATTCTGAGTTCAAATCCTGGTACTGCTCTTTTCCCTCCAAAGAAAGAAAGAAGGAAAGAGAGAGAAGAATTATCTTCAAATTAAGCACAATTTGGCAATAAATGTGAACATTTACCTATAAAATAATTATGATTTCTGAAAAGCATTCAACTTATTAGAAACTACCTTATGTCCAAAGCTTGGTTTCTAAGTAGATTTTCAAATAACTAGCATTTTCTGACATAACTGATACTCCTAGGGATATTGCTAACAAAAGTCTAAGGCAAACATAGGGCATCTAGAGTACCACAGAGTAGAAAGCAGAGAAGAATTACCCTTGATTATGAAGAATGTATCTGGGTAAAGTAGGATAAAAACATACTTCCTGAGGAGTTTTCCAGAGCACATACACTAGTCCTATGGCACAAGTTGAAGAACACATGGAAGACTACCACTGTCTTTTGGGTCTGAGGAGTCTGACGGCTATAGGGACTGTTGTGCCCACGGAAGGAATTTGGTAAGTTTCAGGAATGTAGGCATGTTCTTCATTTTGAGTGGGTCAATGGTTATGAGAATATTCACATTTCTCAAAATCATCAATTGAGTGCTATATATATATATATTCATTCCCTCTATGTATATTACTTTAATTCACTAAAATAAAGAAGTAATGATATTATCATTATTCAAGCCAAGAGCATCTTTGCCTGAAGATTAAGACAATAGACAATATGATAATAGATTAAAAAAATTAGGATTTATAGGAAGAGGAATAGACTATTTGATGCTTTGATATAAAAAGTAGTTTTCATATTTTTCTTAGATACACTAGATATTGAGTCACTTGTCAAAACAAAAATAATAGCTCTATATTATAAAGTTTGTAACTGATGATAAAATGTGCTAATAATAGCACAAGACAGGATAAAAGGCACAAATTTAATTAATTATAATCCAGTACAAGTCTTACCTTTTACATGATGTTGTATTTTAGGATAAACTATATTAAGTTAGGAATATATATCGTAATTTCTGAAACAACCACTAACATCCAATATAAAAGGGATTCTTAAAATCATACCTGAAAAGAGAAACTATAATACAATAAATTCATAATAAATCCAACAGAAGAATTGAATTTCAAAAGGAAGCCCTGGATGTGGTACAGCTCAAGTCTCATACATTATTGATGCAGACGGAAAAGCCTACAACCACAATAACTTAGGAAGATAACTGAGCAGTTTCTCATGCGAAATTGGATATATGTTTATCCTAAATCATAGCAACTAGTCAATCATAAAGAATAGCTCACCCATAAACAAAATAAAAACATATCCACAAAAATATTTGTGCAAGAATGTGGCATAGAAATTGTTATCATAGTCTACACAAATTGTGTATGGTGTATATGCCTGTCACAGGTAAATGGGTAAACAATTTGATGTATTCATAAATTTGCATGGAATAGAAATAAATAGCTAAAACTGTTAATATAGACAACATTATAGGTAACTACCAATGACATTTTGTGGGTCCACAGCAGCGAGATACAAGATACACTGTATAATATCATTAATCATTGGATCGATTGTAATTTTTGAACCTATAAATCACTGATTATAAACTAGAGTGCTGACCCCAGGGAAGTGAAAATGTCTTGGGAAGTGGTTCTAGGAATTTACTAGTATCTTGGAAATAACCACCTGTTGATCACACATATGTACTCATTTGTTAAAACTCTTTAGACTTCTCACTTAGAGTTTATTCATCTTACCATATACAAATGAAACCTCAATATAAGGAAAAAATGTGCCCTATATCATATTGTCTAATTTAGAGTTTTACACTTAAATATTCCATGCTATTTACATGCCCATTGTGTCTTACTGTCCTATGAAGAACCATCCTTAAACTTCTTAAAGTTGTACAATACCTCCTCATCAATAATGTATTCTTGCACCCTAGCAACCCTTTTCAGGATAGGCTCTTGTAAATCCATGTATTCAACATTTAAGGTTAAAATGAGCTGTTTAAAATATTTTTTCTAAGTAATTTAGATTTTAGTGAATATTGTCTAGTTGTTTGGTATGGTAATATATACTTAATTTAAATAAAACCTGAGGCTGGGGAAAGTGAGCATTAGCTATGCTTAGAAGTAATTAGTACCATGTTGTAGTGCCTCGTGTGTGTGTGTGTGTGTGTGTGTGTGTGTGTGTGTGTGTATCATTGTTGTGAAAATAACAAAAACGAATTCCAGATCATCTACAAAGGAAAGGAATGTGTTTAAGAAGTATGCATTAGCTCACAGGATCTTTGGATTTGTCTCTGTTTTCCAGGAAGCAAGACAGCTAAGACAGGAGTAAAGTTGAGAATTTCAGTAGTAGAAATAGTTTTTGAAAGAAAATGGAGAGAAATCTAGATGATTATGGTGAAGCATCAGACAATGTGGCAATCTGAGGTTAGGAGACCAGAGCTGGAGAGGGATATGACGGAAGCTTACGAGTATGGACTAAATAAATTACACCAGATTCCTCCCCAAAAGTTCATCAATTGGCCAACAGAGGCCTGTCTTGGTATTTTTTGCTGAAGTCAGTCATTGGTTTCAGGCAGTCTGTGAAAAACATGGCATGGATACAAATGTCAACATTAATTTCAGAGGGTGACAGGGTTGGAGTCTGTGAGACACATTCTCCCAGTCACCATGGTTCCAAGAGGACTGAAAAACTAACCTCTGGGTTGCAAATAAAGGGAGGGAAACCTTCCGGTACTCATATTGCAAAACAGTCCAGTGAAAACCGAACTGAGTTACTTGTAAAGATTGCTTAAGGCAGCACGCAGTCCTAGTACCAACAGTATAAGATTCGGGATGCCACCATTAGCAACACCAGGCATGGCCCTTCTGAGAACCACTTCTCCCAGCAACTCCCAACAGAGTTCCTGAGAGTCCCTGCATTTTAACAGCGTATGTTTCAGTATCTAGGGACAGTGAATTTGATACAGAAAGACTAACTCACTGGTCTCCACCCTAGCTCCATAAAACCAGAGAGATCAAATATCAGAAATTTTCTACTTTTAAATTAGAAAGGGGTAATAGTTCTTATCCAAACTCAAACCTGAAAAATATTTAAAAGACAGGGACCAGACTTACATGTCTACTGTAATATTCCAATATGAAGAGATGGTAATGTTTCCCAAATTGTCATTTGTGCATATAGAATGCAACATTTTCCTTCTTTGCACAAGACCCAAATGATCTATATTTATCATTCTTCAGATCAAAGTGGTTATTTGATGCTTACTTATTTTTTTAAGCAAGAGAAAACCTTGAGAAGAATGGACGCATGCATATATCTAAAGAGGATTAGCAGGCTTCACATTTGTCAAACATCTGGAATTTTCATTGAAAAATCTTTTCTGACATGAATGCTTTGACTATACCTAAAAGCTCAATAATGCCAAAAAAATTCCCAGATGTCAAATATTTCCTAACATTGCTGATGTATTTTAAAGATTCTAAAAGTTAGTTGCTACACCCTACAGTTTTAAGGCCTTAATTTTAAAAGCTGCATGTAATTTTGCTCAAGGGCTATTTCCACAGCCAATTTGATTAAGCACAACTTTAAAACTTCAGGAAGTATACTTGAGTGCACTGATTGAACCAACTAGAAAGGTAGTACTTATAAAATTAGACATAATTCTTTATCCTAGAATCTTAGAGTTGCCTTCTCATTCAACTCCCTAAGTTTATTCGTGGTAATTTTTCTTTCTAATACCAAAAAATAAAGATAATGTGGCCAACTTGCAGAAAATTCTCCAATGTAACCTTTAATATAAATGGCTTTTCAAATATAACCACTATATACACACAAAAGAGGCAGCAGGCAAAGATGGCAGGTGAAAGAATTTTCTTCTAGAAATATGTAGAAGATATTAAAAATATCTCCTAACCATAGCCTATTGTAGACAAGAAAAATAATTATGTATTGAAAGTCTTATTGTAAAAAAGTATAAAAAATATTAGTGGGTATTTTTTAATCTGCTATATTTAAAACAAACTTAGTATACCTATAAGAATATCATTAAATTTTTGTATGTTTTTTATTGTAAAAATGCTGTACAGAGGGTTACAGTTACATGAGCAAGGTAATGGTACATTTCATTTCCTATTGAGCATTGTTGCCTCCTCCCTTGTTTTCCCCCTACCATCATTTCCCTCCCACCTGCACAACTAACACTACCCCCATAGTGTTTTGTATATCCCATTGTTACAATGGGTCAACCTGCATCCTTATTTAAGCATTTTGTTTTTTTCTTTCCCCTCCCCGAACTAGAGAAGTGTATATACAAGATACAGGGCATCGATATCAAATACAGTGATAACAGGGGTTATGCCGTGGGGGAGGAGTATACAGAGCAACAAAAAAATCACATGGTACATTATAAATATGTTAGAAACAAAGCAAGAAAGAAAAACTATATTTGTGTCCAGGCCCAAAGAAACATAGGTCCCATGGTTTCCCTTATTTGCAATTACTAGTACATGTTTAGGGCAAGCAGAAAAGGTCATTATAATCTAAGTAGTAATATCTTTAGCTTCTAGTTTAAGAAAACTAAACTAGATTAAATTATATGAACTTAATATCAATATATTGAACATATTAAATATTTACTATTTATCTTGTCGGTTTCTGTTTGCACAGTAGACACTTTGAAAAAGACACGTAAATAACCTTATTATCTGGCAATCTTACTTTCACATGGAAAGAATAGGGTCCCTAAGCTATGTTTAAAAAGAATACTTTGAACTCCAGTGTAACTTATTGAAGTGAGGTCAGCAGCAATTTTTGAAGTAAGCTCAATTGTGACTTAAACATGTAAGTCTTAAATTTAAGCTATAAAATATGTTTTAATTTTGAGGGAGTTTGTAAAGTCGTCCAAGTGATGCTTTATCTCTATCTGCTTTCATCAATATCATGAGTTTTAGGGTTATTCCTACTCAAGAGATACAATTTATCAACAAGAAATCAAGTATTGGACAGATAACAGAAGTTCTCCAAGGTCATCTTGCTCACTACAGGGCAATGTCAAATGGAATTCCATATATCTTTACTAGAGTGCCATTGTTCTTTCCATTGTACAACCTGGGTTTTTGTTTTGTTTTGCTTTGTTTTTTTTTTTGTTGTTTTGTTTTCATGAGACAGAATTTACGTGGACACTTCAGCTGCAGACACTTGTTTTCCCAACTTACAGTTTACAGCTATAAGTGATCATGTGACTCAGTTCTCCCTATATGACAAGGAGGAATGGTTGATAGTGATGTCTTTGGAAGTCTTTAGTTTTCCCAGAAAAAGGGAAGCTATGACTTGGGTACCTTGTCCCTTCTTTATATTGCACCGAAGCTCGGATTCCTGCAACTAAAACAGCCATTTTGTCAAATTTCCTTTTTTTGCTTACTCTTTTACTTTGGATGTTTAAGCTGCTGCCTTCAATTCCTAATTTTATTTTTTCTGTATCCAACGTTAACTGTAAACCCTATACTGATGGACCAACCTTGTGTATATCTTTACTGATTATTTTCACGTTAAATAGTATGAAGTATTTTTTTTAATGTTTGCCGAAGATATGAATTCCTAAAGGCAAACAGATGGATGTTCCTGAACCAGTTCATGTAAACATACCACCTGAAATATGGGGAAATGGTCATCATAAATATTTATTTGCTGAATTGAGCTGAATTAAATAAATCAACTTAAAAAGTCTTTAGAGTATTGTACATTTCTGTTGCAAATATACTGACTCAATATTTGCTACTCTTTACACATATAAAATATGTAATAGACATCTTTTATTTAGGTATTGAAGAAACTTCACAACCAAGTATTGACATCTTAGAAGATTTTATTTATTCACTTACCTTTTACTTTGAGGTGACCAGTATTGAAGATGTTGGTCTTCTACTAAATTCTTATAGCTAATCAAGACCTCCTCAGAGTTAATAATAGCAATGATTCAAGAAACGGAAAGGTTTCTTTTGTAAGAGAGGCACAAGGAAGTCTTTTAAGGTAAGATATGTTTATTAGCTTGAGTGTGATGAGCATTTCACAGGTGTATGCGTGTGTCTAAATTTCTCAAATTATAGTATTGAACATTTAAAGTTTTTAATATCTATTATGCTTTAATAAAGCTGTTCAAAAAGAAAGATTTTTTAATGCCAAAAGTTTCATTTCAATGTACATAAATCACGAGTATAGCAATGTACTTCTCTACTATGAGTTTTGTGAAGATTCTTTGCCAGCCTAGGAAAACCTGAGTTAGAGAGTAGATTTTAAAGCTAAAGTTGACAGAAATTTAATTTGTGGCACATTAAATGTAGCTATTTTCCATTTTTCTTAGAAAAGTCAAAGGGTGATGTGGCCATATGTGTTACCAATATATCAGCAGACCAAATCTATTTCTGGAGCTCATTTATCATTGTAACACCCCTCCTTGACATGGCAAGGTGACAAGGGTGATTGTTCTTATTTTAAATAGGATTGAAAAAAAAACCTGGAGTAAATCCTGGATTGAAGGTGAGAAGGTGATTGGTCTAGGCTCTTGTCTCTGGGTTACTCAAAGGCCAAACGCCAAATATTAAAATCCTATTGGCTACTAGGAGTTGCTTTTTGTAGATGATAGGTAAATCTCGCTCTCATTTTAAAAATGCTAAATTATTGGATGTAGTAATAGTGACATTAATGACTTCTTAATATTTTTCTATTAATATTTTCAAAACATAGATAAAACTGAGATTTAAAAAATAGTTACCCTGATGCTGTATGTGTTTCATAAGTCACTCTACCTCATTCATCTATCTTTCTTTTGCTTAGATGCTGCAAATTGCCTTTCATTGATCATGACAGTTTAGCTTTAACTGTAAGATAAATATCTTTTAAAGTAAGCTATTGTCCAACAGAACTATGGTACTTGGTATTGGTTGGCATTTTCCAGATGAATAGAAATAGGTTAACTACAGCTTTATCTAGGAAAATAAATATTTTGAGCAATTTGCTCACATCCTTATGAAAGATCCCAAGTAGCATCCTCTTAACTTCCACAAGTTGGAAAATCTTCCATTCAAACCCAAAGGCCTAATGGCCAGCTCAACTTAAAACTGGTATAAGTCAAAGCCTGAGTCCAACAACTTCAAGAAATGAGTTTGATGGGGCTGGGAAGGTGGCTCAGTGGTAGAGCACTTGCCTTGCATGAATGAGGCCCTGGGTTTGATTCCTCAGCACCACATAAGCAAAAAGAAAAAAGCCGGAAGTGGTGCTGTGGCTCAAGAGGTAGAGTGCTAGCCCTGAGCTGAAGAGCTGAGGGAGCACCCAAGCCCAGAGTTCAGGCCCACGACCAGACCCAAAAAAAGAAAGAAAGAAAGAAATGAGTTTGAAAACTTAAAGACCAAGAACACAAATGGCCAAGAGCTGGGGACAACGGTTGACTCAGCTTAAACTGATAGAGAAAATGTGACTTCTGTTTTTTATTCTGATTAGATTTTCAAAGAATCAACAGACACTCATCACCATTAGTAAAGATCTATATGTTCAATGGTAAATTCTTGTGGAATCAGACACAACTGGAGCTAATGTTTTATCAGGTCTCTGGGTATCCCTTTGCACAGCCAACTTCATACATAAAATTAACAATAATAATACTTTGGTCCAATGTAATAAAGGTAAAAATGTGTTGGAATAATCATATGCCCACACATATTGTTCCAGAGCTTTATATTAAAGCTAATTTGTTCAAATAAGAATTTAGTGAATGAAGAACAAAATATGACATGTGGTTGTTTTGTCTTTAAAAACCTCTGTTACAACTGGAAATGGTGTGAAGTAAATTATATTGTAGTTTTGAAATAAGGTTCACCTGATGATGGTGAGCCCTTTGTCATGTGTAAAAACAAAACAAAACAAAAAGAAAACAAACAAACAAACAAACAAAAAAACCTCTGCTACACAGCTGGACCCTGGTGGCTCACGTGTGTAATTCTAGCTATTCAGGAGGCTGATATCTGTGGATAATGGTTCGAAGACAGTCTGGGCAGGAAAGTCCATGAGACTCTTATCCCCAATTAACTACTAAAAATTAATAACAAAAAAGGCAGAATTGGAGATATAGCTCAAATAGTGCCTTGAGCACTAACACTCAGAGACAGAGCTCAAGCTCTGAGTTCAAGCCTCAGTACTGACACAGAAACAAAAACAACAACAAATCTCTGGTACAGTTCTTTTCTCTAACTCTGTCATTTATTCAAGACATCAACTCACTGAGAAGCCTGAGACAGTAGTCTTGTAGGTGGTCTCATTTCCTGGTTTCTTTTGGCAGGCTGCCTATTCTGTTGTTTGCCTTGTTCCCTTATACCTTAGAGTTTGTGTAAATTGGTACAAAGAAAAAACAGTTTGAACGTTTTTTGGCAAGGGAACTTCTTTAGTGATTCTATGAAAACCCCTGTTTATAATAGCAAAATATTAGAATGAACCCAAGGTTTTAATTTGTTTTTACAGGGATAATATAATCATTCCTGATTTTATGGCAACTAATGGCTTCAAGTGTTAGTAACTTTGGGAGATTTTCTTATTCATGAGGTGACAATCTGGACCAACCTCTGGGTATTTAAAAGTTTTCAGGGACTGGGATATGGAATAAACTCTGCAAAATTCTAATGTCAAGAGTTTTCTATATCAGTTAATAAAATTAAAAAGATCAAAGTGGATACTAAGGAATCTACAAACCAGACTTAGGAAATCTGTTTCTATTCTGAGTGACACATACTCTCAGTAGACGTTACATGACTAAGAGATATATTCTAGACAAATAGCAAAAAAATAATTATTTTAGTTAGCTGCTATACATGCATATTCTCCCTAGTGTGCTGTATGAATATAAAGAAATAGAATATGCATATATACATATATATAAATGAAAAGTAACTCCACTCTCTTTTCATTTGTCTACATATTGCCCCAAATTATCATCCCCATTGATGCTAATGGTTGGAAAATATTTAGTTGATATGGAGATGTATGGAAATTATAATTACTCCATCCTTTATCGCTTTCATTTGTGTTAAATGCATATAATAGGAAAGAGAGTTCTCTTGAGTGGATTATAGAAGAAATTAAGAAAAGGCAAATTGAAAGCGAAGGGACATTTTTGTTTCTATTCTTACATGTTGAGTCTTAGTGTGTAATTCACACAGCAGTGTGCTACTGTGCTGAGGTGGAATTAATGAGATATTTATGAAGTCTAGCACTCACACTTGGGAAATGACTGCAGTCTTTTGAGCATTTTATTTCTTCCAGACCACACAAGACTGTATTTTAAACATGTTCCTCAGATGTTCTTTAGATCATTTCTACCACTACATTTTCAGAACTAGCATGTATGCAGAGTTTATTTATTGTTGTTTCCAATTACTCCTCACAGTATTAGTGGAATGATGACGTCTGTCTAAAAACTTATTTCATCATTCTGTTACATAAACAAAGATAGACTTATGCAAATTTCCAAGGACTTAGGTCTGCTCTTCTCTGAATTTCAGTCTTGTTTAATTTGTATACACATCTGAAATATAGATGCAAGTTTATGAATTTAGTGCCACAACTCTTTTCATTGTCTCCAAACTGTCTGCTTTCCTCATTTGAATTTAAATTCTGAGAGTCACAGAGGTGGCCTTCTGCATACGCTAGCTCCATCCTGACTAGTCGCTCGTGGTATTGAAAAGGCTAGTGGTTACTAAGCTATACTTAGCCTCTGCAGGTTATGCTAACTTCTTAAATGAAACTTGGCCGATATTAGCTATCCAAACACAATCACTTCATTGTAATCAACCTTTAATATAAAAATACAATGCCATGCAAAACATGAAGCAATTGATTTATTTGGGAATATTGGCATGAACCACTACTATGTCCTTTCTACACACAAATTTTACATGTTAAAAGAAGAGTTTCTACTGAGCATCAGAAGTTCATGTTACAATCCAAGCTATATGAAAGGTTAAGATGGGGAAGACTCCAGTAGAAGGACAGCCAATGATAAATAGAAGCATAGAGGAAGAGGTATTCTATAGAAATGTGGTTCAGTGAAACATATTAGACACATTGCAAAGTAGTACCATGCAACATAATTGTTGAATATCACAGCAATTAGGTATTTTTGAGCCCAACCTTGCAAATGATCTTTTTTTTTTGTCGGCCGTGGGGCTTGGGCATTATCCCTCAGCTCTTCATCTCAAGGCCAGCGCTGTACCACTTGAACCACAGCGCCATTTCCGGTTTTCTAGTGGTTTATTGGAGATAAGAGTCTCACAGACTTTCCTTTCCCAGGCTGGCTTTGAACCATGGTCCTCAGATCTCAGCCTCCTGAGGAGCTAGGATTACAGGCGTGAGCCACTGGTGCCTGGCGTTCACAAATTTTAATTGTGAATCACAGGAAAAATAATTGCATACAAAAGGAATAGACTCTTAAGTGAGATTATATGCCGATATTAATGTTGTTTCTATTAATATTGGCACTTATTGTAAAAATTACTGTCCATATCCTTAAATTTTAGTTTTAAAAAAGTATTGCTTTGGGTAAGCAAAAATGCAGAAAAAAAGCAAGAACTGCAACTATAATATGAACTAAGAGAAAAGGGGAAAATAAATCTGAATGTCTTTCTTCAGTTCTGGATATATTATAGTAGGAATGTTTATCTCCAAAGAAGGTATTAGGAGATCATATATGTTATTTTCTTGTATTACAGAAATTAAAACTTGTTGCATAGATTCTTCCCACCTCTGTCTCTCTTGTTCTCTCTGGGTCTCTGTCTCCCTCTCTGTCTCTCTATGTCTCTGTCTCTGTCTCTGTCTCTGTCTCTCTCTTGTCTCTCTTTCCTATTGACTAACATGTTCTATCTTGAAGATTAACATTCTAACATACTCACAATTTAAATGTGGTGCCTTGCATAGTTCTTAGCCCATTAATGTCAAAATTCAGGAAGAAATTAAGTCTTTTCTGAAGGTTTTCTTTTAGATAATATAGAATTGCTATACAAAAATGAGCAAGGATTCATTCCCCCTTGGTCTAGTTCATATTGCTTTGTTAAATTATTTTTTTTCAAGTAATTGTCATTTGGTCACTGGCAGCAATGATTATAATTAGACAGGTATTTTCTTAATAACCTTTTTTGAAAGAATTTTTATTTCAGCTGACACAGTAATAAGGGTACCAAGAAATTTATAAACTTCAAACTCTAATTTTGAAGCATATCAGACAAGTACTGTAACAAAGTACTATGGCATTCTTGTTGCAAAAGGTGTTTTACAACTGAATATCTGGCCTATCTATCTGTGCATTGCTCTCAGATCTAGCTATACATTGTTCTCAGACACTCTTCAAATGTCTGCATGGAACAAGTGAAGTGAATGGCCAAAACCATCCGCTTTCATACTGATAGGTTCTGGCTACATTCAAAAACTAACCAGGCCTCAGTAGGATTTTTCCTTTTAACATTCTGAAGATATGATATCACTTTTAACAAACTGTACAGGAATGTGCCTTGAAATTAGACTTAAAAACTGCTGAATTTATTCCTGATTAAAATATGAGTTGACTTACGAAGTAATGGTGACCTAAACCTGTCATTCCTGAAAGTGTATAATGAAAGCAATCCTTTACTATAAAAAATTGAGCAAGATTACCATGGTAATAGAATAGTACTTTTCCAAGGCTGAGATATTAGTATTCCTATATGAATGCAAGAAAAATTTCAATTAGTATGTTGAATGTTTTCAGTCTAGAGCATGTGATGAGGAAGAAAATGTATTTGCATTTAGCCCAGATTAAAGTTAGTAACATTAATACTAATATTGATGGGAAGTCTGATAACTTAGCCAAATACTCTTCAAGTAGATATTACTTTCCTTTTAAAAATGAGTATATTAAAGCTTCAAGAAACAAGAGACTTTCCAAGATGCCCATGGCTCATACCCTTAATCCTATCTACTTGTCAGATGGAGTTGGGAGGATCATGGTTTAAGGCTATCCTGGGCATAAGCATAAGACCCTATCTAAACTGGACTTGCTGGTATACATGTCTGTCAGCCTAGCTAAATGGCAAATATAAATAGGTGGATCATAGCCCAGGCTGGCGTTGGAACACATGTGAGACCCTATTTGAAAAATAATAAAGGCCTGGAGGTATGGCTTTGGTAGAGGGCCTGCTTAGCAAATGTAAAGACCCAAGTTAAGTTTCAATGTCACCAAAAAGAAGAAGAAAGAAGGAAGGAAGAAATGAAAGGAAGGAGGGAGGGAAGAATAAAGGCAGGGAAGGAGGAAAAAATGAAGAAAGAAAGAAACTTGTTTTAAAACATGGAATATGTTGCAATAAGAGACAAAGACTGATTTCATTTCTATGAGCCAGTGGCTCATATTTATATGATTACTTATATTGTTTAAAAGATTAAGATATTTAAGTATCATAAGTTGAAGCTAGACCAGGCAGAAAAGTTTTCAGATTCAATCTCTAAAAGAGAACACTGAGTTGGAGATGTGATTTTGGTTGTATAACACCAGCTGAGAAAGTAAGCCACATAAAAACTAGGCCTTAGTTCAAACCCCAGTGCCCTCCATTTCCACAAAACCAGCTATTCATGATTTAAAAACAACAACAATAGAACAACTCTCATCTTCAACTTGACATAATCTGTGAGGAGAAACTAGTTTTCCAGCTAAGATGATGCAACAACATTTTCCCTCAATGGCTGTTCTACATTACACTGGAAAAGCTACCTCATACAATAAAATAAGAAAAGAAGGTAAAAGTATCCACATTGGGTAAAAAGAAATAAAACTGTGTTCATAGATGACATGACCTTTTATAAAGAAACTTTGAATACTGGACCAAAAAATAAAAACCTTCTGAAATTAATAAATTATTAAAGCAAGGGCACAGAATATGAAGTTAATAAACCAAAGTCAAAAATTTTCCTGCATACCTGCAGTAAACAAATGGAACTTGAAATTAAAAGATACATTACTAGCTATATTACCAATGAAAAATTAAATAGATATAGACTCAAAAGAATATGCACAAATCTAAATGAGGAAAACTTCAAAACTCTGAAAGTGAGCAGAGAATCAAATGAATTGAGCCATATTCTATGCTTGTATACAGCTCTTACCAAAGACTGAGATCAAGTTCCAGAATCAGTTAAAAAAGAAAAAGATGCCACAGGGGATAGGGCCTGGACTTGGTGGAGTGGAGACAGGGAGATGGGAAGGGATGGACGGGGAAACAAAGGAGGAGGCAACAATGCTTGATAAGAAATGCACTCATTACCTCGCTCATGTAATTGTAACCCCTCTGTACGGTATTTTCACAATAAAAAAAAAAGAAAAAGAAAAATATATGCAAGAAAAAAGAAGGGCACAAACAGGAAATGTGAAGACTTACCAATAGTTCATCTTTAATATTATAATTAATATTTAAATAATATTAAATGACCATACTCTTTGTCTCATAAGTTATTCTTCATAACTAAACTGAGGCAGTCTGCACAGCTTTCCATGTGCACTAATGTTATATACAATGAGCAAAGAGTGGAAGTTTCTAGATATTGTGAGCAAAGCATGATTGAGTAGGGATCTTTCTTTATTCCTTTCTGATCCAGGAATATGTGTTTCATGTGTAAGCAATAGGTCTAACTTAATACAATAAGGAATTAAACATTTCTTTCTTTTTTGGGCAGGGGGTCCGGTCGTGGGGCCTGAACTCTGGGCCTGGGCGCTGTCCCTCAGCTCTTCAGCTCAAGGCAAGCACTCTACCACTTGAGCCACAGTGCCACTTCTGGCTTTTTCTGCTTATGTGGTGCTGAAGAATCGAACCCAGGGCTTTATGCATGCAAGGCAAGCGCTCTACCACTGAGCCACCTTTCCAGTCCCTAAACATTTCATTCTTAAGAAATGATTTGTTGACAAAGAAGTATCTTTCCCTTTGTTCTGGAATACCCACTTCTCCAAAGATTCCTTGTTTGATTCAGTGAAAGAACTAACTTTTCCATGGAGTTTTCCAAGTTAACAGGGGTCACTTATTTCCTTAATATTCTTTCATCATGTGATGAATGCTTTTTACTTAACAACTGTATCCATCAGTGGCAAAGAACATGTAGGCAAGTCAAAAACTTGAACTGGACTTCAGCCTTGTCCATCAAACTAGTGCCAGGCATACAGTGGTCAAGTAATTGCCTCTCTTCCAAATTTAGTGTCACTGTTCAAAAGAGAGAATAAGTGATTCCTTTCTATAGACTGAGTATTGTATTTGTGATGGCTGTACAGTAAATAGTTGTAATAGCTGGTAATGAGAATTTTTCTTGACATCATAGCGGGGGGAAGATGGGATGGGAAGGGGAAACAAAGGAGGAGGCTACAATGCTTGGTAAGAAATGTATTCATTATCTTGCCCGTGTAATTGTAACCCCTCTGTATAGTATTTTCACAATAAAAAAATTAAAAATTAAAAAAAACAGTTCTTAGTTGCCCAATGTAATTTCAAAATAATTCAGTGAAGGTTTATTTCTACTTGTCATAAACAGTATAGCTGCTACTTATTGTCACATTAAATGATTCATCAAAGTTGTAAGTCTTATGACAACATTTTTATAATCCTACTGAACAGATGGGAAAATTGAGACTTGAGGAGTAGAGGAATTTTTAGAGTCACACGAGATTACACATAGGAATTGTATGCCACAGAGAAAGTTCATGGAGCAAACTTTTTGAACAGTTTTGCAAAAGTAAACATCAGGAAGCGGAAATAAGATTGTAAGGGGGGCTTTGGAGAGAGGCATAGATGAATGAAGTAAGCAGAAAACAAGAATAGACAAAGTGTTCAATTATGAAATTGATCATGGAGGACATGGAAGGAGTCTATGGGGAGGAGACACACAGGAAATTGGAGAATGATGAAGAACATGAGTCTGGTCAAGAAGCACTGGACCCTTAGATGAATATGTTAAGTTGTACTTCACCTCCCACCATACAAGCATCTGAAGTTCAGGGGGAAAAAAAGGATAGGAACTGGATTGAAACTCTAATGGGTTTGCAACTAATAACAAAACATAATGCAAACAGCATAACCTAGGTTTAATTATACATCTGAATAGACATTGAACATATCCTTGGGGACATAATGAAAATAATGTAGATCAATATAGTAAGGCTACTCCCACTGAAGATAAAAATGACTGGTTGGCTAAAAAGCAGCAAGAGTCTAGATTGAAATTTCCTTTTCTGTCATCAGGAAGAAGGACTCGTGATGAAAGGGCTAACACCGATCAAATATTTTATACTCATAAACTGATTTGTTGAACAATAACGTTGGGTACAACTACCTAAAGATAATAAAATAATTTAAAAAAGAAGAGGGACTTCAACCAAAGCCAGCACCATGAAGAGCCCACCTTGATCTTTATAGTAAGGAGTAGACAAATGAAGAGGAGAAGAAGGGGAGAATGAGGTCAAAAATCCAATGTGTATTGTAGAAAATTAAGAAGAATAAGGTAAGGGGTGGAACAGGGGAGGGGTGGGTGAGAATGTTGAAAGGGGTAACATTGATCAAGATATATTGTATTCATAAACTGCTTTGTTAAATGGCAAATCCTTTACACAAATGCTTAAAGATAATACAAAAAAATAAATAAATATAGAACAATGGATTAGTGCTGTCAGATATGAATGAAGCACTATCACCTAGAGGATGTTAGGGAAATGATACTATGTACATGCATTTCATATAGATGATACTGAATGTGAACCCAAGAAATGAAAAACTGATTCAAGTTAAAGTATATATCATTAAGGATCAGAAATTTAGGGGAGACACTATTTGATGCTAGAAGGAAACATAGAGGGGGGACAAAGTGAAAGGGAGAGAGAGAAGGAGAAGAGAAAGAGAGACACACATACACAGAAGCACAAAGAAATTACTGAAATTTGCCAAGCTCAGGTGGCTGGCACCTGCAATCCTAACTACTCAGGAAGCTGAGACCTGAGGTTCATGGTCCAAAATCAGCTATGGCAGAAAAGTCTGTGAGACTCTTTTCTCCAACTACACATAGAAAAAGCCAGAAGGAGGGCTGTGGCTCATGTGGTAGAATGCAAGCCTTGAGCAAGGGACAGCAGCCCAGGTTCAGCGTTTGAGCCGCAGGACCAGCAAAGAAACAAAAACAAAAACAAACTGCTGGAAGTTAATTATGGGAAAAGACAATTTAGGAATGAGAAGGATCCAAGGATCACAGAAGGCCTTTGCTTATTTCCCACTCACCTATTGACTTGATAAGTCTAAAACATGAAGGCAATATAATACCAAATATAAGAGTTGAGAAACGGGAAAACCTCAAAACGTATACAATGATACAAGATCAATTAAATATAGAAATGAACTTGTTTGATGTTTTCCTTTGAATATATTTTGTTAAGTTGTTCACACATTGGACAGACTCCATTCCAACCTCAGTAGATGCATGGATAATAAATAAATAATGCAAAAAGAACACTCAAAATATAGATATATATACATTTTGCTACTTTCTTCAGAGAATGATACCACATTTACTTAATTGGGTGGAAAAAAATGTCTTTCTTAAGAGATTAGGAAATTGTTGTATAAAGTATAATTTTGACTTATGTCTGGATCTAACCAAAGAGGAAACAAAGGGGAGGAAGAGGAAATAGCAGGCCAATTATATGCTGATTTGCTAATGTTATTTTTCAGATTAAATGCCACTTCAAATTACAAAAGCTCTGGCACTTGAAGCTGTCACTTTTCTGAGCACTTTCTTGAGAAGTCTTGTCTTAGCAAAGAGAATGTTGAAAAACAGAGTCCCTCAGGGGGCCAACCAAACTTCGACAGAGGTTTAACAGTCCTTGAAATCATATCCCCAAACCTTAGAGAGCCTGCTGATTCAGTGGGAAAGGACATAAGCTGGCCAAGTTATAAATAAACTCTTTTATCAGAGGCGATGGTGTCATGGTGACTTCAAAGACCAACCCACGGATAGTAAGGTCTCTGATGTTCTGAAAACAGTAAAAACTTTATTATATTGGACAGGTCATTCATGGACCTTGGCTGAAATATGATAGCATTCGTGTTTTTTCTCCCTCTGCCTGTACACATTTAAATGAATTTCTCATCAATCAAGGTTACTAATATATATATATATATATATATATATATCATTAAATTTAAAAGAAATAAGATTGTTTATACTGTGTGATATACTGTTAGTGTTTCTTTGTGACAGAGGTATTATTTTCTAATGTAAAATATCATCAAACATGAGGTTGCCCACACAAAAATTCTATCCTCAGTAGCAAGTTCTTAATGAGGCACAGAGTATATTTCCTCAAGCTGGCCCTGAATGACTTGGTATAATTCAATGTGCTTTGTTGATGAAGGATATAAGTGGGAACTTTGCTGGAGTCAACTCCTGTGCAATCACTTTAGTCTAAAACAACAGTGAAAAAAAATAAAGG
Organism: Dipodomys merriami; assembly: GCF_024711535.1. Taxonomy (NCBI): domain Eukaryota; kingdom Metazoa; phylum Chordata; class Mammalia; order Rodentia; family Heteromyidae; genus Dipodomys; species Dipodomys merriami. The sequence continues at coordinate 16,048,019 of NW_027206068.1, forward strand.
TAACACTGTACAACAATATGATTATTTCAAAAGTTAATGTGTGTAATATCTTTGGTCAATATTAAAAATATTAGGCAAAAATAGTAAAACAAAGAAACAGTCCAAGAAAGAATTCCTGATCTTTTTTGCCTCAGTCTCTCAAATGTTGAACCTGAAGCATGTACTACCACATCAACCTTAAAGAACTAGTAAGGTATTCAAAATGTAGCTTAAGGGAGTAACAATGCTTGATAGGAAATGTACTCATTACCTTACTCATGTAACTGTAACCCCTCTGTACAGTATCTGTACAATAAAAAAAAAGTTAAAAACAGAAACACAGGAGAATTTGAAGTCTAGTTACCTAAAAATGCAATGAGCTAATGAGGCAGTTTAATATATAGAAATACATTATATTATGCTAAAAATGTTAGCTCATAAAGAAACTGAGCTATGCATCAGTGACTCAAGCCTGTAATCCTAGCTACTCAGAAGGCTGAGATCTGAGGATCATGATGTAAAGCCAGCTTGGGCAGAAAAGTCCATGAGACCCTTATCTCCAACTAACCACCCACACAGGCAGAAGTGGAGCTAGTGATAGAGTACTAGCCTTGAGCAAAAAATCCTCAGGGAGAGCACCCAGCAAGAACATTTGCAAAGACCCAGACAGGACAAAAGGACTGAGGATCAGAAAGACTTCCTTGGGTTGAGTGAAATGAGCCTGGGCCAGCAGGGTGACATGATTAGACACTGTAACCCATGATGAGTTCTAGGTGACAAGAAAAGCCATCCCTGCATTTTATGCATAGGAATGACAGGGCTGAATTTACATTTTACAGCAGTTTGTAGCTCTCCTGAGAAACAAAAGGACACATGCGGTGAGTTGGCCGGGAGAGAAATGTTGTTTTGTCATTGTGGGGTTCAGAACCTTGTCTCCTCTCCTGCAGACCCCTTTGCCTGCTCCATGCCTCTTGTCTTTTATCCACTGTAGATCACTGCAGCAGTACAACTCATGTTTTACATCCTAAACCTCACTCAGTCTTTGGCAGAATTAAAGATGCTCATCACTTGTTTGTTGATTCATAACCCATCATTTTGCATTTTGTAAGGTGTCTTTCAGAATTTCCATTGAAAATATTCTTTGTGGTTTTATATAAGGTAAGCATTTTACTTCACCCATGCCTCAGGTATCACTTTCTATACATCCGTATCACATTCTGTGTTTTACCTGTGTGAGCTCTCTGCCCTCTGGGAGCCTCTCCACCTCCCTGACATCAGGAGCAGGAGCCCCCATCCATAGCCCCTCCCTGCTAAACAGCTGGATGAGGGCCTCACAGGATCATCAATAATTCCAGCTGTGGCTCTCTGAACAATACTTCTTTTTAAATAAGTTTTTTATTGTGAAAATACTGTACAGAGAGGTTACAGTTACATGAGCAAGGTAATGAGTACATTTCTTATCAAGCATTGTTGCCTCCTCCTTTGTTTTTCCCCTACCATCCCTCCCCTCCCACCTCCACAACTACACCCCTGGCCTCCGTTTGTGACAGTTGTCAGCTCTGCTTAATGTAACCAAAGAGAGAAAAAAAATAAGAAAAATGAACTTTTTGCTCATTAGGAAACTATACTCAGCTCCTGACAGGCTACAGAGCAGTCAAATGATAATTCTGAGCTGAACTAAAATGAATGAATTTTACTACCAAAGTAAACAATATTGATTTAGGAGAGACTCATGTATAAATAAAACATCTACAAACTTCAGTTCAAACAAAACAAGGCATACATAAATTTTCTTTTTCCCAGTAATTAAACAATTGTCTTAATATCTACATTGTACACACAAAGGGTCACCTAACTAATGTTGCTTTTCTTTTTAATGTATCCTCTACATACAAGGTACTTTGCATTCTATTATGTTTGGTTCATATAATAATACTTTTAAATGATTTTTTCACAAATGAAGAATTAGCCTTAAAACAGGAGTTACATTTAACAAAAGAGCAATAATCTGAAACTAAAATCTATAAAATTACTTTTTTAACTTTTGCGTAGAACAAAAGTTATCCAAAATATTTTACTCATATTTTTTTTTATTTTTATTTTTTGGTTCCGGTCGTGGGGCCTGAACTCTGGGCCTGGGCGCTGTCCTTCAGCTCTTCAGCTCAAGGCTAGCGCTCTACCACTTGAGCCACAGCACCACTCCGGCTTTTTTCTTTTTGCTTATGTGGTGCTGAGGAATCAAACCCAGGGCCTCAGGCATGCAAGGCAAGCGCTCTACCACTGAGCCACCTTCCCAGCCCACTCATATTTTTTAATGAGAATAAAGGAAGAATGTTTTTCCAATGTTAATTTTCAGATTTTTCTATTTGTCTTATTAGCAATATGAAACCATTACACATTTTACTATTCAAATAATGTGTGATAGTAAATGTTCATGCTACCCCAATGAAAACAAACATCTTAGACAACAGGATAATTTATAATATATTTCTGGTTTCTCATTCAAATCAAGTGCAATCATTCTTTAACAAAAATAAAATCTTTCTGTGAAAATGCCAGCTAATTGTCTGATAAATTTCAAGGATACTTTGGTGACAAGTTTTATATATATATATATATATATATATATATATATATGTATATATATATACACACACACATATACATATACATATATATATACACACACATACATATACATATATATATATATATTTCTGTTTTTCTGGAAAGTCATTTAGCTTCTGTGCCCATTATTTTAGAGATTTAAAGTACATGTAATAATTAGTGGCTCGTTCAGTCAGTGAATGATGAGCAGTTGGGGAACTACACCTTACTCAATGAAAATGTATAGAACTTACTCAACATTACTTTTCTCTAACATTGTTTTAAAAATACTTTCACAAATTAATTTCTGCCTTAATCTTCATGTGAAGATTAAAGCACAGCCAGGCACCTGTAGCTCATGCCTATAATCCCACCTACTCAGGAAGCTGAGATCTGAAGATCGCAATTCAAAGCCAGCCTGGTCAAGAAAGTCCATGAGATTCTTATCCCCAATAAACCATTCAGAAAACATGTGCTGTGGCTCATGTGGTAGAGCGTTAGCTTTGAGCTGAAGAGCTGAGTGAAGCGCCCAAATCCAGAGTTCAAGGCCCATGACAGACAAAAAAAAAAAAAAAAAAAAAAAAGAAAGAAAGAAAAAAAACTACGTATGTTGTTTCAAAGATAGGAGTGTCGAATCAAATGTCTCAGGATGAGCACAACACATTACTTAATGTGAGGAAGAGCAGAGTGATTGGTGACATTTGTAAAAGCCATACTAATAAAGCAAGTAAAAAAATTTCAAGCATCATAATCTCCTACCGTTAATAGCAATAATCATTGAAATTGTTTATGTAATAGCTAGAACTCATGATCACTATAAATCTGACAATTAGAAGTTAGAAATTTAGTCATTAGTTTGTAATCATTTCATTCCCTGTCAAGGAAACATCATGAATCCTTAGGAATTGGGAATTATCTTCCCAACATTTTGCTGTGGTGCTTGTTTTCAAATTCAAAATAAGAAGAGACTCTTAGTATATAGAGCAGTCACATTCTAAAACAAATGTCAAACAATTCCTCAAAGCTATCTTACATAAAAATAAAAGACCATAAATACCTCACACCCATTAAGATGGCTGTTATCCAAAACAAATCAGAAAATAATAATGTTGGCAAGGGTGTGGACAAATTGGAAACTTATGCACTGTTGGTGGGAATGTAAAATGGTACAGTCCCTATGGAAATCAGTATGGCAACTTCTTAAAAGAAATTGAAAATAGGTTGTAATCCAACAATTGCACTTATGGGAATATACCCCAAATATCTCAAAGCAGAATCTCAAAGTGGTATTTTCTCAGCCTTATTCACAGCTGTACTATTCACAATCACCAAAAGGTAGTTACAACACAAATGCTTATGACAGCATGAAAGTATAAGCAATTTATTCATCTATATGCACTGTGCATGCACATATGCAATGGAACATTACTAAGCCTTTAGATGGCAGGAAATTACTTGCCACAATATAGAAGAACCACAGGGACATTATATTATGTGAAATAAGTCAGTCATCAAAAACAAAACAAAGCAAAAACAAATAACATATGATTCCAATTACATGAGGAACATAGAGTAGTCAAAGCCACAGAAGCAGTAAGTTGAGTGCTGTCATGGATTGTGGGAGGGGAGAATGGAGAGTTGCTGTTAGGGAGTATAAAGCTTTAGTGTATAAAATAAAAATTATTCTGGAGGTGGAAGGGGCCACCTCCAGATGATGGGATATAACTAACACTAGTGAAATATACACTTAAAATAGATATTATGGTAAAATGTTAAGGTACATTTTCTATTATTAAAAATAAAAATAACCAGGTACCAGTGGCTCACTCCTGTAGTCGTAGCTACTCAGGAGGTAGAGATCTGAAGATTGAGGTTTGAAGCTATCCAAGGCAGGAAAGTCCATGAGACTCCTATCACCAATTAACCAGGAAAAGGCCAAAGCTGTGGATCAAGTGGTAGAGTACCAATCTTAAGCACAAAAGCTCAGGGACAGTGCTCAGACCCTGAGATTAAGCCCCATTCCCATCACAAAAATACAGAAAGTAGGTAGAAAAAAATACTTCAAACTTCAGGACTGTTTGTTCTACCATCCCTTATACAGCTCCATGATGAGCATATGAAGTAGCAAATGATTCTGCTACTAAATCATTTATACCAAATTGTGTGCCAGAGACACTTTGCATTTATTTTGTGGATATGTATAATAAATTTTACTCAGTATTATGCATGATTATGGCAGGAAAACATATGGCATGTGAATCCAGCTTTGCGATTAATGTTTAGTGGCTCTTGTGATTAGTATTTAGTAATCTGTCACTGACATTATTGCTTTGGGCACTTCTGAGTCTTAATTTTTTTCTTAGTAATATAAGCTAATTATATCGTTTTACCCAAAGTGTGGCATATTGGAAATACATTGGCATCAGTTTCAAATATTTGATATTAGTTCTAGCAAATGTTAGTTTTATTAGTTTGGAAATAACACTTTTTCAAGTCCAGCTTTCCTACTAAAAAATCAGGACTATGTAAGATGTATGTTCATAACTCTATTTCAGCAGGGTAACATAAAAGTTGGACATATTTTCTGTATATTTTACTATGTTTAAAGTTGTAGATTGATGCGAACTAGTATATAACATACTTCGAAACTATCATTTAGGTGAAAGTTTGCACATGTGTATAGCTGAACAAATGTTTCTTACCAAAATAAAGCCACATCAACAGATTTTAAAAGCTTTACTAGTATATTGTCATTGAACAATATTTTTTCTTTATTTCTAGCCTGAGGAATAGCACCATGCAGGAGAAGGCATTTATTAGCATGGCATTTATGTTCTCTCTTTTCTGTTTGCACATCACTATGGTCCACTACACTCCATTATTCTATCACTATCTTGACAGTCTCCTTTCGATCACCAGCTTTGTTTGTACATTCCTTCAAAAAATACCCTCTCTCTCAAACAAATAATTTAAGAAATTCCTACATATACACAGGCAAAGCACAGACTATTCCCGTTCTCTGCTTAACATCTTATGTTTCCGTGTCCCTCCATTTTACTTGGTAAGTATGGAGAATTTCAGCATGTGGTTATGCTTTGTGGGTCATTCATGTTATGTTTTCTGTGAATAAAAGGGATGGCACACTCACATCATTAAAGGTCACCAATGTGTTGCCTCAGAGCTAGTGAAAATATCATGATGGCAGGAATGAAGGCATAGTCTGACATCTTTAGAATTTTCAAATGCAAAATTTAGCTCTTGTGTTCAATGTTTCTTAACTGTTCCCAGGTTTTCTATACATGGTGCATGAATTTATTTAATGTTTTAGTAAATATAATCTTCTTTCTGATTTTCTGGCCAAAATTATCTGCTACTAAAGTTAAACGTTTTATTTGACCTTAAAAATATTATAAAAGTTTTTCCACATGGAACTTACTTTGTTAAAACTGTTAAGTTTCCAAGTCTTTCCATTTCCTTACAAATGGGGCGATATCATTTTTCCTGATGGAACCATAGAATTCCATTGTGTATATATACCACATTTTCTTGACCCATTCATCTACTGATGGACATCTGGGTTGGTTTCCATATCTTAGCTATGATAAATAATAATACTGCAATGGATATAGTTATACTGGTAGCTTTAATATGGGTAAATGCCCAGGAGTGACATTGTTGGGTCACAGGGGAGCTATATGTTTAGTCTTTTGAGAAACCTTCATACTACTTTCCAGAGAGGCTGAACAAGTTTACATTCCCACCAACAGTATAGTAGCATTCTCTTTTGGCCACATCTCCACCAGCATCTGTTATTATTTGTTTTGTTGATAATGATTATTCTAACTGGGATGATGTGGAATCTCAATGCTATTTTAGTTTTCATTTCTTTTATGGTCAGAGATGTTGAACATTCCTTCATGTGTCTATTGGTCCTTCTTGGTTCTTCTTCAGAGAAGTCTTTCTTTAAGTCTTTAGCCTATTTATTAAATGGGTTGTTGTCTTTGAGGATTTGTTATTGGGAGGGTTAAATTTTTGAGGTATAGTTATATTTTTGATATGAGACCCCTATCTATAAGAAACATAGGCTCCATGGTTTCCCTTATTTGTAATAATTAATATATGTCTAGGATAGTCCTAGCAGAGGATCACAATAGCTCCATAGCTATGTACATATGACCATATAAAATGATGTTAATTGAAATAAACACTAAGATATGGAAAGAAGAAGGGTTTTTGTTGTTGTTTTAAATGTACTATGCAAAGTTATTACTTTTTTCTTTCATTTTCCCCCTTTGTTTTATTTCCTGTTGTCACTGTTATTTATTTTGGTACCCTGGGTCTTATATATACATTTATTTGATTTGGGAAAGGGAAGGGAACAACAAAATGGTGAGATTAAGGACAAAGAGTGAAGGGGTAATAATGTTGGGCAAGTAATGTGTTCATTACCTTATGTAACTGCAACCCCTTTGTACATCACCTTTATAATAAAATGAAATAAAATAAAAAAACCAGTTAGGTTTAATTGATTTAAATCCAAAATATTAGTTATTTTCATATTAAGTGTTTATGAAATACAAACATATTTTGAGAACAAATTAAAATGTTGTGAGCAGACCCACTCAAAATGGAGAAAGTACTTTGCCAGTCCTCCTGCTAAGACAAAGAAAATTCATTTTGGAGTAAATTTTTTCTACCACATGTCAATTGGCTTCTGTGCCAATAATACAAGGTCTTGTTGCTCTTATTCTGAGTTACATTCTTCAGTAGAATAAGATTGACATAAATTATTTTTCCCCTGTGGACTTACAACTTTAGCTACTGTCCTAGATCCTTTTCCTAAGCTTTCTCTAACCAAATACTCAATTTTGTGCAATACATATAAGTCAGTTTTGGGCAATTTTATTATGTAAAACAAAATAATGCACTTTGACAGCCAGTGAAATATAGCCAATATCATTCTGTTGAGAGATTAGGAAAAGATCATTTGCTTTCTTACCTTATGAACTAATCAAGTAAACACTGTATAAGTAAGATTTGAAAATAATACTTCTAAATATCTTGAAAATCTTTAAAAAAAGGGTTAAGCATATCAGTAAAATTTGAAGGAATGCATAAGATTTCTCTCTGTCTGATAAATTGTACAATACTGTACTGAAAACAATGCAGTGTCATCAATGGGAAAATTCAAAAGAAATAGGGCTCAAGCAATTGAGGAATTCTTAACAGTAGTCCTTAATAAATGCTGCCATGATTTCTTCCTTCATTTCATTAAGGATTTTCTTTTGTACTGATGTGCATTGGACTATCCATGAATATACTAAATAAACAAGAAAGCTTTGAAGGGAACATCCATCTTATGAGAGCCTGCACAATGTCTCCAATTAGGCAAATCCTCTCATTACATCTCTATTCTTTAAAGCCTATTATACAATCACTTAGATACTTGTTATCAAAATAGGCGCCTTGATTGATTTATCTGAAAAAGGTTCGTATCTTCTTTTGGAAACATAGTACTTCATATTTTAACTTTTCTCAATGACTTTAATTGTCAGAGACACCTAAAAAATATACAGATAGGAACTCTAGGGGATTAAGCATTTTAATTAATCATTTACTTCTGATTTGGGTGACTATCTAACGAGGGGATTTGACTTCCAAATATTTAATCAGAGGGTGTCTACCTCAGAATATTTACTCCATGATGAAGATACAAAGTTCTTGTACTTCACACATTTGGTGCAGAAGTGTTTACTATAAAACAATCTCACTGTCTGCTTGGCGTACATATCACTTTGTAAAATGATAGTAGTAAATACTTTTTTTGTACGTTTTTTATTGTAAAAAAAATTCTGTACAGAGGCGTTACAGTTACATGAGCAAGGTAATGAGTACATTCCTATTGAGCATTGTTGCCTCCTCTATTGTTTTCCCCCTAGCATCCCTTCCCTCCCACCTCCACAACTCCCCCACCCCCAAAGTTGTAAAGTTCATTTTCATTTTCAAAACAGTGTTTTTCATATCTCATTGTTACAATGTGTCAATCTGTAGCCTTATATAAGCATTTTGTTTTTTCTCTTCCCCTCCCTGGAATTAGAGAAGAGTATGTACAAGATGTAGGGTACCAACATCAAATACAGTGAAAAAAGGGATTATACTGTGGGGGAGGAATATACAAAGCAACAGACAGTACTAAATTCTTGATGACAAAGAGAAGGAGTTGTTTCCTGTGTTTTTCTATGTGCAACCTTTTCAGATATATTACAGGATTTCATTGTTCTGTTTTATTGATTTTTTCTTCGCTCTTCTTTGCTAGGACCCTAAAACCATCAACAAATTAATATTTAACATTTTTCTAACTGATAACTCAGCTTCAAGTTCAGGCTTACACATTCCCTCTGTGCTTTCTAAAGAAAGTCGGACAGTCTCCAAGAATATTTGCTAGGAGACCATGTAGCAAGAATATTTATTTTTTATTACATAAATAAGTTGAAAGCTAAAAACATAATTCATTGCACAGGTAAAAATGACTTAAGAGCTGCTCTTTTCTGAATACACAGTGTATCTGCATAAGTGCCTTGAAGGCCACCAGCCTCTCTCTCTGGGTGGGTTGCATTCCACTACTGATAGACTTAAGTTTTGTATTTCATTCAAATGTCACCATTAGGGATGTTGGTTTTTCAATGTTTTCGTCTTGGAGACCCAACAAATCCACCGCCAATGAAAACTCATTCTTTTAGTTTTGTGCCCAAAATATATCATCATGTAACTTTAAAAGATCATACTTTCTATTGCAATATCAGATGGTCTAAGCTTGTTACCTCCCGGCACATTAACCTCTAAGTCTGTACCAATTCATTAAACATGCGCATCAGTCACCAGACAGCAACATAATTTATTACAATTTAGTACTTCTGTGTTGAAGAACCCAAATAAGATTGTCCATTATCAGTGCTGTTAATGGTTTTCTGAACAGTTGCCAGGTCATTCACCCCACCCACCCTTCAATAATAAAATAATTTTGACAAAAGGCCCATGTTTCAACATTTTTAATAAAAACAAAATAGAAAAACCATCAGTAACTGAGCAGTAAAGTTTCCTTTCTCTTTCTTCTTTGCCAAAACTAACAGAAAGGAAAATGTCATTCTGGCTCCTGGCCAAAAGCAGAGGAAATTGGTCTCTGTTCTTATTCTTTGACTAGTAGCATTGTGTACATAGAATGCTTGGCTCTTGGGTTCATTTTGACAGAACTGAAACAGATAAGAAGTTTGTGGACTCCATTCTGCAATTTATAGACCTTGATTCTGTTTAAGATCTTTCAATACCACATAACAAATCAATGTGATTTAGAAAATAATGTTGTTTCTGCCATTGACATAAGCCATATGTGAGCTGCTAAGCTACTATGCAAGCCATAGCTATAAATTTCGGTCACTTGCAGAAGATTCCTTATTATTTGGGGGCTCAAAATAATTCAAACCATTATCATCATCCTGAGTGATGTCTTACTAAATTTCTGCCTGGTAATGAGCTGAAAGGTTTCTCACACTAAAGGAAGATAGAGTTGTTCTCAAATCAACTTCCCAGATAATTCATTCAGAATGATAGGGAAGTAGCCTCTTTAAAAAAATGGATTCTGACATATTTAGGTCATTAATGCCCTGTTCATAGACACTATGAATGTAATCTAAGGAACACAAATATCAGGCGCAGACAGTGTTTGATCCAGACAGTAAAGCAATTAATTATGAGACAGACAGACATACAGACACATACACAGATAGAGAGAAATTAGAATGGGGTGTGGCAATTTTTCTTTTTATACAAACTAAATGTGCTCTTCTGTTTGAAATTTACTCTCAGTGTTTTAATGTCACAGTGTTAAGAAGCCTGAATTATCATTATTTTTGTGGGAAATGATGGAATTTGTATACGTGGCAAAATAATTGGGTAAAATAGTAAATCTTTCTAAAAAGTTACATAAAAAGATATATAAATTATACGACCTTCAGATTTATTTATCTTTTATGTTGCTGGTTTATGTATATTAAAAAAAACTGCTAAGAAGCAGAAAGTATTTTTAAACATCATTGATTTTTACTGCTTTGAACATTACTAAAATTCACTATTAAATCTTTTAGTTGTCATTGGGGAAGGAGAGCTTTATCTGACAAAATGAAATTAGATTAATTCATCAAAAATATGTGCCTAAAATATTCAAGTGCTAAAATCTCAAAGCAATTTTTACTGTTGTTCTATTCTCTGACAGCTTCCTCTTTCTGTAGAAGTGCAGTTTCAGTCACAATTGGCCTCTTCTTTTACATTTGTAGAAAAGCCATTGAATTCAACACCTTTCTAAAGTCAGTTCAAATCCTCCAGCATATACTTAATTGTTTCATATAGATTATTTCAGCCCCATTGCAAAACTGCTGCTTTCAACATAATTACCTGTAAAATCCATATAAGATTTACCAAAGGAAAATTAATCAACAAACTGGTTGTCTAATTTTATAATACCTTCCTTCTCCCAAATTAAGAAGTTTGAGTTATGTGGTGGTTTAAAGAAAATTGCTTAAATATTATAATGAAACTCTTCTCTTTGTACAATTAATATATGCCAATAAAAATACATTGAAAAGAAAAAAAAGAAGTTGCCAAAGGAATACCAGACCATTAAAGTCCAGCTCTTTGTGTCCTGTAGATTTGAATTCAATACCTAGCATATCAAAACATACTCTGCTCTCAAAAAAAATCCACAAAACAGAAATTGCTTATTTAAAATAAGTTAGTTTGGAGTTTATTTTGCTTAGCATCATCCTAAATAGTCAAGACATGGACACAAGGGGTTTTTCTTTGTTGTTGTTCTTCTCAATGCACTATGTGATTTCTTTTTTCTTTTGTGTTTTCCCCCTATGGTATATCCCTGATGTGACTATATTTGATCTTGGTATCCTGGTTATTGTATATATGTTTATCTGAATAAGCAGAACAACAAATGGTAAGACAAAGGATAAAGGGGAATCAATGCAACAGCAATATTCACAAGACACTATGTTGGAAATGATCTGTACAACTTTGGAGGAGGTGGGGGAAAGGAAAGAGGGAGAAAAATGAGGCAAGGAGCAACAAGTTCCACAAGAAATGTACTCAGTACCTTACTAATGTAACTGTAACCTTGACAATAAAATCTTAAGATGAGCAAAAATAATGATAGTTTGGAATTTATGGTATGCGAAGCAAATGTTTAAAAATTTAATCATATGAAGCACAAAATAAATATTCAATGGAAATTTCAAATTAGTAACTATTCTTGTATCTAAAATGTTTTTTCAAATTAAAACAAAAGGCCAGAAGCACATTTCCAAAATGCCTTTTACCTTAGAAACAATAAAAAAAGAAAAAAAATTAAAGGTCAGTTAAGTTGATGTTAGGAAAATGAATCCTAAGATATGTTTTCAAATGTTTTTTTCTTTCATGCGATTGTTTCTAACACATTTATAAGATTATTTCTTTGTTGCTTTGTATGTCCCTCCCCCATGGCATAACCCCTGCTTTCACTGTATTTGATGTTGTTATAATTTGTGGAGGGGAAGGGAAAAAACAAATCATTTAAATAGGGATACAGGTGGACCCATTGCAGCAATGAGATGTACAAGTCCTTATGTCGAAAACGAACTTTACAACTTTGGTAGGGTGGGGGAGGAGGGTTGGTGGGGAGGTAGGGGGAGGATGGGATGGGAAGGGGAAACAAAGGAGGAGGCTACAATGCTTGATAAGAAATGTACTCATTATCTTGCCCATGTAATTGTAACCCCTCTGTACAGTATTTTCACAATAAAAAATATATATATCAGAAAAAAAGAAATGTACTCATTTTATCTTGCCCATGTAATTATAACCCCTCTGTACAGTATCTTCACAATAATAAAAAACAAATAAAAAGAAATAAGAAGAAAAAAAGAAAAAATTAAAATATTCTACATATTTTGATAGATAATATGTCTATAGCATGTATTGATCTATCTATCTGTCCATCTATCTATCTATATCTATTTAACTATCTATCTAGCTAGCTAGCTATGTATCTATTGTTGGTTCTGGGCATAAATTTGGACCTACAAGCTTTCACTTGGCCACTTTGCTCAAAGATGGCACTCTACCACACTTTCAAGGATCACCTCACTTTTATATGTATATATGTTTCAGTATATATAATACCTTGTGTTAAGAAATGAAATTGTGCAAAGTCTAAAATATTGTCTTCCTAACTTAAGATCCTTTCCATTTGATGAAAGAAAATTATAATTATAATACAATTTTAAAAATAAAAGAAAGATTTTTGAAGGGTCATTGTGACGTTTTATGTAATAGGAGTTGTTAATGTTTGGGAAGGAGTGGAGAAGGCTGTGGCTCTCAGAGTTGGTTTTGCCTCCAACAGTGCCATCTGAGAAAAAAATCACCAGGGCCAACCAAAGGTGCACCCCACTGGAGGTGGGGTAAGCAAAAACTCCCATTAAGTTCTGTGGGTCTGTTATGAAGAGTTTACAAATTACTGTATGCTAAGGAGTAATGTATATAAGATAAACAATCGGAGATGAAGATATGACATATGATTGCTGTGGTTATATTTCCACCTCAATCTTAAGTGAATGGTCCTGTGCTACTCTTGAGTTTGGGAATCAAAGAAGAAAGTGAAAACCATGTTTAATTCATAACCACACTGTGGTAGAAAATATACAGGATGTGGAAGTTATTATCATGGGATTCTTGCATGACCCTGAGTAGCATGTAGATTTAAAACGGTAAACAAAGAAAGTACCCCTTTGTGAAATAGTAACCCCTCTGTACAATACCTCAATAATAACAATAGCAATATATATTTCAGAAAGTAGTCCTTTAACATATGCATTTTATTTTAAAATCAATTGCCTGTGAATGAGAAGTGATTATACATCCTTCTCCCATGAATGCGTCTTTCAAAGTATCATTTTAAATAAGACACTGCTGCTGTTGCTAGATTACACTAGAGTAAAGGGAACATGATTCTATGGGTGGAGGTGAGGAACCCACATAATATCAATTTTTCCCATCTATGCCTCTGTAGAATTAAGAGTCCCTGAATCTTGTTTCTCCAATCTTATCCAACTATGTTATAAGCAGGAGAGTAGTATCACGAAAATCCCAAGCAATTGGCAGTTACAAATCCCACTTTAAAGCCAGGCAAAGGAGCTGGCATATTGGGCCTACTGCAGGTGTGTGGTCTTTGTCAAAAGATTTTCCTGGAAGTTGTCTGACAGGTGGTATGAAGACTGCCCAGAAAACAATAATAATGCTGAGAAAATAAAATTGGTGGGCGCCCGTGGCTCATGCCTCTACTCTTAGAGATCTGAGTATCAAGGATGGAAGCCAGCATGAGCAAGAAAGTCCATGAGAGTCTTATCTCCAACCAACTACATGGAATGAGCTTGAAGTGGAGCTGTGGCTCAAGTGGTATAGTGCTAAGCCCCCTGGCCCTGAGTTCAAGCCCTAGGACTAGCAAAAAATTAAATAAAAAAGAAAAGAAAATCAATGCCCACTAATGTTTGTTTTTCTCTGTAGCTCCTTTGTGTGCCCCACCCCCACTTCCTTCCACTTCTAAAAGGAAAAGTACCTTTAATCTCCATGACATTATCAGGAAAGTCTTGAAACTGCTGACAGTGAATACTGCAGATTCTCCTCTGACCCTGAAAGTTTACTTTAGTTGAACTGACCAACTTGTCAGCCGTGATCTAAGCAGGGAAAATGATTAACAGCATTGTCATATGGTTTTTCCTTTCATGAAATTTGAACATCTCTTCCACACAAATGGGAGAGAGAGCAGGTGAGAATATCTGCATGCATTGTCCTTTGACTAAATGACTAACGTCATTTAATTGCCCCACAAAACTTCTGGTAGAGGAAACTACACTGGATCCATAGTGTCTACAACTTACACACCATAACTAATACACTACCCCACCAATGAGATCTGCAAAACTAAACTGTGGTGGAACTATTTATCTCCCTCAGAGGAATTCAGCATAGAGTTCAGTCTGCACAGTTTCAAGATTCCCATTCGACAGAAAATAAGTACTGAAAACCTTAGGTTGCACTTCCCCACCAGCTAAAACTATTAAAGTTATATATGGCAAAAAGTATTGTGCTACAATTAAAATCACAATTTCGTTTCATCACAATTCAGTTTAATAGTGTATAGATTTGTGTAAAAATGTTTATTTGTCAAAAATTTGAATAAACAATAGGTTGACTCTTGAAGAATAAAGATTTTGCATATGTATGCTATAAATATTATATCTAGATATATGTATAATTAAATAATAAATAGATATATGTAGAAATAAAATAAATATATGCAGCATTTTATAATTTTGTAGTTGAGCGTCATATTGGCATAGCATTTTATGACTTCCAGGTCAAACTATTTCTTCTTCTAAATTATACTTCCTTCAAAAGTTATCACACTGATTTCTTGTTGCCCAACTATTTTAACTAAAATTAGTGCATATTTTAAAATAGGATATGTGGAAAACATTAAATATGCATCTTCTTTCCTGCATTTGACTGCAACTCTAGTATTTCTAGATCGCATATGCTGTGTCATTGCTTTTCCAAGACACAACAAACAACTCTGAGCCCATAATAGGTCTTCAGAAAATATTATTGATTCCCCCAAATCTAAGACAATATATTACATTCCTGAAACTACTTATAAGTTAATTTCTATTTTAGTAAAATAAAAATCATAAGATCTGAAAATGTAAGCTTAAAATTAGACTGGGATTTTATCATTGTCTTGTGGCAATGAAAAATACAATAAATGCATTTATTTAATTAATTGAGTAGGAAATTACAATGACTTTCATGCAGGTGCAAATGTTTTGGTTGTAAATACTAGTGGGAGAAACAGAAAGAGTAATTTGGACTGACAGATCCTTCTGAAGATAATTGTGTTCTGAATAAAACAATTGCTCTTCACTCTGATGTTTGCCCAAGAGAAGACTGACCTTTGTGGGGAAACATGGGAATATAATAAAAGCCCTACTATAAAAATACAACAAGACTCAATAAAGTTATCCAATTTTCTCAACCTTTTTCTTCTTCCCATTCCACACTGAGCTGTATCATTCTAGAAAAGATTCATGTAGAACTTTCCCTTTTTCACTTCACCCCCAGAGAATTCCAAGTGGCTCATTCTTCAAGTTTCAAAACTCTATTGATAAAATTGAAGGCAGAAATGACAACAGAAATGCCAATCAAACACATTGTATACAGTCAATAATTTTTGCCTGTGTAGTCACACAGCAAACAAAGTGGTGAGTTATACTGTAATGCACATATTTTTCCCATATAATATGACATTTGTGTGTCTTCAATTTGGATGTCCACCAGAATAAGAATTTCCTTTCCCAGACTATCTTTTAAAAAGAGTATTTAACAATTGTTTCTGCAGGCCTTTACTTAGTAGTAGAGTTAATCATGGAAGCTGCAAGTAATTAAAAATATTTTTCAAAGCAAAACTAAACTGTAATCTATTTTTGGGGGGGTCCAGTCCTGGGGCCTGAACTCTAGGCCTGGGCGCTGTCCCTCAGCTCTTCACCTCAAGGCTAGCGCTCTACCACTTGAGCCACAGTACCACTTCCGGCTTTTTTTCTGCTTATGTGGTGCTGAGGAATCGAACCCAGGGCCTCATGCATGCAAGGCAGCGCTCTACCACTGAGCCACCTTCCCAGCCCCTTAAACTGTAATCTAAAAGCTCCTGGCAGGCCCTGAACCATAAAGGAAGCATTTTTAAAGTTCTTATAAAAATAGAAAGTTCATTAATCCCATAGAAATATAAACACATTTTATAATAGATATATGTGTTATTTAGGCCAGTAGGTCACAGACACCCCATGAACCTCAAATGAAATGAAAAGGTTACATATCAAGAGTACATACCAAGAAAAATAGGAAAAATCTACTCATTTCTACATGACAAGAATACTGTCTGACTGACAGAGTAGCAACTAATAGGTATTTATGAAGAAAATGACTAAGTATTCAACAATCACATTATTAGGTTTTCATATACACATAAAATGAAGAGGCTAAATATTAATATTATTCCCTGGTATTAAATAATGAATAATAATTTAATGATAATTAATTCGGCCAATTACGAATGCCAAACTGTGGAACACTAAACTCATGTGCATTTAGGCATGCCATATGTAGGTGTTCATAAGCATGTGATTTGATGGCAGACAAGCTAATTGTATCCAACACACGTTGGATATATGTTGCACACATATATGTGCTATAATATTGAACATTTTAAAAAATAAACAGTTAAACTAAAAATTTTGTAGGCCCTAATTACCTTTCATATCAATGTCTCCATTTCTTCCCTTTCTAGAAAATCTCAAAAGACCACAAACTCTCTGGTCTCTCCCATATTATCCTTTATTCAAACAACTCCAGGCAAATTTTTGTTTTCACGTCTTCATGGAAACCAATCTGCTGAAAGCCTGTGTTGATATTCTTGTCTCAGCAGTGTTTGAGTACAGATCTCAGGTGCTTTCTGCTTGAAACTCTTTCTTTTCCAAGGACTCATGTCTCTGGTTCCCCTTGCTACCACTTCCTCTCAGAATCTTTTGCTAGTACCAACTTATTGGGGATTCCAATCTAACCTCCAAATGGAAATCCACAGTGAAAGAAAGCAAAACAGCAAAGAGGAAAATCTTCAGAGAACAGGCAGACGTTTCTAGGTAGATCTAAGAATCATACAAGACACAAATTAAGCTTAAGAGAGTTAAGAATGCACAAGATAGAAAATGTAGGTCTAGTCATGTAAAAAAAAAAGTAAGAAGTGAAATGAGCTGAGTGACATTTCTAAGCCAAAGCACCTGAAAGTGAGCAGGCTGTGAAATATCCTGTGTAAAGAAGCATTTGCCTCAGCCATTCCCTAGAGAAGGAAGATATTTTTGTTTTGAATATATAGTATATAGCAAAGACATAGGCCCCAGAAAATTTATTTCAGGCATGAGGGGAAAAAAGCCAAATACCAAGAAAAATAGGTTCCAGACTCTGATGATCAGATCAAATCATAATTTTATGAAATACTATGTGGGAGCATCCTGCACAGCTTTTTATCCTAATTTTTTAAGACCAAACTAGTCAAGTTTTCATATAGAATTATTGCCCTATTTTGAATCTGTAATGGTAGATGTTATAGAATTGTCAAAAGACATTAGCTTCAATTTTGGGCCATTTACATTCTTCTGTGTTTGAAGAATCACCCCAAAGGCATATGTGACTTTAACTTTGAAATTCTTTCAACTTTGAGAAAAGTGTTAGATGTGAGTCTTAGAAAAATACATGGCTTATATTGTGCCCATGAAAAAATGCTGAGTTGAGGACATTTTTTACAAGCAATGTTTGTTTGTTTGGTTTAAATGTTCAACAAAAAAAATTGTCCCTGAATGATTATGGCTCAGGGCTAAAATAATCCTGCTTATTTATTTCAGGAAGTTTTGCCTCAGTTCTTAATCTTGAAAGTTTAGCATACAGACGATTTCCAAGACAAAAGATGGCTTCAGAATAAACTAAAGTATGCAGGAAAAAATATTAAGGAAGTTATGTTTTATTCTCAAGTACATAGCCAAAGAAAATACCATATTAGCAAGCTCAGAGAAGTTTTTTAATTTGGGCTTTGGGTCTTTCTAATTCACTGAAGCACTTGCGTGTTTATATCAGGAGTATCAGGCAGCTGTGATCTCTGTAATCCTTGTATTCTCTCAGAACAAACTTGTATTTATTACCTACGAAAGAAATAAATAAAAGGAGAGAGAGCAACAATACCTCCCAGCAGTGGGGAAGGATTAAGTAAGATTGGTCATATCAGACAACAGAAAATGGGCTCAGAAGCAGAACACCTATAAATTCACATTTTATTAGCCTGGTTCACATCCTGCTTAACTCCTCTCTTACTCTGCAAGAGAAAATTCCCATATAATCTCTTTGGGACCAGCGGGAGTGTGAATTGTGCTCCATGAAGAGAACTGCAGTCATATTTGGGGAAAATCTACTTAATGTGACCTGTGAGGGCTGTACATCTCCCGATCTAAATTCCTCTTCGGAGATCTACCATTTGCAGTCCAGTGAACTCCATCAAGAACCTCGTATGAGCATCAGTGACTGGAAATAGTCCATAGTTAATAAACCAATAAAACTACTCCAAGTGACCAACAGTATGATTTATAAACAAAGATAGTCTACCATGATTATATTCTTTTTATTTTATTTTATTTTTTATGTTTTTAATTGTAAAAATGCTGTACAGAGGGGTTACAGTTACATGAGCAAGGTAATGAGTACATTCACTATTGAGCATTGTGGCCTCCTCCTTTGTTTTCCCCCTACCATCCCTTCCCTCCCAACTCCACAATCACCCTCCCCCTCCACCGAAGTTGTAAAGTTCATTTTCAACATAGTGTTTTGTACATCTCATTGTTACAATGGGTCAACCTGTATCCTTATTTAAGCAGTTTGTTTTTTCTCTTCCCTTCCCCTCCCCGAATCAGAGAAGTGTATATACAAGATGCAGGGCACCAACATTGTTATAACTTATATACCACATATTCTTATTAATTAATTTATATTAATATATCATATATTCTTAGTATAACTGGCCCTATAAAACTTATGAAGGGATTTTTTAAACTACAGTATTGTGTTAATTAAGCAAATATTTTACTCATACAAATAAAATTAGTTGTTCAAAATAACCAACTGAGAAAAGAAATACAATTTAAATAGCAGCATAGGCATCAAACAATTCCATCAAAACTTTGATGAAAACTGGGTGCTGGTGGTTCACACTTTTAATCCTAGCTACTCAGGATGCTGAGATTAGAAGATGGCAGTTCAAAGCCAGACCGGGCAGAAAAGTCTGTGAGACTCTTATCTCCAATAAACTACTTAGAAAATGCCAGAAGTGGTGCTGTGGTTCATGTGGTAGGGCACTTGAATAAGCACAAAGAAGATCTGGGACAGCACCCAGGCCCTCAGTTCAAGCCCCAGGATGCAGGGGGGAAAAAAAACAAAAACAAAAACACAAACTATTATCAGCTAGGCACTGGTGTCTTATGCTACTCATGACACTCATATCTGAGGATAGAGGTTCTGACCCAGTTTGGGTAAAAAAGCTCGTGATACATTATTTCCAATTATGCCACAAAATGTTGGAAGTGGAGGTAGGGCTCAAGTGTCAAAGCACCAGTCTTGAGTGAAAAGGCCAAGAAAAAGCTTGAGGCCCTGACTCCAAACCCTAGTAGTCACCAAAAACAAGCAAAACTCCTGATATCTATAATCAAGATTCTTAGAAAAAAATCAAGACCCTGAGCTGGGAATATGGCTGAAGTGGTAGAGTGTTACCATCTTGTTCAAAGCTCTGGTTAAGCAACATCCTTAACCATGCAGATTGTGGAAGGCAAATAAAACATTCCAAATATATCATATGACTCCATCTTTTGTTACTGGAATTCTCATTTCCAAGCCAAGTATTCTGTTGGAACCACTCTGTATAAAAATACTAAACCTTGAGGGCATCATATATGGGACCAGGAATGGAATCTGTAGGTGATCCCATGGGTTTCCTCTGGGGCTGTTTTTGAAAAGCTTTAAACAAAATGGCAGAAGACACCTTACAGAGTCAGTGTGATACATATTCTGACTAGAACCCAGGGGATGAGACTCTTTTACTTCTTCAAATCTCTCCCAGCTCTTCCATTTATTTGCTTAATGAATATAGAGTCTGCCTTGTTCCCCAAAGTACTTGCAGTATTTTACCATAGTGTAAAATACAATTTTTTTAAAGTAGGTGAATCAGGAAATATAGGAAACAAGGCTCATATAGAATAAAGAAACTGGAAAGTCAGAATGCAGAAATAAAGGCACTCATTTCTGAAAAAGAATGAAAAATGGGCAAGAAATGCAATTAATTCATGCAGTCAACTGAAGTGAGAAATCTAACCAGTTATAAAAATTATCATCATGCGTAAGAGAAAAGACATAGCAGGTGCTTCTGAAAAAAATTCTTGCATTCAAGTCTGCAATCAGACATTCTCACAGGTCCTCATAGAGGATGCAATAGGAAACTTTGGGGGATTAATCCTCAATAATGTCCCTCCATCACTTCCAGATCTCCACAGAGATGATATTACTGTGGCTGCCACACTGCTCCCGCCCCAGTGACTCCTAATTGCTGAGCACTCTCAGGATTGCACTTAATTTCTCTGAAGTCTGTGAAGTGAACATAATTATATCTGTACCACAAAAGGGTGATGAGCCTAAGGGTCCCATGTGTTTGAAGAGTTTCATGTCTAGTAAGAGTTCTGTAAAGAGCCGGGCGCTGGTGGCTCACGCCTGTAATCCTAGCTACTCAGGAGGCTGAGATCTGAGGATCTCGGTTCAAAGCCAGCCCGGGCAGGAGAGACCGTGAGACTCCTATCTCCAATAAACCACTAGAAAACCAGAAGTGGCGCTGTAGTTCAAGTGGTAGAACACTCGCCTTGAGCTAAAGAGCTGAGGGACAGCGCCCAGGCCCAGAGTTCAAGCCCCACGACCGAACAAAAAAAAAATTAAAAAAAAAAGAGTTCTGTAAAGGTCCCCCTTTTTGCCAAAAGATGTTAGCTTGGTAACGAAAATCAACTCATGTGACAGCTTTTGGTTTCTTATATAAGATCCACTTCACAAGCAAAACCACCTACTGCACCATGCGCCAGTGGCTCATGCCTGTAATTTTAGCTACACAGGAGGCTGAGATCTGAAGATCGTGGATCAAAGCCAGGCCAGCCAGGAAAGTATGTGAAATTCTTATCTCCCATAAACTACTGAGAAAAAGCTGGTAGCCACGAGCCTTGATCACAAAGAGGCTGAGGGACAGAGCATAGGCTCTGAGTTCAAGCCTCAGGGCCAGAAAAAAATAAAAATTAAAAAGAAATAAAATCACCTCCACCTACTTCCTCAGCCCCAATTTTTGCCATTCTCTACGCTGCACATTCTGGTTCATTCCGGATCACCAATACACAACTTGTGACGCTCATCCTCCTGGTAGCAGTGGAAAGCTAAGAAAGAATCCATAAGAGATGCTATCTATTTACTTATAAATATTATATATACTCAGTGACCTAATTCCAAACCAACCCATCAGGACAAATAGCCACTCTGGAGGTTCTCTGGTTTAAAAAACAAAGTAAAATCAACATGATATTAATTAATGAATGGGCATTAGCATTGTCTTAATATTTTCTCAATGTTTTGTTTATTTTTTTAAAAAGCATAACAAAATAATCCATGTGTTAGTTTGCCTACAACAGAGATTCAGGAAATCTTTTTCATCTTTCCTGTTTGTTGCTGCACCAGACAACAGTCTCTTTCTTGTAGCTACTATTGACATTAATGAAAGTATTTCTGACAAGTGGAAAATCTCCTTGTAATTAAATTTCTGTTGAACTTTAATGTGTTCCCTAAAGAAAAGTTCCTGGTAACAGATTTCAAGCTGTGATAATAATATTTCTTCCTATGTTATCAAAAGCTGTAATCTGTTTTCTTTCCTGGACAAAACTCAAAGTAGCTTTCTGACTTAAAGCTAACGAGAAAAGATGTCTTTGTTGTTGTTTTGCCTTTAGAAAGATGTCTTTGTTGTTGTTTTGCTTTTAGTTTCAATGTTTGAGTGAGTTTTTAATATCTACTTCGAGTTTTAGCAGACTGAAGGAGAATAGGAGCAAACCTATTTTAATGACTTGATTTAGAAATTTTGAAGTCTCAGCAAATGTTCAGCTAGAATCAGTTGAGTTTTCATGAACCGGATGGGGAAACAAAGATGCGATACATCAAAGGTGTAGAAAAAAAATGTTGCCAGTCTTGGGGCTGAAACTCGGGGTTTGAGCTCTGAGCTGTCCCTGAGCTTCTTCTACTCAAGGCTAATGCTCTACCACATGAGCTACAGCACCACTTTTGACTTTTTCGGGGTATTTAACTGAAGATGAGAGCCTCATGGACTTTCCTGCCTGAGCTTCAAACCATGATCCTCAGATCTCAGCCTCCTGAGTAGCAAGGATTATAGACCAGCCACCAGTGCCTAGCTGGAGCAGAATTTTTATGTGCATTCAGAGCCATAGCCATAGCCAAAGCAAAATATAACTACTTAATATGTGAGCAATAAACTCAAAATAATTTTAGTGAGCTCAACTTTTTCTTTAAAAAGTTGCTTAGTATACTTAAGAATATACTTGGAAAAATATCATATTAAGTGAAGTAAGCCACACTCAAAGAATCATAGATTCCGGGCTGGGAAGATGACTCAGTGGTAAGAGCGCTTGCTTTGCATGCCTGAGGCCCTGGGTTCGATTCCCAGCACCACATAAGCAAAAAGAAAAAAGCCGGAAGTGGCGCTGTGGCTCAAGTGGTAGAGTGCTAGCCTTGAGCTGAAGAGCTGAGGGACAGCACCCAGGCCCAGAGTTCAGGCCCCACGACCGGAACCAAAAAAAAAAAAAAAAAGAATCATAGATTCCATGGTTTCCCTCAATTGTAATAATTAGTATATGTCTAGGATAGTCCTATCAGTGTATCACAATAGCTCTATAGCGCAATAGCACAATAGCTCAATAGCTATGTACATATGACCATATAAGATGATGCTAAGTGAAATAAACTCTAAGATATGGAAACAAGAGGTTTTTCTTTGTTGCTGTTGCTTTTAATGTACTATGTGATTTTTTTATTACTTTTGTGGGGTTTTTTCCTCTATGGTTTATCCCCTGTTGTCACTGTATTTGATTTTGATATATACAATACCCTGTATATACATTTATCCGAATTAGGGAAGGGAAGAAGAACAACAAAAGGGTGAGCCAAAGGACAACGGGCTAACCAAGATGACAGTAATATGCACAAGACAATATGTTGGAAATGAACTATACAACTTGGGGGGGAGGGAGGAAGAGGTGGCGGGGAAGGTAAAGAAGGAGAAAAATGAGGGAGGGGTAACAAGTTTAACAAGAAATGTACTCACTACATTTTGTATGTAACTGTAGCCACTTTGTATATCACCTTGATAATAAAATTAAATTTTAAAAAATAATAAAAATAAATGAAAAAAGAAAAGACTATAAACATTAACTCCTTACATTTTCAAAATTAAAATTTCAGCTTCTTTAGATAATTTTATGGGGAACTTTGGACCAACTATGTGTGACACCAACTATATTCATAAATAAGCTGAAACCCAACATAGACATGAATCAGCTGTTAAAATACTTGCATTTGTTCTCATAATTCCCTTGAGCTTTTAGTTTTACTTTAAAAATATCGTAAAGGTGATATACACAGAGGTTAGTTATATAAGTAAGATAATGAGTACATTTCTTTTTGAGCAGTGTTACCCCTTCTTTCATTCTCTCCCACTTTCTTACCTTGACTCACCTCCCCCATCCTTTGTAAATTTCATTTCCAACGCAGTGTCTAGTGGGTATCACTGTTGCATTTGTTCCCCCTTTGTCCCACCATTTTTGTGATTCCCCTATCCTTCCCCAGATTAAATAAAAACAGTAACAACATGCAATATAACCAAAGGAAAAAGAAAAAGAAAGAAAAAACAAATAGCTGCTACCAATACAATAAAAAATTATAGTTTTCATTTCTTGGAGTTCATTTCAATAAGCATCATTATATATGGTCATATACACATAACTATTGAGCCATTGTGATCCTCTGCTAAGAATATCCTATACACATTCTAGTTATTAAAAATGAGAAAAATCATGCAGTCTATGTTTCTGGCTTACTTCATTTAATATAATTTTTCCAAGTCTTTCCTTATGAATGGGGCAATGTCATTTTTCCTGATGGAAGCATAGAATTCAGTTGTGCATAGATACCACATTTTCTTGATCCATTCATCTACTGAGGGGCATCTGGGTTCACTCCATATCTTAGCTACTGCAAATAATTCTGCAATGAACATGGTTGTGCTGGTAGCTTTAGTGTGACCTTGGCTGGGATTGCATTAAACTGCAGAGTTTCTGCATGGCAAAGGAATAGGTAGCAAAATAAATAGCCCAGAGATTGGGAGAAGATCTTTAGTAGTTATACATCAGACAAAGGCCTCATATCAAAAATATAATTAGAGCTCAAGAAATTAACCCCCCAAAAAACAAATCCCCCAAGAAACAACAGCCGCATTAATAAGAGGGCTAAATACTCAGAAATTTCTGTCAAGAACAGAAAGAAGAATGGCCAATAGACACATGAAGAAATGTTCAACATTTGTGGCCATAAAAGAAATGCAAATCAAAACAACATTGAGATTTTAAACTTCACCCCAGTTAGAATGGCCATTATCAAAGAAACTAATAACAACAGATGCTGGCAGGGATGTGTCCAAAAGGGAATGCTATTATACTGTTGGTGGGAATTCAAACTGGTTCAACATGCTGAAAAACAGTATGGAGATTCCTCAAAAGACTAAAAATAGAGCTCCCCCTATGATCTCCCAATCCCACTCCTGGGCATCTATCCAAATGACCAGAAACTAGTTTTACTTTTGAATTCTTAAAAATAAATAAATGCAATTTTCATGCAATTTAAAATAAAATAAATGCAATACCAAGTGTTTCTATTTTGATGAACTTTTATTTTGTCTTTCTAAGGAATTACATGCTTGAGATCTCCCTTGAAGCTACTGTATTGCAGTTAATACATTCACATACATTTCCATACCACCCAAAGTATTCACTTATAAGTTTATAAGCTACATCTAGCTTCCAAGTACAAGAGAAAACATGCATCTGTTGTCTCTCTGATCCTGACTTAACATAATTTTTTCCAGGTCTTTCCATGGTATAATACCATTTTTTCTAATGGATGAGTAAAATTCCATTGTGTATATATATATATATCAAATTTTCTTGATCCGTTTGTCCATTGAGGGCATTTGGGCTGATTCCATACCTTGGTTATAGTGAGTAGACCTGCAATAAACACTAGGAAATGGGTGCTCAAAAGGGATGGGTTAAGCAGGTAAGGAGTAGATGAGTGAAGAGAGTGTAGTAAAGAATCCATTGTATATCTTACAAAATCGAATAGGTGAGTGCTGAAAACGGTAATCTTGATCAAGATACATTGTAAGCATAAACTACTTGGCTAAATGCCAACTGCTTTGCACAACTCCTTTTAAAAAAAGGGAAAGATGCAATTCCAGATAAACTGATTTCTTTTGAAAAGTAGGCTGTGCTATGTGAAACATTTGTAGAAATATCTCTTGTCCCTTCTGCACTAGTACATCAGCAAAACTCTGTCATGGTTCTTGCAGAGATAAGTTGTCAAGCTACTAAATATGCCAAGAAAATTTATCTCCTGAACATTTAATGAAAGGGGGATTTTTGGTTGTTGTCTGTGGGGCTTGAACTCAGGGGCTGAGGACTGTTGCTGAGCACTTTTGCTCAAAGCTAGCACTCTACCTCTTTGAGACACAGAGGAACTTCCAGTTTTCTAGGGGTTATTTGGAGGTAAGAGACTCAAGGGGATATTTTTGTCAAGGCTGACTTCAAACTGTGATTGTCAGATCTCAGCCTTGTGAGTAGCTAGGATTACCGGCAGCAGGCAAAAAAAGAATTTATAGCTCATCAAAAACCAATTAAATACCAGGGGGTAGGATAGTTCAAAGATTTTTTATTTTGATTTATAGATAAACTTATCAAATGTGTTCTCATTTCAAAGATGAATTGACTATGTGAAATACTTAACCAAGTAAAAAATAACAATAGGCACTCAGAAATTTTTACAGACTGTAAACAGATCTATTTCGGTCTCCAGCAACAGTTGTTTTCTCCAATGAAGACAGAAGACTAACAGCAAGAGAGGAATTTATAAATGTGAATAAGAACCAGAATTAGCACTGTCTTTGTAACAAAAGATTTGATTAATATTGTCACCACAGCTATTACATAAAATAACTGAGTTATTAAAATAAATAAGTGAGCTATTAAATTTACATATGTTCACCACTAAAACCTTACTTAGTTGGTTCTCATTCTAGGCATATGGTAATTCTGTTTAAAGGACAAAACCTGCAATTCTCAACCTACTCAAACCATCAGCAAGAGACTAAGCTATCATAAGGTAAGACTTTACTGTGTACAGATCACTTCATCATAATTAGCAATCCAGACTCTTAAATCATGTGTCTGAACAACGATCTAAGTGTACAGGCTCTCTCTCTGTCTGTCTCTCTCTGTCTCTCTCTCTGTCTGTCTTTTTCTCTCTCATTCACACACACACACACACACACACACACACACACACACACACACCTTCCTTGTTAGCCTATAGAAAATCAAGATGAGTGAAAATTAGTACTGAGTGGTTTCCAAATAACCTCTCAATGGCAGAATAAATCCAATTTGTAGGCCATCAGCAGCATTTGTATGGTAAATGTACAAATGACTTTGCCTGCTGAGTTTTGTGATTCTCAAGGCTTATATTATAATTGCACGATCCCACTAAAATATAACTAATTAGAAATAAGTGAATGAGAGAAAATAAAGAGATGAAAAATGGGCCTAATATAAGAAAATGATACTATAAAAGTCCTCTAATTTCTAGAGGTTAGATATGGATGTGGCTCAGAGTTTTCCAAAGGCCAATGAAAAGATAATAATGCTTTTGTTAAATAACCACAATGTATACATGACAGAAAAACACCAGCTGATTTTTTTAACCTAGCACTAGTAATTTACTTCTGCAAATACAATGAAGTTACAAAACACATGATAAACCTATTTGAAGACAGAAGCACATAATATCTAACAAGAAGACAAATGTCCAACAAGTAAATGAAAAATATGCAGTAGCACTAACAAGAAAAATAATAAATATGGTGAGGAGGCAAAGAAAAGGAAACATACTCCGTTGGTGGGAATACAAATAAATACAGACATTACTGAGAACAGCAAGGAGATTTCTGTAAAAACTAACAATAGAACTACCATATGATCCAGAAATCCTACTGCTGAGTACATATTCAAAGGAGATGACTCAGGCTAAGGAGATACTTTCACATAAGCTGTTCTGTGGATCCAATTGATCTGCTCATCAATAGATAATTGAGTAAAGCAAATGCATATATCCACCATGGATTATCACTCAACCATAAAAGAATAAAATAGTAAAATTTGTAACAACACGAACATAACAGGAGAGTTATAAGCCAGAAACAGAAAGACCCTGTGTTCTCATTTATTTGTAGAAACTAAAAAGTCCCATAGAAATATGGAATAGGATAGTATTCATCAGATACCTGAAAAGGCAGGCAGGAAGGAAACAGACAAAGTTAGTTTAGATGCACCAAAACACAGAAAAGAAGCATTCTGGTTGTCTATAGTGCAATACAGTAAAATAATCTATGACCAATTTCAAAATAACTAGAAAAGGAGATAAATGGCCCCAGCACATAAAAATAATTATCATGTGAAGGAATGGAATTGTTAATTTTCCTAATTTGATTGTTACATGTTGCCTAGATGTATCGAATATCACAATGTACACTATAGATATGTACAAGTGTTATGTCTCAAAAAATTATAATAACAAGATGGAAATTTACCTAGGTATGAATGATAATTTATTCTCAAGGATTTCATAAAGTATCTTGTATTATTTCTGATATTGTGAACTATTTGTTTACTAAAGCTAATATTAAAACAGTATCATACTATAGTATCTTGTTCATTTTACAGTGGCAAGTGTTTTATTGTTATTGTTTCTTGTGTGTGTGTGTGTGAGTGTGTGTGTGTGTGTGTATGTATGTGTTTGTAGGTACTAGGGTTTGAACCCAGAACCTTGCCTTTTAATTTGTTTTTCTACTCAAAGTTTGGCACTCTGCCACTTGAACTACTCTTTTACTTCAACTTCTTTTCTGGTTAAGTGAAGATGAGTATCATAGACTTGTCTGCCTGGTCTAGCTTCAATCTCAGATATCAGCCTGAGAGTTAGGATTACAGGCACAGTTAGGATCACAGTTAGGATTACCAGCACAGAGCAGTAACAATTTCTCGTTTATCATGGATTTCTAATGCTTAATTCTTCTGTTATATATATTTAGTCAGAAATTTGAAGTAGGGTTTTTGTAATGTGTGTAATGGTTGGCAGAAAGCACTACCTAAAATAGCAACTTTTGTCAGCTACCAGTGACTCACACCTATAATCTTAACTACTCAAGGAGCTGCGATTGCAGTTCAAAGCCGGCTCAGGCAGGAAGGTCCTGTAGACTCTGATTCCCAATTAACCATTAAATACTGGAAGTGGAGCTATGACTCCAATGGTAGAATGTTAACTTTGAGTACAAAAGCTCAGGGACAGCAGGTATCTGGGCTCTGAGTTCAAGCCCCAAGACTGGCACAAAACAAACAAATAAATAAATATATAAAGAAACAAATAAATAAATATAGCAACTTCGGGGAAGTGAATGATTTAGTCACTTCCCTTGGGAAAACTATTTTATTTTATTTTGGGGGGGAACTATTTTAATACTTCCTTTCCTTTCCCTTGCTTCATCTTAAAAGTGGGCCCCAAATTCTCGTGTTGGATCATTATAATGTGAATATTGAACAGAGTTATGAAAACCTTTAGGAGTGCCTTTTTGCTGTATAATATCCAGCAATATGATGTTGAATGGTTCAAACAATCATAAAATGACTGATCATTAAATATATAACATAACACATGAAAGAGAAAAGCCGAATTACATATGGGCTGAGTTTCTACAATAGACAAACACATCAATCAAACACATTGTAAACAGTTTTCTCTTAACTGAGGAAATGAAGAGTCAAAAGGATTTTATCATGTCATTTTTAATCTAAATTCACAAGAGAAATTGTCAATATATGTGAGTTAACTTCAATTAAATTTTCTGTTACATTAAATAGAACATAACTGAAGAGACACTTAAGCAGAAATTCATCTTTTCAGCACATAGATCTTTCTTCTTATTTAGGTTATGACCAGTCAGGATGACCTAAGACATCTCAAAATAGAGCTATTGCCCCTTGATCTTTTACTGACCATACTCTTCTTTTATTTACGTATTTTGAGTGAAGGGTTTGGAGAAAAGAATTAATCGTGGCTAATGAATTTGGTGCTGGCGAAAAATACCAGATGGTCAGTCTCAGGGACTGGAGTTCTTTCACTCACAGACTAAAGCAAAACATTTCTCACTCTAGTTTAAGTCCAGATGCAACCTGGAGTGTGACGTTATCTTCCATTCCCAGACCTGCACAGTCTCTGCTTTGTTAGTCCGTATCTTCCCATTTCGTCAGGTATCATTTCTGATAAGCATATTTGGGCTAAACAGAACTCTCCATTGTGCATGACTCATTTCTCAGACAGCCTGTGCTAGAACAGAGGACTCACTCACTCCTAGCCTCTGGCATGAAAATTATATAGTGTGGAAGGAATATGGATTTTGGGACATACAAAGTATACAATGAGGCTGGGCATTAGTGGCTCACACATGTAATCCTAACTACTCAGGAGGCTGAGATCTGAGGATCATGGTTCAAAGCCAGCCTGGGCAGGAAAGTCCATGAAAAACCCTTCTCTCCATAAAACCACTCAGAAAACCAGAAGTGGTGCTGTGGCTCAAGTGATAGAGTGCTGCCTTGAGCTGAAGAGCTGAGGGACAGCGCCCAGGCCCATGACCAAATACACACACACTCACACACACACACACACACACACACACACACACACACACACACACACACACACAAATGATCTGTTTCTTTCTATCATTAAATTTAGAACAGATTCATACCAAGTCATTAGGTGGTTTTGTACGTATTGGGCTTGACTACCAACTTCAGAGTGTTCCTTCAAAATACTCATTTTTTAATAATAATATGATTTATAGAAATACTATTATAAGGAAAGAATAAAAGTAAATAATATTTTAATTCTATTATCTCTATGATACAGTCAAGAATTTGAAGTCATTTTCTAAAATTAAAATTGTTGTTGGGAGGCTGGGAAGGTGGCTCAGTGGTAGAGTACTTGTCTTGCGTGCATGAGGTCCTGGGTTTGATTCCTCAGCACCACATAAAGAAAAAGAAAAAAGCCGGAAGTGGCGCTGTGGCTCATGTGGTAGAGCGCTAGCCTTGAGCTGAAGAGCTGAGGGACAGCGCCCAGGCCCAGAGTTCAGGCCCACGACCGGACCCAAAAAAAAAAAACATTCTTGTATTCTAAATCAGCTGCTGGTGGCTCACACCTGTAAGCCTAGCTACTTAGGAGGGTTCAAACCAGTTCATCAGCAAAAAAAGCCAGAAGTAGAGTATGGATCAACTGCTATACCCTAGCTTTGAGACGAAAGCCGAGAGAGTGCAAGAGGTTGTGAGTTCAAACCCTAGCACACTCTTTCACACATACGCACTTACACACATAAAATGTGTTTGAATGAAGCCATTAGAAGTGAGATTTCTCCATTTCACAAAATAATCTTGACTATTTTACTGTTGCAAAAGTCACAAACAGAACCACAACAACTGTTCTTACTGTCTGTGTTGTCACCACCTCCTCATGCACTTGTCCTTCAAGTTTACCATAACCTCTCCCAGACATTCTAGAAAATTCATCCAGTTGATCTTTTCTATGAAAAACACTTAAAGACTACATAACTCCTGTGACACTTTCAGCAAGTTCAAATACTTTCATGGTTGAAAAAAATTTAAATACCAAGAATAAAATAAAATGTAAGTTCCTAATATTCATAGGTTGGTTTTCGATTCAGGAATTTTACAGAAATTTCCTATTCATACAACTTTTAGATTTAAACGATGTTTATTTTAAATTCTTATAAAATCTCAGTAATTTAGTAGTGCTTCAGTGTAATATTTAAAGTATTAATTTAAAATATTTACTGTAGGCAGTGTGCTGGAGGTTCACATCTGCAATTCTACTTACTCAGGGTTGAGATCTGAGGATCAGTGTTTGAAACTAGCCTGGGCACGAAAGCAAACGAGACTCATCTCCAACTAACAACCAGAAAACTGGAAATGGAGCTGTGGCTCAAAGTGGTGGAATGCTAGCCTTGAGCAAAAGAACTCAGGGACAGTGCACAGGCCCTGAGCTCAAATCTTCTGACCTACTCTGTTCTGTCCCTCAAAATCATTCAAGCTTTTCATAGAATTTTAGAAACAGAAACTTAAAGGGTTTAACTCATAGAGGATGTATAAGTAGCTAAGTAGCTAGGAGTTAGTAATCCTAGCTACTTAGGAGGCTGAGACTGGAGGATTGCAGTTCAAAGCCAGCCGGGGAAAGGAAAATCTGTGAGACTGATAAAAAACTCAAAAGTAAAATAAAATAAAATAAAATATTCACTGTATAACAGAGGCAAGCTTCGTTTTCTGTGTTCCATCTACTGATACTATTGCATGCTACTATTTCAAAATTTTAAAACATTTTGCCAAGTGTTCTCATTTCAGATATATCTAGTAAGTTTCACATACCTGAAGTAAAAAAAAAAATCAGCCAAAAAACAACTCTGCCTTTTCATGCATGGCACAGAAAATTAAAAAGAAGACATTGTAAACATTACAGAACTTTTTATTCAAGATTATCAACATTTGACAGAAAAATAAAACAATAAATACCATGAAAAGACAATTATTACAAGTAGATAGTTCAAATCTTATTTCTACAAGTAGTTGGAGAGTTCCTTGCACAAGTTAATTCACACATTATTTTCTACTTTTGACAAAATAAGATAATTTTTTACCAGCAATTATTATGGGAACTAAGCATGTGAAATATTTGTGACGTCTCTAGAACAGTGAGTACTACATATGAGTGGTTAGTGTTTATTAGTGTCTGTACCAGAATTAAGATACTCTGGAATAACCAATGGCCCAAGACTCTTTACTGCCTTGGTCATGTTTTCCAGATACTTTTTACTCACTTACCTGACCTTGTTCATCCCCTTAATATATATTGTTTAAAAGGAAAAGAACACAGCCTCATTTCTAAGTTATTTATTGCTCTTGTTACCTCCTTGCTGATTCCAGGCTCTTCAGTCTTCAGTGCTCTATTCCTCTGTTTCATCATGAGTATATGCATTTATATTTCTTGTTTATTTTCCCTCCAGTGATAATGTATCTACCTGTAGCATCATTAAGTTCCCCTGGAAACTAATACTCTACTTGACTTTTATCCATACAATGCTCCTGATGTTTATGAACTGCACTGCAATTTACCATTTTTTTCAGTGATAGATTTTCCCAAAGCCAGAACATATCCTCAGAACAGCCTGACAAGGTCATTCTTCAAGTTGATGTGAAGTGTCAATGTCTATGAAACTCTACATAGTTCAGTGTAAGTTGGAGCTCCCTTTTTACTGCTCATCTCCATTACATGGCTGTAAGAATTAATAAATGGAATAAGGGTGAGCAGAAATTATAGGTATTCAGAAGGTTGAACATTACCACCACCTAGAGAGACTGACAAAAATCTCTCCTTGGTCCCAGTCCAAAACAAACAAATCTAAATAGACTGTGTCTTGGTGTTTTGCAAATAAAAGGGGACATTTGCTCAGTGAGGCTCCCAGAGTTTCTAACTGATAGGACCACCTCCTTGGTATCTATCTGAACAAATCAACATTTCAGATCCTAAGTAGCTTCAACAATTTACAAGTTCCTGGGCAACAGCTCTATATTGGCTTGTTTTCTAGGCTAAGAGGAAATTTTTTGGCATAGTCTGCTAGGACTCTGGGGAATGTATATCTTTACAAGTTTCAGTGTCTTTTATTTCAAAACTAATGTGTCTCAAAAAGTACATTTTGGAAGATTAATCCGTGTTTTGTTCTTGGTAGTTATAAAACATAAGCTGCGAAATGCTGAGAAGCCTTTGTGTGTTGCTTTGACCAGCTTGCCACATCAGTAAAGTAGAAAATAGGACCATGTATTAACCACAGTGATAAACACACAAAACTCACATGTAGTCTCTGCCTAGCTTTTCTGTAAACAATCTAATGGTTTCTTTAAGGTACAATTTAAGGGCTTGATATCAAGTCATGTCACTTGAGCTATGTTTACTTTACGATTTCACTTCCTTTCTGAAGTTCTTTAAACTTAGTAAGTTCAAGGATACTCAGTGAGTCCAGACACTCCATAAATGCTTTTTGATGATGATAATGATGAACTTGTACCATGGGTGTTTTTGTCCTTAGTTACACTAAATGTCTCATTAAAACTCAGGCCACACATTGCCTTGCATGTCTGCTTTTATTTCTTTAAAATTGTCTAATGCAAGGGTTAGTTTGATCCTTTGACTTTCTTTTCCTCAAGTAGAATTATTTTTTAAAAGCCACATTTTCTTAAGCCAAGTTGGATCTTCTATTCATAAGACAGGTAATACAGAGAAATGCCATCATGCTGGGTTTTGTTCTATGCTTATTTTTCTTTGCCTGACTCCCTCAATCTTCCTAAATAATACTCTCCGGGCAGTGTTCCCCCCAGGTAGTGAGATCCTATGAAGTAGAGATTTGGGGTCAGGGGCCAGTGAGCTTGCTTTTATGTACGTAGCACCAACTGTAACCCAATGCATCCCTTTTGCCTGAGCAAAGCATTTGTCTTCTCAGCATGAATTGTCTACACACAGAATATGGTAAGGCCCTGCAGACCTTTTGAGGAATGACATTTGGAGAGTCAACTCACACTCGAGGTTTATCTGTATTGCAGTGGATGAGAAAATAAATACTTGCCCTTCCCCCTTTCATTGCTTTGAAAATCTGGAAATACTAATTGATTTAAGTTCAACTAGTTGGTCTCAACCATCCTTATTGTCAAGAAATTGCATGCAAAAAAATATGCATAGTGAGTTTTTGGAGTGGCTTCCTTGTAAAACAAAGAATAGCCCAAAACACTACACAGACCCTTTTCAATCAAAGGACCCGAGCTTTAATGTTAACTTTGCTGATTTTGAAGTCTTCGTTTTCCTTGCCAGATAGGTTCAAAAGGAATGTCTGTTTTCATTTCATCAAGCTTAATCCATACATAACATCCTTTCCCAGTATTTACTAGACTACAGCTATCAAATGAAGATATGATGTCTGTGTTTGAGTTAGTTACTTTAAATACTAATGACCATGATGTAATCACTGTAATCAAGGAAAGCTTGTCTGTCTTTAGATTTAGGTCCTTTGCCATTGGCCTGCCTGGCACACTTCTGAGCCTTTTCATTAAGCAAGCTACAATTTTGCCTAATTTGTAATTATCAGTGGGCTTGCTCTCCACAAAGTTGTGTCCCCTCAAATTAAAACTTATTCTACTAGTTTCTATTGTGGTAGTTGTTTTCTGACAAAATAATTTGTAAATATTTAGATCAGAAAACATCAGCAGTTCATTTTTACTACACTGGTAAGTGAGTGCATTTGGAGTGTTCCAGTAAATTATGCATTTTTACAATTATATATAATATAAAGATTTTCCTTTACCCAAGTAAATAGAGAAATGAGGGACAGTGTACATGATTGAAAAAAAAACAATAGCAGTCACATATGTAAATATAAAATGTTATTCTTAAAATCTTCAATTATTTGTGTTTTCTTAAATAATACAAGTTTCTGTACATAAGATAGAAATCACCGTTCTAGGGTAAGGAAGATAAGTTATTTTAAAGAAAATTTCATTATGTTCCTATTTAAGCACCAGCTTTTATGAATCATAGGATTATTCTTTTAGATGCTCACTGAAAAGGAATTGCAAGAATCCCGTGACACCTTTGTGTACAGAAAAAGAATTTTCTCATATTGGAAATCAGTATTTTCGTAAGAATAACTGTTCGAGCTGATAGAATTTCAATATCCAAGCCCACTTACTGACCTTTCATCAGAGATACCCTTAACGACACTAGCATTAATCTACATTCCTAACATATTCCAAAACTTATGAAAAATCTTCTGAATTTGGATGCCCTTATGCTTATTTTGGCACATATGGGATACATTTGAGGGATGTTTTAGGTTGGAAGGTGAATTTAACAAATGGGGAAGGGGAGAATGACTCTGTTGCTAAGCAACAGACTGGCAAGGACCAGGCATATTTAAACGAAAGCCAGATAAGCTTCCAGTAATATCCTGGGAAAAGGATGAAAAGGGAGAATTCTGTGCTTCCCTCAGCCTTGCTGGTAATTTTTTTTTAATGGGGCTAAGTAGTGAACCCAGAACCTTCCATATGCTCAGGAATCTCTCTGTCATTAAACAATACATTCAGTTCTTCTGTTTCTTTGACATGGAAATGATGTTCCATTCCAATTGTAATATAGATAGTTTTGCTGCATATTATCTAAATATTATTGTAGAAGACTATAAGACTTCCTTTTTCTAGTGATAACTTTACTCCTTTGTTCACCAAAGCAGATGTACAGCTGAATGACCATCCTTAACACCTATGGGTACCACATGGCAAAATTAATTAAACTACATTAATTGAGCATCAATTTTGTTAAAATATATTACCATACCTATCCAGTTTGATAATATTTTGTTTGATATTATTTTATTTCCACCAATCAAAATAATTCATACAAACCAATAAAGATAAAGGGAAAAGGTAGCAGCAGTATTGGTTCCATACTTAAATAAAACTACCTTGACACCTTATTTCTGATTGGTTTTAAGTAAATAATAGTGTAAATGCTTAGTGTGAAAATGATTGATAGAGAGCACCAGTTTGAAAATGACAAAATAGTGAGGTTAGTCCCAGAAATCTAAGGGGAATAATAATTTTGTTAGGTGGGGGGTGAAATAAAATACATCCAGATATGTTAAATATACTGGAGTGCTCACATTAATAGGTGTGCTGCTTGTCTATTTAAGAAGTTGTTATAGAAGTTATGCCTGTTAACCTTTAGCCTTCAAGCCTTTTTTAACAGTTAATCAGCAGGGAATCCTTGTGATTTCTTCATGAGATCTAAGAACAGAAAGGCAAGTTCTGACAGTATGACAGGAAAGAGGGAAAAAATGCCTTTTCTATAACATACTTTTCATGGCACTAAATTCTTCTAGGGAAATTCTAATGTACTCAGAAAAAATATTGTATTTTACTTGTATGAACTTATGAGTAAATGATTGTGTTTAAACATGACCAGAGTTTAAGAACCATAATATTTGAAGAACCATTGGTCACCAAATTGGAAGAAAATGGAACTTTGTATGCATGATTTTAATATTTAATATTTAATATTTATCCATGAAATTGAGATGTAAGTTGATGTGCATAGTATTAGTTTTTAGATTTTGTTTAAAATGAAAATAGATAGGGTTTTTTGTTTGTTTGTTTTCTGCAGGTTCTGGGGATTGAACTCAGAGCCTGTGTATTGTTCTTTTACTTTGCCAATAAAGGCTGTGCTCTACTGCTTGAGCCACAGTTCTACTTCCAGCTTTTTGCTAATTAATTGGAGATAAGAATCTCACAGACTTTTATGCTGGGACTGACTTCAAATCACAGTCCTCAGATCTCACTCTCCTAAATGACTAGGATTAAAAGATGAACCACTCTCACATAGCTATTAAGTTTTGTTGAGAACAATAAAACACATAATTTAATGAACCTATATTCCCTGTATCACAAAATTATTAATTTCTGCAAATCTTCCTTCTCCAAGCAGTTTAATTCCCAGCAGCATTTAAACATTCAAGGCTTAGACACTTCAAGTCTGACATACATAAGCCATGAACTCTTCCTAACACTGGGAAACATGGATTCTGAGGCCTTGGTACATGATGAAAGATTAATCTTTTCTTTCTAACTAATTTCTACTCACTAAATCCTGAAGATCCTCAAACATAAAATGATTGAATACAAATGATGTCATGCTATGCATCTATTTCAGGGCTTTTCTTGTCAAAATTCCATGTTGAACAAAAAGAAAGAAAGAAAAAGAAAATGTGCAGAAGACACTGCCATGTCGAAAGTTGTTTTTATCCCTCCACTCTTAACAATGCTCCAATGGAACCATACACACACCCATAGCCCTGCCAGCAAGGCCTCATTTTCCATTAACAACAACAATGAACAACAACATGTGAGTGTATTGCTTCAATTCAAGATGAATATTCTCTGGGTATGTAAGCAAAGTCAACATCGGAACCTCCATGTAGAAACGTCACAGGAAGATGCCAGCCAACTGACTTTCTATGAAAGAGTGTGGAGTCATGGGACTTCCTGTAATAGCATTCATCTATATATTTGGATGGGGTGGAGAGACTGGTAGAGAATCTCTAGTCATTGAAGGCTGTAGACTTTGTATGAGAAACTGATTTCATTTTTCAAGGTGAAAAAAATGTATGTAAAAAAAAATCTCCCTCAGGGTTCAGTCCAGTCATTTTAGCCATCTGTTGTTAAAATGACAGCTTTGATATGAGGAAAACTGTGATATTAGGTTAACTAGTGAATGAACATAAAGATGGAAAATAGCAACGTTTAAGACGCTTGCTGTTCTTATTTTAGAAGATGACTGCACAAAGCCAGCCTGAAGAGGGGATAAGATTTCACATTTTATTGGCGTTTAGGGAAACTTTATACCCTGTCTCTGGAAAATCAGAAAGGGAAGTGGTTCTAAGGAATCCACATAATAATGTATGGGAAAGCCAGCTAGAATTTACAAGGGAGGGACTCCACTGGTGAATCAAAGAGCTGCCAAGTCACATGTTGCTCAATTTATTAATCGTGGGCTGCTTCACCAGCCAGCAGTTCATCCATTTTCTCCTCATTTAGGACTCTAGTCCCACTAAGCCACTAAATTATATTTTGCTGCAAAATATATGTTATGAGGGAAAACACAACACAGGGCAAAATGAGAAAAAAGTCAACATTTGGCAGCTTTTGAAAGCAGGTGGAATGGGTCCAGATTATATGTTATCTACAGTTTGAGATTTTGATTTTGACTGGGGAATATTATTTGGCTGTTAGATGCTATATAAGTCTCAGTTAGGTTTTCAAGAAACAAAGACTCAGCAGGGTTTTGAAGTCCAATTACTAGAGAACTGCTGGAGTGCTTTTGACCTCACTCTGATTTCCCAGCTGTGACTGCAAGGGAAAGGTTTATAGATGTCTACCAAAAAAAAAAAAAAAAAAAAAAAAAAAACGGTTTCCTAGTTCACTTGAAGGTTTTTCTAGCTTGCTTTGAAAAAGGCCAAACATCTTCCATGTCATTTCTCTTCCTACCTGTGTGTAGATTTTTTGTTAATTTTTATTTAACTTTTTATGTTTTTGCTGGTCTTGGGGCTTGAACTCAGGGCCTGGGTACTATCCCTGAGCCTCTTTGTGCTCAAGGCTTGCTCTCTACAATTTGAGTCATAGAGTCACTCTGGCTTTTTCTGAGTTGTTTGGTGGCGGTAAGAGTCTCACAGACTATCCTGCCTGGAATGGCTTTGAACCATGATCTTCAGATTTCAGTTTCCTGAGTAGCTGGAATTACAGGCATGAGCCACCAACAACCAACTTCAATTTTAGACTATCTCCAATGAAACAGCAGAAAGATGGAAGTGGAGGTGTGAGTCACATGGTAGAGTGTCATCCTTGAGGGGAAATACTAAGGGACAGCACCCAGGCTCTGAATTCAAGTCCCAATAGCAGCACAAATAAATATATTTATATCTATGTTATTTATGTAAGTAATTCCTTTCTTAGACTTTTTACATATAGTTAATATTTTAAAACATTGCATCTCTGTACATAGTAGATTCTCTAAACCTGGATAAAAATCAGACAAGAGGTCTGGCTTAAGACTTCTTACCTTGCCTTTCTTTTTATCTTGAATCAAAAGTGAAGAAACTGTTGATTATAGCAATTTAAGCAAAACCAATGCTATACACTGGTAAAGAAAATTCTCTCTCTCAAAAAAAAAAAAAAAGAAAATTATCTCTATAAATATTCTTGTACCAGGGCTGGGAAGGTGGCTCAGTGGTAGAGTGCTTGTCTTCATGCATGAGGCTCTGGGTTCGATTCCTCAGCACCACATAAACAAAAAAAGCTGGAAGTAGTGCTGTGGTTCAAGTGCTAGAGCACTAGCCTTGAGCTGAAGAGCTCAGGGATAACACCCAGGCCTAGAGTTCAAGCTCCAAGACCGACAAAAAACAAACAAACAAACAAACAAACAAATATACTTGTCTTTGTTGCTTTGTATGTCCCTCCCCCACAGTATAACCCCTGCTTTCACTATATTTGATGTCAGTATAACATGTGGAGGAGATGGGGACAAACAAGTCGTTTAAGGATTCAGGTCGACCTGTTGCAACAATGAGAAGTACAAAATGTCATGTCAAAACCAACTTTACAATGTCGGTGTGGGGGGGGGAGGGGGGTATAATTGGGTGGGGGGAGGGGGGAGGCTGGGAAGGGAGGTGAAGGGTAAACAAAGGAGGAGGCTGCAATGCTTGGTAAGAAATGTATGCATTATCCTGCCCATGTAATTGTAGCCCCTCTGTACAGTATGTTCTCAAATAAAATTAAATTAAATTAAAAAAATATATACTTGTACCAGTTCCTCCAAATGATGTGCAACGTATTAAAGAAATTTCCATATACCTTCCAGGTAACAGCAAATAGCATTTCCCTGTGACAAGCCAGAATGTCTCTGTGTTCTTCAGCCTCCTCCACTACATAGAGCTAAAGGAAAAAAAGTGTATGGTCTTCCATCTCTATCCTTACCAGAGAAGGTTCATGTATTTAAACATTCTGCATGACCAATGTCTTCTATGTCTGCTCAAGTAAATCATACAGACAGACAACCCAAACAATGGGAAATGGAAACACAAAACAACCTGCATCCTCACTACTATGCAGCATTGCTTGGTACATTTCCTCTTGTCACTCACACTCCTGAAAGCAAGACAAGTGGATAGTGTTCAGATTCTTCCACTTCCCTTGCTGCACTTCTGCATCCTGACAGAAGACTTTTCACCTGTTAGTTTTCTGCACAGGAAGTGCCCAAATATCCTCTCTAAAATCCCTTCTCTCTGCTTTCTCTGTCTAACTTTCCTTTCCAGATTGCTCTTGTGGGGTTGTGGCTACTTTACCCAGCCAATGCCCTCTTCTCCTCTTGAACTGTCATCAGGGGATTTGCTCCATCATCATCATCATTGTCACCACCATCATAATC
The DNA here is from genome assembly GCF_024711535.1 of Dipodomys merriami. NCBI lineage: Eukaryota > Metazoa > Chordata > Mammalia > Rodentia > Heteromyidae > Dipodomys > Dipodomys merriami. Next base: position 16,088,837 of record NW_027206068.1, read on the forward strand.
ATCGTCATCATCATCACCACTGTAATGATTATTGTTGTTTTGTTTTGTTTTCCCCATTCCTTCATCTATACCTACTCTACTGCTAACCATTACCTTTACTTATGAATAAAATCCAGCTCAGTCCTCAATCCCTTAGAAAATCTAGAATTCATGAAATCTTATATTTCCAGAACAATATAGCAAGAAAGAAAGTTGTGGAGCATTATACCAATAACTTATAAAACTATTAACTTAGAGGCAATACTATATTTCATTTTAGTCTTTCCTATGTAACCACAATGTTAACAAGTCTGTTCACGTAAAGATAATAAATAGTATAGGTTTTTAACCTGAGTCTTATTCTTCCTAGCCTTGCTCTGTTTAATAAGTATTTCTTTCCAGATTTTTATTTTTAAAAATCATCTAAGCATTCTTAAATGCAAAGTTATCTGGAATGATCCTAAGTCCACACAGCCATCTCCAACTTTTCCAACATGGCTTGCCCCAAATTCTGAGAACCATCCTCAGCTACTTCCATCCTTTCATCCTTAATTTGAAAATAATATGAAATTCTACCCAGCCCTTTCTTCTTTTCTATTGCCTTGTATGGCTTTGAGTTTCTCTTCATGGGGTTTTATGATACACTCCTAAATAGGATCCTCAAAGGCTTTTTTTTTTCTGTTTCCTTAGTCCATCCCATATATTTATACCTCATTAATTTTCTTCAAGTGAAATTCTGGTATGGTTATTTCACCCTCAAACCATATTTAAACTTATTGCTCCAATCCCCAATGCAGTTGCCAACTAAATAAAACTACAATGCCTAGTTTTCAAAGCTCTTTGGGATCTGGTCCCGATTTTTATTTCAAAATCACCATTCAGTCGTCTTCTTTGTAAACCTTAATATGTAGTTCAAATGAAGGACTGGAAACTATAAATATATTCCATGCCCTGCCCCTCTGTACATAATGACTTTTGTCGTGACTCTCTCTCCCCTTCTATCCTCCTTGCTCAGCTAAGTACTAAGATCCCAGCAATCTCTGCTAATTCAAGTAGTAAGGTCCAGAATCAACATCTCACTTGTGAATCCTGCCCTGATCATCGAAACAGGCTGTTCTCTGGAGACTGCAGATGGCACCTAGATATCACTAAAACATGTGGGTGCTTGTACTGTTCTTTACCTAAGGCAAACTTTTGACACTAAACTTCTTTTTGTTGTTGTTGTTTTTTAAATTTTTTAAATTTCTTTTACAGTGAAAGCAGGGGTTATACCGTGGGGGAGGGACATACAAAGCAACAAAAAATATCACCTTATAAATGTGTTAGAAACAATCACATGAAAGAAAAAAAGTTTGAATACATATCTTAGGGTTCATTTCCCTAACATCAACTTATCTGACTGTTTCTGCTTGACTCGGACATACACTAGTTATTGCAAATAAGGGAAACCATGGGACCTATATTTCTTTGGGCCTGGCTTACTTCACTTAATGTAATTTTTTCCAAGTCTTTCCATTTCCTAACAAATGGGGCAATGTCATTCTTTCTGATAGAGGCATAGAATTCCATTGTGTGTATATACCACATTTTCTTGATCCATTCATCTACTGAGGGGCATCTGGGTTGCTTCCATATCTTACCTATGGTAAATAATGCAGCAATAAACATCGTTGTGCTGGTAGCTTTAGTGTGGTCTTGTTTGTGATCATTTGGGTAAATGCCCAAAAGTGGGATTGCTGGGTGATAGGAGAGCTCTATGTGGAGTCTTTTGAGGAACCTCCATACAAGTTTCCAAAGTGGTTGAACAAGTTTACACTCCCACCAACAATGCAGTAAGGTTCCCTTCTGTCCACATCCCCTCCAGTATCTGTTGTTATGAGAGTTCTTGATTATGGCCATTCTAACTGGGGTGAGGTGGTATCTCAATGTTGTTTTGATTTGCATTTCTTTTATGGCTAGAGAGGTTGAGCATTTCTTCATGTGTCTATTGGCCATCCTTCTTTCCTCTTCAGAGAAGTTTCTCTTTAAGTCTTTAGCACACTTATTTATTGGGCAGTTGTTTCTTTGAAGATTTGTTGTTGGGGGATTTAATCTTTTGAGTTCCAGGTATATTTTGGCTATGAGACCCTTCTCTGTTGTATGGCTAGTGAAGATCTTCTCCTAATCCGTGGGCTTTGTATTGATCTTGCTAGCTATGTCGTTTGCCATGCAGAAGCTCTGCAATTTCATGCAATCCCATTTGTCCAACCTTTCTTTGATTTGTTGTTGACACTATCTTCTTGATGTTGAATTTTACAGGATTTTAAAACACAGTGTTTTATGTTTCAGTATTCAACTATAGATTGAGATAATGTAGATAATGTTCTGTATATGCAGTTGGAAAGTTCACACCAAATAATCTCTCATCAAACCTTCTTTTTATACAAATTCCACAGACAAGACCCCACGAGTAACTCAGTCATCTATTTCAGAAATCTGAAAATCTGAAATTTATCATCTTTCAGCATAATTTTCACTAATCATCCGTATTGGTAAACAAGTCTGGATATGCCTTTTTGTTTCACACATCTTCAATTCCTTATAAGAGCACAGGTGCCCTTGATATTCTTTACTAAATTCTTTTTGTAAATTATAATTTTATTGTCAAGGTGATGTACAGAGGGGTTACAGTTACATAAGTAAGGCAGTAAGTACATTTCTTGTTGAACTTGTTACCCTTTCCTCATTTTTCTCCCTCTTTCCCTCCTCTCACCCCCTACCCAAGTTGTACAGCTCTTTTCCAACAGAGTGTCGTGTGAGTATCACTGTTGCATTGGCTCCCCCTTTGTTCTTTCTCTCACCAGTTTTTGTTCTCTTTCCTTTCCCTTCTGTGCATTTACCCACAGGACCACAAAAGACCATACTAAACCCACCAGCACAACTATGTTTATCACAACATTATTCACCGTGGCCAAGATATGGAACCAACCCAGATGCCCCTCAGTAGTTGAAATGATGAAGAAAATGTGATATGTATATATCATTGTCACAGTCTTTGACCACCTTTGACTTTCCATGTATACTTTATCCTCCGTGCTGCTTTTAGGACAACTTTCCCTAAATGACAAACTTCATCATCTACTTTTTCCCCCAAACTCCTGATACTTCTTACAACTTACAGAGGGAAGTACAAACATTTTGTATGTCTTGCAAAGTCCTTCAGCCTCCAACCTCTGCATTGCTTTCCAGACTCCTGATGACTAATTTCCATAAATCATGCAAATTCAGAAAAATCATGGAATGCCACTGCTGTCACTACATAAATCTTTCTTGTTCCTCTGAACTCTTCTTGGTCCTTTTGCTGCCTTTGTCAAGTCACTTAATAGCTATATGTTTTCTTGTCTATTTTCACTAAAGGCCTGGGAATTCCTGTAAGATGAAAATATTGTTGGGCTGGGAGGGTGGCTCAGTGGTAGAGCGCTTGCATTGCATGCCTGAGGCCCTGGGTTCGATTCCTCAGCACCACATAAGCAAAAAGAAAAAAAGCCGGAAGTGGCTCTTTGGCTCAAGTGGTAGAGTACTAGCCTTGAGCTGAAGAGCTGAGGGACAACACCCAGGCCCAGAGGGACAGCGCCCAGGCCCAGAGTTCAAGCCCCACGACAGGAACCAAAAAATAAAAAAAAAGAAAAGAAAAAGAAAATATTGTCAACTTTTGGTTTACTTCATAGGAAGTAATGAAAGGTTGGGAATAGAATAGAATATTTGTAAAAGTTTTAAATGAATGAATTATTTTATTTATAAGTCTATTCAGCTTTGCCTGGGGATTCCAATACTTAATAGATGCAAGATTCTTGTTCAGGTGTCATTCATCTTTGAAGTAATATGTGAACTGTGAGTCATCTAAGTCATTGAAACATCGCAGGAGGAAAAGAAAAGTTTTAAAAAAAGGAAAGGAGGGAATGATAGTTTTGTTGTAAGGATAAGGCTATGAGATTTCAGTGATTTATTATAATAGAAAGGCAGATAGTAAAGTAGAAGAAAATGAGAATTTTAACAGAAAGAACTTAGCATAAAACTTCAAAGAGATTTTTCATAATGTCTGTGATCCTGGTTATAAGGACAGAAACAATTATCCATCAACTAAAATCTAAAACAAATGGTCATTTATATGACACAAATACTCTTTGTCCAAACCAAAGGGTCAGATTTTAGGAACAGAAGTATAATAATTTCTTCTTTAGAACACAAAGAAAACCAGATCTCATAGTTACATTTTATATAGTTAGGCATAGAATATATGAGCTTTATTCTAAGTTCTCTTTATTTTCAGTTCTGGAAATTAAACAGTCATATCTACATGCATTCTTGTGATTTATAAGCACTGTAAAAATGTTTCCATTCTCACTAACAATTACTAAATCTTCAAGCATCAGGAGGTAGAAGATTTGTCATTCCTCAAAATCTTGAAAAGTTTATAGCCATAAAAATTCAATTATTTACAAGGAGATAAAAGTTAATTTGAGTGGTAATAAATGGTGAAATGATCAATTATTTATTTATGTTGCATCTTGTTTTTCCAATTATATTATTCAAGACAATTCACTTGATAATCTCAACAATGAAGTTAAAGTGCTTTGTTATAATATAAAAAAACAAACATGTTAAAGACTGACTGAGGAATCAAAAATATAATTGTTATAGGTTCTTTAAACAAGTTAGCTACCTGACTGTAAAGCCAAATGCATTTTCTAGATTTACACACTCTTTGAAGCATTAGCCAACAAAGTCTCTAACATTACTATGGTAGGAAGGTTCTTACCCTCCCACTTGCCTTCAAAGAATACATTCACAGAAAAGGCAAAAATGCATACTATCAGGATATTCAGGTAACACCTAAGATTTCTATTATTGACTTAGGAACTAATATTGCAAGGTCACTTCTATTTTTCTCTCTAGGTCTCTGTGTCATGTAATATTCAGGTTAACCTTGTAGCATTCATGCTCTCCCAGTGTTGAATGATCGCACTACTATATAAGTACATAGGAGCTGGAAGCTCAGGAGGCTAATAAATGAGGATCACACTTCAAAGCCAATCAGAACAGGAAAGTCCATGAGTGCTTTATCTCCATTTAATCACAAAAATGACCAGTAGTGGTGTTGAAGCTCAAGTGGTAGAGTGCTACCCTTGAACAAAAGGAACTCAGGGATAGCACCCAGGCTCAGAGTTCAAGGCCCAGGACCAGCAAAAATAAAATAAAATAGAATTGCATAGCTAGTGGGTGTTAGCTATGGAAAATGGCAGGAGATAAAATAGAAGGAAAGTCAAAACATAGCAAAAACTCAACATAAGCCAAGTTATATAATTTGCATTTGTTCTGAAAATAAATCCAATATTGAAATGCTAATGTTTGAAGAGTGATCAATTGATGTTTAACAAAAAACACATTTCTGATATAGTCAAATTGCATCTTACAATAAGAATGAGTCACATTCCAGAGATGGCTAGCACAGCCTTTCTGCCTTTGATCAATTACCTATGTTTTGGTATTAGGTTATTGGGTACCTACAAAGGGTTCGTGTGTGTGTGTGTGTGTGTTTGATGGCACTGGAGTTTGAACTCAGGACCTTAATCTTGCTAAGCAAGTTCTCTACCAATTGAACCCCTTTCACTTTTAGATTCGTTTTTTAGGGTATTTTTATGCAAGCCAAGCTGGGGAAGTAATCATTCTATCATGGCAGCTAAGAGTTTAGGTATGAGCCACCAAGGCCAATTTCTGCCAAGAGTTCTTACTGGTAAACTGGTGACATACCTTGTTCTTTTGAGTGTTAAAATGGGCTATTGTTGGTGAAACTGGAGGTACTGATGCTTATGGATTGCTTTAATCAATTTAGAATTTTGTTGCTCAGAATAGTCCCAACTTTCAAAACATCAAACTTACCCAGAATTTGTCAGTAATATAGAATCTCAAATTCTATTTATACTTACTATTGCAGAATCCCTGCTTAAAAATAAACTTCACGTGTTTCACATACATTAATTTAGAAGTATCCCCAACCATCAGATGAGCAAACTGAGTTGAACCATATCCCTAGGAATAATGCTTTACGTGTAACCTAAGGGGTTCTATCTTTTCGATCACATCTTTGGATTCTGTTAGCCAACACATGACAGACTACTGCTATAGAAGTGGACATAGGTGCTGAATAAGGCTTTTCTTCAATGTAATCATCCGAGCACACAACAGGGGGAAAATATGGTATATCAAACTTATATACACATGGTATATCCAGGATAGTGTTACTCTATGCCAACTGTCCCAGTGTCAATAATAATTTTACTCCATTTCACTCATGGATGTCTGAGTTTGTTTTTAGTGTTGAGGATTGAGTCCTAAACCTCATACATGCCAGGCAAGTGCTCTTCCACTAAACTATACTACCAGCCAAAGGTATCTTTTAGACATGGATGTCATTTTGTGAAAAAGTTATATGAATTTTTACTTCTGTGCTTGCATAATAGTCATAGAGTTACACACACACTGATAGCAGTTACAGAGATAAAACATGGGAAAGCTGGAGCCGTTCTCAAGATGATTGGCTTCTTTTTCCATCATCTTTAACTTGTATCTGCAATAAACAAGGTACTGGTGAGCTGAGAAATATAGGAGAGAACTGAAGCTTACTTCCAAATCCATGTTCTCAAATCGTATACTCTCTACAAAATGCTCAAGAATGAGAGAGAGAGAGAGAGAGTGAGTGAGAGAGAGAGAGAGAGAGAGAGAGAGAGAGAGAGAGAGAGAGAGAGAGAGAGAGAGAAGATGGAAAATGGTCTAGTTCTAAAATAAAAATTCAGCTGTAAATTCTAAAATCAATTTCAGCTGTGGAAATAAATCAAAGATTATTTTGTGAATGCTTTAATTTGAAAACAGAAAACATCTTAACTTTTTTGAAGTTAAACTTATACATTATCATTGAACATGATGATGTTTAATCATCCACCAGAACCATATACATTAGACAGCAACAAATATCAATTCATGTTTTGAACACCTAGCACAACTTCTTATAAAGTTAGTACATGAAATGATGGAATTTTAGAGCTTTCTAAGGGCCCAAATTCAACTATATCATCTACATCAGAATGTATTTGTAACAATACAATTCAAGGCCATCATTCAGTACCTAAGTTAGTGTTTTCTGAAAGTAAATAAAAAGGTTTAGAGCTCTCATTTTAAACAGATGATAGATGTGTGGCATGGTTTGGGCAGCAATGAGCTCTCCAAGTACATCGCTGTTCCCATAATAGCTAAGGATCTCATGAACATACCATTTGTGGTAACTAGTTTACAATTGAGAATGAAAAGATGCATTTTCAGGATCATAAATAAAGCTCAATACCCTCTTATTCAGGGGAAGGAATCTCCAAAATCTGACCAATTGAACAAGAATTCCAATTAGCTGAGACATTTCTACTAGTGTGCAGGCCAATGTGTGATTACCCTGCAATTGTGGACATAGATCACTTGGACAGAGTATATGACAGTGGCCTTTATTCTCCAAGCATTTCAATTCTTCCTTTATTAAATGTGGCAAACCAATCTGAGTATTGAGAAATAACTCAGCAATGTCTTTAACAGACAAATTTACCAAGAAAAAAGTCATATTATATCGATTAAGCACAGAACTTCATCAATAAATCTTATTCTATATTATTTTGATTATCTTTAAGTACTTTTAAAATATCTTTAAGTATCTTTCTTTCTTAATGGCAAATATGGCAATGGTACAAAGGTACACATGTTGCAAGTGAATGAATGAAATGCAGAGTGCTAGCAGTTTCTCCTTCTAACTCACTAGATGAATCCTTTCTTCTGGCAATTTGCAAACCACTGCCTTTTGCTGATGACATGTTATCAACCTATAATACAGCTGATGAACTATAGTCATAAAATGCCCCAACACACCAAGCTCTCAACAACTCTGCAGCAAATCCAAAACCTAGAAAGGAAGACATGAATGAAAAGGGGAGGCTGGGTCTAGTGTCATCTTTGCCACGTGGTGGATAAGGAATTGGGTTCAACTGGCACCATCTTGTCTTAGTGGTGGAGGAATGTGAAGTCCCACTTCCCAGGTAATAGGCATGCCTGAATTCTTAGAGGCAGGAGCAGGGATTGGAGGATAGATTGCTGGACCGGTCAGCCCTGTGCCTTGAACTTGAGAGACTCTCGAGTTTCCTGAGACCCTGCCCCCTGCCCCTGACACTATCTAGGCCAGGCCAGCTCAGGCTCCTCCGTAATGCCTTGCCTCCTGTTCTGTGTCTCCTGTCTCCTAGCTCTCCTCTGGTCAACACGGTGCCCCACTTCAGCTCTCCATTAGAGTTGATCTGGTTTGTAAGTATTGTTTTTCTGCTCTTTCTTGCACCTCCTGCTCTCATGGCTCAGTTTTCTGTTAGTGTTAAGTGTGTTGGAGGGGCTGCAAGTCTTTGTGACAAGAGTTTACCTGCCATTGCCAGCTTTTCAATTCGACCTTTCAAAATGTGGCTTCTGTTTCTCACAACTGAATTACCCTACAACAGAGAACCTGAAGAAATGAAAATGTATCTGCTGAACCTAAGTTTCTCTGCCTTCCTAACAGTTACTACAGAGTTAAAGAGACTAAGAGATGAAGGTCAACTGAAGCCCACCCCACCCCACCCCCCGCTGTGCAAGCACCATTCAGATGTATTAAAAGATGACTAGAATTGCCCTCCAATCCCTAACTATTTAAGTGTAAGTTCTTTTACCATCCTATTTAGCAAAATGAAACTAATGGATACTTATCAGCTATTTTTGGGTTCCATAACAAATGAACACCCTGGAGAAGAGCATCAAGTTAAGAAATAGAGGACCTCTGAGTTTATCCCTCTCTCTGTCTCTCTCTGTCTCTCTCTGTCTCTCTCTCTTAACTTACATATATACCTTTATATTTACTTGTTTATATATGTGTGTGTGTGTGTGCATATATATATATGTATATATATATATATGTATATAGCTTTTAACGAGTTCAGTCGGTAAATTTGAGCAAATTCTGCTTCCCGCAGTGTCCTTTTTGAATCAGATTGCTCATCTGTGATATGAGTTGTGATAGGTTTGTTTGGGATGTTAAATGACAATCCCTTCAAAAAGATTTAAATCAATGTCTTCCCAGGGAATTATTAAAAATAAGTATTTTTAGAGTTGCTTTAACTCTAGTTCTTGCTTTTCTTTAACAGATATTTGAACACAAGTGCTTTTAGAATTAGATCTACACTGGCTTTTATATACATTTGAGCAGAATCAATGACTTAAAAGGGTGCTTTTCAGTTTTGCTTTGTTTTGTTTTGTTTCTTCCCAAGACTGTGTGTGTGTGTGTGTGTGTGTGTGTGTGTGTGTGTGTGTGTGTGTGTGTGTGTGTGTTTTCCTGCTGTGGTACAGTTATAATGCCTACACCTTATCCAATGACAGCGTTATAAAATTATTGTTTTATAGTAGACTACATTCTGAACATTTTTTTTCCAGGGCTGAGGACCGAACTCAGGGCCTTGCGCTGAGCTAAACCCCCAGCCCTCGTTTTGAACATTTTCAAAACAATGTGTTGTTTATATAAGCAGCATAAGTGGCTTCTAGAATCTGAGTTTCTTAAAACTTTTGAAAATACATAAGCAGCAAGGGGCTCAGCTACAAACCCTTTAACTTGCTTGTATTGCTGAACCACTTACAATGTTTTCTTATCTAAACCTTCATTTTTCAAACAAGAATAAACAGAGAGAGAGAGAGAGAGAGAGAGAGAGAGAGAGAGAGAGAGAGAGAGAGAGAGAGAGAGAGAGAGAGATCCCAGGAATATATGAAGCCACAGAATAGCTATAACACATCTGTGTACAAATGTAGCTTTAGAAAATAGAGGCAAAAAATCAATTTAAACTCATAAAACAGTGAAGTAGAAAAAGAATACAACATATTTCTGAAGGAAAAGCATGACAGAGTTACTTCTGTAGAACAATTTAACAACTATTCTCAAAGTCAAGATGGGCGCTGCTTTAAGGTTTGCTAGTACACATCGAGCCATGATTCTGCTGCTGACAAGGCAATGGACCTGAATGCAGTCCCCTCTGCCATTGAGGACTGAAATACTGCTGCTTCTTTCCTTGGAAAGTTCCCTCTCTAAGTTTGTGTTTATGATAGCAGAGACAAACTGATTTTATTCTCATCAAATCTGAAAACTGAATGATCCATTCATCACTGTAAAAAACATTACTTGTAAATCTTTGTACTTTTGAAAGCTTACAAGGATTACTCTAATGAGGAAAACATTTTTTTTGTCATCATTCTGAATGAAAAGTACCTTTATGAATAGTCCAAAACAGAAAGTCATCAGCTAACTAGTTGGATGCCTGGTGACATGAAAATCCAAAAAGATGAATTTCCCTCCTGCTCTAATACAGATTTTTGTATGAAAATAATATCAGAAGAAGCAAACATAAGAGAAGGAAATTCTGCTTTTTGAAATTGTGGGGCTAAATCGATGTGGCTGGAATTGTCTTCCTTTGTACATTTAAGAAATGAGATAGATGGCCCTTACCACTTAAAGTAGAGCATCTTTCCATTGTACTCACAAACTGACATGAGTCCCTTTGTACAATTATTTAAATACAATAAAGAGTTTAAAAATGGATAAAATACTATTATTTACAATAAAAATAAATAAGTAAATAAATCAGAATTATTTAGTGGGGCCTGAAGATGAGCTTAGAAAGAAGAATGAAATTGTTCATTCTAATTTAAGGAAAAAAAATCACAAAATTCATGTATATATGTGTATATCTATATATTAATTATATATACTTATATATTATGTGACATTGTATTTATTTGTATAATATATGTATATAGTCATATAAATGAAGACAAACAAATATGAAATTGACCCTAGAGAAATCCAAGTTCTATGAAGCAGTCCACCATGAATATAAAATTTGATTTTACATATTTTGTTTGTATTTCATTTGTATTGATTTTAGGTAGTTGCCTTTTTGTTTTTGTACAATTCTACTTAGCGTATTAAATTCACTTCTCAAAATGCTAACTAAATATAAACAAGGTGATATATTTCACTTCTCATTCTGAAATTACCCCCAAAAAACATTTGGTTCTTCTGAGAAGAGAGAAGTGCTTAGTAATGGTGAATAAGAAATTATAACAGGTCTAAATAAGGATTCACTAATAATAATATCATAGTAATTATTAATTTGGGCAATTCAAGCATGAAAAAATGTTGATACATTTAATTTTTTAAAAAAGAAAACCAAGTGCCAGTGTCTTATGTCTATAATTCTAACTATTCGGAGGACTGAGATCTGAGAATTACAGTTAGAAGCCAGCCTGGGCAAGGAAATCCAGGAGAGTCTTATATCTAAATAACTGCCAAAAAAGCCAGACGTGGAGCTATAGCTGAAGTGGTGGAGCACCAGATTCAAGAAAAAAAACCTAAAGGACCATGCTCAGGCTCTGAGTGGAAGCCCCAAGATATAGATAGATAGATAGATAGATAGATAGATAGATAGATAGACAGACAGACAGACAGACAGACAGACAGACAGACAGACAGACAGACAGACAGACAGACAGACAGACAGATAGATAGATAGATAGATAGATAGATAGATAGATAGATAGATAGATAGATGCACATATATATATGATATACACACATATACATTTTATTTTATATTCTTTTTATATATATAAACAAAGAGAAACAGAAACAGTTAAGGAATTTCTGAGTTCTTTTAATTTTCCAAGATAAGATTTTTAATTTATTTTAAATTTCTAAGATAAAAACAATAATGAATCTTAGATTTGATCAGTCAAACCTATTTGCTAAATTCTCACACCAGTGGAGGAACATAAAAAGTAAGATGGCATGATGAAAGGTAGACAAATAGAAACTACAAAACAAAACAAAATGTAAAAATTCATTTCAAATATGCCAGTATAATAACTATAAATAAATCAATCTAATCTACTGAATCATATATCTACAGCTCATGCTTTCAAAAAATTGATTTGTATTCAAGTTTTACAAAAGTGAGTAATAAGCACAAAATCTTACACTAGGATAAATATATAGAAGAAATAGAAGGAAGATAATTAAAAATGTTAGCTTTTGCCTACAATGTAATCTTTAAGCAACTCTAGAAAACTATTATAATCAATATGAAAGTCAAATTTAAACTTAAATATTATATATGCATTGCGTGTAAATATTATAAATATATGTTTACTGTCATCTTACTCTTTGTTTAAGGAAGATTCTTTAGGTTATAACAGTCAAATGTTTTTCATTTTTCTTTTCTTTTTTTTTTTGTCAGTCAAGAGGCCTGAACTCTGGGCCTGGCACTGCCCCTCAGCTCTTCAGCTCAAGGCTAGCACTCTACCACTTGAGTCATAAAGCCAATTGTGGCTTTTTCTGCTAACGTGATGCTGAGGAATCAAACCCAGGGCCTCCTGCATGCAAAGCAAGCACTCTACCACTGAGCCACTTTCCCAGCCCTGTTTTTCTTTTTTATGTATGTAATTTAATGATCTTTGTCTTGTGTAAATTTATTGCAATGTTAGAATTACTGTGTTCATTTCCTATTTTATATTTGTTCCAACCATTTGTTTTTTTCTGATTATTTCTCTTCCAGTCTTCTTTTGGATTAATTAAAAGTTTAAAAAATAAAAAATAAAAGTTTACTTGGGATTGCACTTTTTATTAGTACTATTTTCTTGTTATATTAACAATTTGATTCTTTATTGATTGCTTTAAGGTTTAAACTATACATACACACCAATCTCCTACCATGTTTCTTCAAGTATGTGGAAAAGACTATCTCAGAATATATCTCCACTTCCTCTCATCGTTTGTGCTATTAAACTCAGACATTTACCAAAACCTACAACTTGGATTGTAGGTATATCCTACCATATGTGGTTCTTGAAATCAACGGTATTCTAAAATTTGATTGTATTTTACATTTCTAATAATAAGTTTTTAAACTTTGAAAAGTATTTTAATGATTTTATTTTCTTTACATGTAACTAGAATTTGAAATCATGAATGTTTTGAAAATGAATTTTACCATATAGAAATACAATTTCAGAATTCCATACCTACTGCACACTCTTCAAAGATTTTCTTTTTGTTATTTCTTCACTTTCAAACTTAAAAAGAATTGCAATATCTCTGCTTATCTTGAGTTTCTCTGTCCTCGCCTCTTTATCAACAATATACAAAATAATTTTATATTCATCTCAAAGTTTAAGAGTAAAAAGTTAAAATGCCATCAAATATCATTTGTAGTTCAAGAGACACTTTTATGAAGACAGGCTTATTTCCAAATCAATCTGTACATCATCTGAGACTTGTTTGTCAATCTCCACTGAGATTTTAGTGGTGATAATACAAGTTCCAGCTCTTCTCCACACAATATAAAAAATATCTCTTATAGTATCAAATTCAAAAGATAATTATGAAACCAAGTTTGCCTATTTTACCATGTTTTTATTTGATTTTTACTTTCTGTTTGCATTTTTTCCCTTCTTAAGCCAGCATGAAACATTTTCTTTGTTGAGAAAAGGGAAATGAATCCACAGAGTCATCTAGAAAGTTGAAGAAAGATCTAAGATGATTGACCCTTGAGTTTTAATCCCCACAGCTCAATGTAGGTCAGCTAAGCCTTAATCTTTCATTTACAGAGTAAGTGCTCTAGAAGCACATGGACTAAGAAAAGATTCTCTGGCAAGAAATGGTGTGTTGAGTGGTTAGGGAATATGCAGTAATGACATTTTAATTGTGCACTCCACAAAACTATTATGTCATTACAAAAATACTAGGTAACATTTCTCAGATCTAAGAGCAGGAGAAATTTCCAAGTTACACCTATAATTAGTCAAGCATGAAATTTAGAAATGCTTTCATTTTTCTCCCAGAACCAGAATTTGGACAGTGGTCAGAGAGTGTCTTCCAAGATTTTGAGTTAAATCAGAAAGCAAAACATATTTTTCTCCCTCTTTAAAATGACAGCAAAATAAACAACCTCTCAATGAAGACAGACCTTAGCTATTGACTATTGACAATGACTCTAAACTCATTTGCTATTTTGACAATTTGACTAAAATTCCTAATAAACATATTCTATTTAGGTAACTGGCTTTCCAATTTAAATAATAAGTCTTGTAAAAAAAATCCTGTAAGTCTCTGTAGCTAAAATAGATTTTTTTCCTGGTCTACACTACTGAGTAAATGTTAAATTTAAATAAATTAAATCATGTGAGCTGAAAGACCAGTGTGGTATAAGGAGCTCTAGTTTACCCTAATACTGTACATATTCTCAATTCACTGATGGCAAATTTTTCTTTCTCTCTTTCCTAGGGATTTTTATAAATCTAACAGTAAAGTATTTGTAAAAGTATTTGAGAACATCCAAATTAAATGTGATTTTTGCATGAATGACTAAACTATCATAAACAAAAATAAGAAAACCCAATCAAGAAACCTGCTTTGGCAATTACTTTCCCAAGTATGAAAACTGATCATCAAATGAGATAAAACTTTAAAGAAATATATGGTTTGAGGTTACTTACAGTCCACACATAATTCTAAATGGAAATGTAATTCAGGAAAAAGCCAGAAGCCCATACAATACCCTATAAAGCAACAGGTGACAAAGGCCCTTCTATGTTTCAGAAATATGAAGAATTAGAGGCTTACATAAAGTTTCGTAAAGTCAAGAACAGGTCATCACCAGCATGAATCCTTCTAGTGCTTAACCCATGAACTATCAATACCAGCCAACATTACTGCTTTAATTTTGCAGGTAAGTGCTTGGTTAATATTTCCTCAGAAATGATGTAATGTAATTTGGGGTGTATTTTATTGGCATTTATCATAATCTATTTTAGAATTAAGTTAGCACTTTATAGCTTCACTAAGCATGTGTGATGGCTTTTGCTTTTTAAAAAAAATTTATGTTGCTGTTCTTTATGAAAGTCTTCATAAACTAAGGTTCTTTGCTGACTTGTTTAATAAGGATGATTATACACATTTTATGGAAATAGATAAATTTCATTCATGGTCAACTTTTCTTAAAATTTAAATATGTTTTGTAAATGAAGCTAGCCAATTATATTTGGGATGAGTTGCTATGTATAGTTTAAACTGTAGAGCAACCAATAAAGGATCGAAACATTGATATAACAAGAAAATAGTACTAAAAAGCTCAATCCCAAGTAAACTTTTAGTTAATTCGAAAGAAGACTGGAAGAGAAAAAAATATTTGGAACAAATACAAAAATAGGAAATAAACACAATAATTCTGACATTGCAATGAATTTACTTAAATTACATACAAGAAAAGAAAAGCATCTGTCTGTATAACCTAACGAATCTTCCTTAAATAAACAGTAAAATTATAGAAAGCAGATATATATTTACATGTAGCATATATATATATATACATATATATATATATATATATATATATATATAATGTTTAAGTTTAGATCTGATTAGTCAAACCCACCTGTTAAACTCTCACACCAGCAGAGAAAAAAAAAAGAAAGATGGCAGGAACTACAAAATAAAATAAAATGCCAATAATTATAGTATGCCAATATGCCAATATATATTTGACAATACAATATTGTCAAATGTGCCAATAATTACAATAAGTATAAATAAATCAGTCTAATCTACTAAACGATATTGTTTCATACTTTGAAAAAAGAAAATAGACTTGTATTCAAGTTTTGTAAAAGTGAATAGTGAGCACACAATATTAAAAATCAATCTTAACAAAACCTTCATCCTCATTAGAATGAACTATAGTGATTAATGTTATCAAGGGACACTACTAGTGACTTAATGCAATATCAGTCATTTTATTGTTTCTCCACTCTTTCATGGGACCAAAATTTAGAAAGAGCTCAGTGAAGTGGTTCTGAATCAGGTTTTGGTTTCTGTCATACAGTCACTACAGCTTTGAGAAGCAGAGTGAACAACCCGTTTGCTGCTGTTCAGGTCATCCATGTAGGATGGTTTCTGCCCCATCATAGCATGGAAGCCTCTGGGAGACTCTGTTTGCCCAGCAGCTCAAAGTTTCATTTGAACAGTCTAAAACAGCGAAGCAGAAACTACACCCCTGTATGACTCACCTCAGAGTTTACAGTGTCATTTCTGTGTAGTGACAGATCCATTCAGACTCAAGAAAACAGATTTAGAAACAACCACAAGAAAGAAAAATATTTGAATCCTTATCTTGGGGTTCATTTTGCCTAACATCAACTTATCTGACCGTTTCTGCTTGTCTCAGACATATACTAGTTATTACAAATAAGGGAAACCACCCCTGTTTTCACTGTATATGATGTTATATAATTTGTGGAGGGGAAGGGAAAAAACAAATTGTTTATATAAGGATACAGGTGGGCCCATTGCAACAATGAGATGTACAAGTCGTTATGTCGAAAAACAAACTTTACAACTTTGGCCAGAGTAGGGCTGGAGAAAGTGGGGTAGATGGGGGGAAGGGATGGGAAGGGGAAACAAAGGAGGAGGCAACAATACTTGATAAGAAATGTACTCATTACCTTTTGCCCATGTAATTGTAATCCCTCTGTACGGTATTTTTCACAATCAAAAAAAAAAAAAAAAAGAAAACAGATTTACTTCTTAAAATGGCCATGTAATCTAACCAAAATATGAGATGGGAGATAATTGTGTTGACATTTGAAAAACATAAACTACTACTTTCTTATTCATCCTAACCTTTCTCTAAACCTTTCTTAATACACAACAATGAAACAATGCTTTTCTAAAGGTCTTGTTCTATCATCTTATTGATACAATAAGCTTTATTTTAGCTAATATCTAAATATTAAAATCTGTGAAACAAAGCAAACATGCTTTAGAAAAATAATAATATTGATCAGCCCCCTGGGTAATGTTGATACAAATATTGATGTTGATGCTATTAAAGGTGTAGAATCTGGTGATGAAACTACTAGAAGAGGATGATAGGCAGTGTTCTGTTGTGAAACTTGTACACAATACAGTCCTGAGAAACAGTTTATGATATCTAATTCTTTAGGATTTATCCTTGATACAAAGTATTTTAAATAATGTAACTTTATGCTATTTTCTTATGAGTAATGATATAATCATTTCCTTTATAAAGGAACAATATCTAAAAAGATACAGTATTTGTCCCAGATCATAAACTAGTATCAAACTTAAGGCCTTGACTGATTTCCCAATTCATTATTCTCAGCTGCCTAAGAATCAACTGAATATGTAGTCAATGCAACAAAATATCAAGGCTATTACATCTAAAATTAAGTGAGTGACTGCAACACACAATTCAAATTTATATCCATGTGACTGAGAAAGTTGGTGATTACAATATTTGTACCACACCGATAGTGTAATACTTAAATCTCATGCTTACTGAAAATTCAGTAAGCCCCTCTACAAGTTTACTTCTGTCTGTATTTCACACACCATAAGTCAAACTAAATTGATATTATACATCCTATTTTATTTTTGCATAACCTCAATGAGTATTCATCTTGACCATTTAATATATCTGTTTCCCATTGGCCAGAAATTGGTTACATAAATGTTTACAGTCTCCAAATTTCATAATTACCATTTCAAACAAATCAGTTATTGATATCCATTTTCTTACCATCAAATTATAATATCACATAATATAAAAATGTATTTAATTTACAACAAGCCAAGAATTTTACATGCATTTTTCAATTTTTGCTTAGGCTAGCCTTCTTAAGCCAGAAGTGGAGCTGTAATTCAAGTGGTAGAGCACTAGCCTTGAGCAAAAAGTTCAGGGACAGTGACCAGGCCCAGAATTCAAGCCCTGGAACAATGCATATGCACACATGCACACACACACACACACACACACACACACACACACACACACACACACACACACACACACACACAGAGATTAAATAGATGGTCACCATCTATTTATAGCAGCAGTGACATATGAACAGCTATATTACACATTCTGATGAATTCTACAGAAATAAAATGCAAATAAACCATATTTTAGAAGGGAAAGGATTAAATGACTATTGTTATTGGTAAGTATATGACTTATCCTAGAAATGTGAATGTTTTAGAATTATCACCTGTAAAGGTAGGTAACTGCATGGTAAATTAGTAAAAATGATAGACTTTCTTTTTTGTTGTTTTTTGTTTTGTTTTGTCAGTCATGGGGTTTGAACTCTGGGCTTGGGCGCTGTCCTGTAGGTCTTCAGCTCAAGATGAGCGCTCTACCGCTAGAGCTACAGTGCCACTTCCAATAGACTTTCTTAATAAGTCAAAGTGGTAATTATAAATTTGGATTCCCATATACAATAAAATTTTATGGGAAGTGTGAACTGAATAAAAATAAAGGGAGATTTAATCTTACTTTAAGAATAAATGAAAAACTGTGAAAACTGACAAAGGGAACTTAAAATTCTTAGTCCAGAGTGTATGTGTACACATTTAAGAGATTAACACAGACAAAGCAATCATTACTAATTAAGAATAAAGGAGGCTGGCTGGGCGTATGTTTGTAACACATTCCTTGGATTCCATAATAATTGAGATCCATTGTGTCTGAACACTTTATGAGCTTGTTTAATTTGTCACAGTAAATAAAGCTTTTTTGATGCAAGTTTTTAAAAAAAAGAATAAAGGGGGCTGGGAAGGTGGCTCAGTGATTAGAGTGCTTGGTACAGTGCTTGCCTTGCATGCCTGAGGCCCTGGGTTCAATTCCTCAGCACCACATAAGCAGAAAAAGCCGGGAGTGGCGCTGTGACTCAAGTGGTAGAGCACTAGCCTTGAGCTGAGGAGCTGAGAGACAGCACCCAGGCGCAGAGTTCAGGCCCACAGCTGACAAAAAGAAAAGAAAGAAGAAAGGGATAGAGCAATAATACTTTTCATTAGCAAGACTATTTGAATAAAAAAGAATCATTAATTCTTTATCTTCATAATGACTATTTTCCCATATGTGATCTGTCATTTCTTGTAGCTATCTTTTCCTCATTGTTTGATAAGAAACATGATCCACAGAGAATGGGCTTCCAGAAGCTAGAGTTCATCCAACACAATCTAGTTTTCAGGGCAATGTTCAGAACCACATCCAAATTAGGAAGAGCAAGGTCATTTATTAAGAATTGACATTGAGAGTGAAAGCCAGATTTAGTCTCCCTCTAGATGACTGGATATTTCTCAATGAGACAAGGAACACAAATGTAAGTCAGAAAGTCAAGGAAATATACTGAACACATAACATAAGCCAAAGAGGAAGGAAAGGTCTGCACTGTTTCTCTGCATCTCCCCAAAATGTAGTTACACCCAGAATGTGAGGCTCTACGAAACGCTCCTATTCTCTACAGAATACCACTTCATTCTGATAGCTCCAGAATTCCTGTCATTATCAAATAGAATATTCACAATTAAAATTACCTCATCCATCAAAATAAATTCCAACAAGAAAATATTTGAATTTTAAAATTAAGAATATTACAACTGTGAAAGTATTGATGACCATTTTTACTCAACTTGGGATGGTAAAGAATACTCTAATGATAAGAAGCCCCAATGGCTATAAAAACTAAAGCTACAGACTGGGAATTTCATGCCTCCTACATTACTCCAATTTATAAACGACAAACAGGAAAATGTCTTCACTGATTAGGATACAAACACACAAAAAGTTTATTTCTATTTCTTAATGGAAAAAAATAACTCTGAAGAAAGTAAACATGCTGACTTATCCAAAATTAAACTCAAGCAACCCAAGAGGTAATAAATCATACAAGAAATAAAAAGTCCTTGAATATCTTAGCTATAGTAAATAATGCTGCAATCTGTACAGTATTTTCACAATAAAAATCCTTGAATAAAAAAATCTAGAAAGATAAAGAAATATTAGCATGTTAATTGTCACTATATGAGACTGTGATTCTGTAATGCTGCTTGAGAAGAAGTTCTGTAACATGTAACAATGACTTTCAAACACAGGCATAGCCTTTTTTTTGCTATTCAACAAAGCAGTTTATGAATAATGTCTTGATCAACGTCCACCACTTTCAATACAAATCACTGCAAAGATTCAGCATTCTTGTTTCTTCATCTTGTACAATGAAATGTCAAAAACTAATCTTGTAAACAGAATATATTTAGAAAGCATTGTGTATTATATGTAAAGCAATTTTTCTGATAATACTTTGTATTAATAAACTCATTTGTGTGCATGATAAAAAAAAAAAAAGATTCAGCATTCTCCCTGCTAAAGCTTACAGGGGAGAGTGACAGTACGTGGAGCTACTCTCCCTGTGAGCCGGGCATTAGCAATTTTTTTTCTGGGAATAAACAAAACACTGAGATTCCAGGCTTCCTCACATAGTTTTGCCCAGCTTTGTCCCATAAGAAATCTGATAGGTTAAACATGCCTAGGTTTCATTTGGACTCATGTTGGGTGCATGCTTCCAGCTTCTATTCCCTGTGGCCAAATATCCAAGTTTAGTTCAAGAAAGGGTTGATCAAAAATTAAAGTAAACTACATGAGAAATTTAGAGGCTTTGCTCTTCACATAAAATTCAGACAACCCCTCCAAACCTGTACACTCTCTGTCTGCCCTTCCCTTCCCTAAGACTGTTAAGATGAAAGTGCAGTACAAATTCACCAGTAGCCACATGCACTTGTTCTTATCTTGACCTGTGGAAGTCTCTCAATGCTCAAGCCTGTTTCTTTACCCAAATTATTGTAGCCTGCCTAAAATCTTGGGCAGCTGAGAATCTAGCTGGTCCCCACAGGGTAGGAATGTATTAGCCACCCTATAAAAGTTATTTTTAAAGTTTTATGTAAGGAACAGCAGCTGGAGAATAAAGGGGGGAAAAGGCATAACACAACTCTTTTATACCTAAGCTATAACCTTCTCACACCAGTCTCTCAGAGTTTTTGGTGGGAATTCTGTCCATGTAAATGTTTCAGTTGAACCTCCAAAGAGGAAACTGGAGAATCCACAGGTAAAACAAACAGGAAATAAAAAATAATCTTGTTGGATTACTCTCTTGTGTTTTTCTTGCTTGATTGTATTTGGAGAGTTTTACAAAGGTTTGGAATCCTTTCATTGAATTTGGAAGTTATTATCAAGAAAAATTAGAGTGGTATTAAAATACCCTCATATATAATGAGCTCACTACCATTTGCAAATAGTTACCTATCAACACACTGTAAATATTAGCAATTGTAGGGTTTCCTAGCAGTTTCTATCCTATAGATAAAAGTGAGCAATGAGGAAACAATTTTCCAACTGAAAAAAAGCTTTGGAATAAATATATATTAATGCAGTCTATATTTCACTCATTTCTTTTAATATATATTAATGCAGTTTATATTTCACTCATTTCTTTTTTTTTTTTTTTTTTGTCTGTTGTGGGGCTTGAACTCTGGGAATGGGCACTGTCCCTCAGCTCTTCAGCTCAAGGTTAGTGCTCTACCACTTGAGCCACAGCACTACTTCCTCACTCATTTCTTAAATGATGAGAACAAATCCTACTTTTTATTGCTAGTTTATTCTGCATTAGAAATGCACAGCTACCATTCAGCTCTCTTTTTTAATATATATTTGATTGTAAAGATACTGTACAGAGGGATTAAGTTACATGAGTAAGGTAATGCGTCCATTTCCTAATGAGCATTGTTACCCCCGCCTTTGTTTTTCCCCTACTATCCCTTTCCTCCCCACCTCCCCGATTTCTCCCTCATCTCTCCCCCCCCCATCCCAAGCAAGATTGTAAAGTTTGTTTTCAACATAGTGTCTTGTACATCTCGTTGTTACAATGGGTCATCGTGTATCCTTATTTCAGCATTTTGTTTTCTGTTTTGAAGTAACTAATGTATTGTAAAGTTGGAATTCATCTCAAGTTAACATGATTTATTGAGAGCATATACTGCATATGACAGACAGTTCTAGGCTGCAGGGAAGATATACATGTATATATGGAAAAGTGAATACACATAGTGCAAAGTGTTTTGAGGATGTGGTGGAGGAAATGTCACTTCCAATGAAAGGGTTTTGGAAAGGAGCTACTGAAAATTTTACCTTGAGGATTGGATAGACTTCTAACATGATAGGAAGCAACAGTATCAGCAAGAGCAACAAATAAGAAAGAAGTATGTATGTTTTAAAAACAGCAAGTATTCGTTAGAGAACAAGAGGTAACCAAAACTCTCTAAGGAAAATGGGCCTCAACCCTGGTTTTGCACTTGCTATCTATTTGACCTTTAGAAGCTTACTACTTTAAGTGTGTTTCTTTCTGTTTAAAACTAAGCTGTTAATGACTTGTGAGAATAAGAGCTACATGTGATGGATGTAGTATGGTGAGTAGCATCTCTAAAATGTATAGTGGTTAAAGCAAAAGAGTAAAGAGTAGAGGGAAGGAAAAAGGAAAGTAGGAAAAGGGGAAAGAGGGAAAGAAAGGAAGATGGGGAGAAAGGAAAAGATGAAGATAGTTGGAAAGAAAAGTAAGTCAGACTTCTGACAGAAATGGTGTTAAAATATATATTTGCAACCATTTGTATGCAAGCTCTAGATGACATAAACTAGACAATATAGGAATGAAATTTCAGGAGATACATGCTTATATGTATGCATACATTCATACGCAGGCATATATTAAAAAGACTTATACGGTCATATAATACAAAGGAAAAATAATAGAATATGCATTTAGATTTCTAGAACTTTTCCTAGATTTATAGAGCATTTCTAGAACTCCTTAAATGTAAAATTACCTTCCTCACAGAACTATTCTAAAGAATAAAAGCAATAAAATGTGCAAAAGCACATAACACCATGTTTTATAGGTTGCTAACAAGAAATAACTAGATACCTGCTTCCTCTTGCTTACTTTGCTAAGAGAAAGGGAGAGACAGAATAAAATTAGAAAATGAAAATAAAACCTGTAGTAGAATTCAAAAGAGTTAGAATGCTTATAATGAAATAGAAGAGGCCAAGAAATAAACAAGAAATCTATGAGAGTTGTTATGTAGAGTTATCATTCATCTTTGGTTGTTCTGGCATCTGTAGAAACAAGCAGATTAAATGTAGCAAGTGTGAAATGAGAGGTGACATTCTGGAGCAGCAGTGTCACCATTTAGTGACTCCTGCTTCATGTCAGACCATGAAACATAGCAGTAAGAAGACAGAGCAAACTGTGTGCTGGTGGCTCACACCTATATTCTTAGCTACTCAGGGGCTGAGACCTGAGGATCATGGTTCAAAGCCAGCCCAGGTAGGAAAGTCCACGAGACTCTGATCTCCAATTAACCAACACAATACAGGAAGTGGAGCTGTGGCTCAAAGTGGTTGAGGGCTAGCTTTGAGCAAAATAGCTGAGGGACAATGCTCAGACCCTGAGTTCAAACCCCATGACAAAAGAAGAGGAGGAGGAGATGGAGGTGAAGGGAGAGGAAAGAAGTTGAGGAGAGAAAGAAGAAGGAGGAGAAAGAGCAGAGAAAGAGGAAGGAGAAGGATATATAGCAGAAAAATTAATGTTACTTTGGGGGAATGCATAACTTGAAGTAAAAAAGAAGTTGAAAATAAAGACAAAAGAGCACTGGTGTCTCAGTATAGAACATGGATAAACATTTAATCTTGTCAAAGAGATGCATCTTCTTTTAGTTAGATACTTATAGTTGGTAGAAATATACAAAAAATTATTGAGATGGTGAGAAGAGCCATTGAGAGAAGTCTTGCCATCTTCTAAGTTGTCAGGTTTTCAGGGATGACACCTGCTAATGCTTGAAACATTAGAAACAGTGTTGCAAATAGTTAAAGATTCCCAAGTGCTAGCAACAACTCTATGAATGATTGATTGCAAAGACCCATAGACACAGAAGAAAAGCAATGGTGTGGGAAAATTTGAGTTGGTGATATCAGACTTTGACAGACTGAGGATCAGAATGTCTATTACACATGACATATATAAATATATATATATATATATATACTTATATCAGTGAATAGTAGGAACATTATAACATAATCAAATTAAATTGAACAAGTATCATTGTTCATATCCTGTATGCTAGTAATATTCTAGAAACTGAAGGTAATAACATAAAAAAGACAGGAATATTGATACCTCAACAAGTGGATATAGCATTACCATCCAATTCCATTGACATGACACCTGTAATCTCCCTATATAAAAATCCATGGCGAAATCCTTTGTGTAATTAATATATGCTGTAAAAGGAATTATAGGAAGTAAAATGAGGCAGGAAGTGGGGGCAATGGAAACTGTTGAAATTGAGAAAGGGGAAAGGGAATGATGGAGAAAGATGTGGATGGAAGAATTTGATCAGAATACATTTTGTACCTGTATGAAAATGATACAGAAACTTCCTTGTATGATTAATGTATGCACATTTTCTAAATAAAGCATTGCAGTTATAGTATGAAAGATTTTCTATGATATAGACAGAAATTTTTCATTCTATGAATTTTTCATTCTAGAATTTTTCATTCTAAGAATAGGAATCTTCCATATGATGGATACATAGTATCTCTTCTAATGAATTGCAGTTCAAGCAACATAACAGTCTCTATATGATGGAAGCAACACAATTCTGGTAAGTAGAATTCTTACCTGACTAATGTATTAATGTACTTGTAAAAATGACTCTTAGGAAAGATGTCTATCTAAAAGACAGTTTAAAAAGTTATCACATTTGTGCAAATGTTTCCAAAATGTTTTCAGAAGTTCAAAATAAATGGATATTTCTTTCAAGGGAAGCATATGAAATGTGATTTCCAAAATTATACAGTTTCATTTTTCAGAAAAGCATATAACTTCTGAGCTACTTGAGAGCTTAGACCTTACCTTTAACACCTAACGTTTTATTGAGCTGAGAAGGGGGAAATGTATGCTTCCCATATTCTTAATATTAGTACCTTTTACATGAATGAGTAGAAAAAAAATGTATCAATTCTATGGGCTGTTTCTTCACCTTCAAAATTGTTTACTGTTCTATATAGTTTTTAAGATTTGATGTAATTCTATTTTTCAATTATTTCTGTTATTTCCTAAGCTATTAGAGTCCTATTTTTAAAAAATATAGTATATATAGAAGAATAGCTTTTCCTATACTTTGAAGCATTTTCCCTTAGGTGTTCCTTATAGTTTCAGAGTTTCAAGTCAGCTGGGTGCCACAGGTTGACACCTGTAATCCTAGCTACTCAGGAGACTGAGATCTGAGGATGGCAGTTCAAAGCCAGCCTGGACAGGAAAGTCTTTGAAACTCTTGTCTCCATTTAACCACTAGAAAGCCAGAAGTGGCACTGAGGCTCAAGTGGTAAAGCACTCACCTTGAGCTAAAGAGCCAAAGGCAGCATCCAGGCCCAGAGTTTAAGCCCCAGACGGACAAAAAAAATCAAGTCTTACATTAAGGGATCAAAGGAACCTTTCTAATTGATTTTTGTAATAGGTGAAAGATGGAGAATCTAATTTCAGTCTTCTACATGTGCATAAACAGTTTTTTCCAACACCATTTATTGAACAGTTTGTCTTTTATCCAATGTATGTCTTGGGCACCTGTGTAGCGAATCAAATTTCTGTAATGGTATGGACTTATTTCTGGGTGCTTTATTTTATTCCATTGATATGATCAATGTGTCTGTCTTATGCAATTGCTGTGCTTTTTTGGTTTCAGTTTTTGATTTTTTTTTTACTACGGCAATATAGTATCATTGGACATCTGACATTGGGATATCTCCAGCCTAAACCTTTTTGCTGAAGCTTAGATATTGAGAAAGTGTTTCTTCCATATGAATTTTCATATTGAATTCTTTCTGTGAAGAATTTCATGGGAATTTGATGGAGGCTACATTGAGTCTGTAGATCATTTCATTTTCAGTAGGGTAACTTTTCACAGTATTAATTCTGTGGATCAATGAACTAGAGAAGTCTTTGCTTGTGCTAGAGTCATATATAATTCCTTTCTTGTGTTTTCTAGTTTTCATGGCAGATATTTTTCATCTTCGTGGTTATGTTTTCTCCTAGGTATTTTTTTTATTTTTTTGGGGTCCGGTCGTGGGGCCTGAACTCTGAGCTTGGGCACTGTCCCTCAGCTCATCAGCTCAAGGCTAGTGCTCTACCACTTGAGCCACAGTGCCACTTCCGGCTTCTTTCTTTTTGCTTATATGGTGCTGAGGAATCGAACTCAGGGCCTCAGGCATGCAAGGCAAGCGCTCTACCACTGAGCCACCTTCCCAGCCCCTCTCCTAGGTATTTTTGAGGGCATTGAGAAGGGAATTGTTAACCTTTGTGTTATTGG
The DNA here is from genome assembly GCF_024711535.1 of Dipodomys merriami. NCBI lineage: Eukaryota > Metazoa > Chordata > Mammalia > Rodentia > Heteromyidae > Dipodomys > Dipodomys merriami. The sequence continues at coordinate 16,115,220 of NW_027206068.1, forward strand.
TTTACAGAAAAGCTACTGATTTTTTATATTGTTTGCATCCTATTATTTGCTAATAGTTATCAGATCTAAGAATATTTTCTGTTGGAGTCTTCATAGATTTTTTTAATATATAGATCACATCAATTGCAAATAAAGATAATTTGCCTTCTTGATTTTCTGTTTATATTCCTTTTATTTCTTTGTCTTGTCTTATTAGAAACATCAGTTTAATAGTGTTGCATGAATCGGGAAATTTTGTCAGACATTTAGATTTATGGATCTCCTTTCTTTGTCATTGCTTTCAAAGGAGTAAGAAGGATCCAATTTTAAATAACAGGATTTTTAAATTTTAAATTTTAAATAAATATTTGGGGGGGAAAGCTAGCACTATCTTGAATCTTGTTATTTTCTGAAAAGCCATCAACAATGGATCAAAAATACAAGACTTGATCTTTCATTTAAAGTGCTCTATTTGGTTTTAGAATTCCTATTTACTCTCAGTCTCATGTGTTATTTTTAAAATTGCTGAGATTAGAGTAGTAGAAAGCTGATGGAAACTCTCCATGGATAAAATACATATTTTCATTAAGCCGTTTTTCTCCTGGCAAATGTTCTGGTGGTGTGGTAGTGGTGGCATTCTTTAAATTCCAATATTTCTCAGCAAATGCACATGGGCACTTCTCACATACAACTGAGAGCACATTACTCGAAAATTTGAATTTCCCACTTCGTACCTGGAATGTTGCCTAGTATCAAGAGAGACTAAGCAAAATGATATAACTTCATAATAAGTATTCAGATTTAGAGGTAGATTACCACTGTATAGTTCTACCTATGCATAAGAAAATGTTGTGGGGAAGTTAAAAAAAAAAAAAACAAACACAAAAGTCCCTCAATTTCTTTTGGTTTAGTTATTTCCTCTAACTATGTGAACACTCCCATCTTTCTGATTTCTTCTACTACCTTTCTACCTGATGCCATCTGCATTACCTGGGGAATTTTTTGTCTTTCAACTCAGCCTTTCTAATACAGTAGACCCTTTTGCTCTCCCATAAACACGCAGAAATTTAAGAAATCTCCTGAATTGATTTTTAGGCTATGATCAGCCAAACGGTTAGTCAATAATTGTCTGATTAACTTATCTAGCCATCTTGTTGATGGAAGCTACGGTTCTTTTACAGTGTGAGCCTAACTGAATTGTGCTTAACTGAGGAGATTTATAATGCTCATATGTATTGTTAGGTATATCTCTATATATGAGCATTGTATAAGAAAAAGAAAATGGTGTTGAGCAGGGCTTCTCTTATGAAGTCTAGGTTTACCTCAGGCCCACTATGTATCTCAGACTGTCCTCAAACTCCTAATACTTCCATCTCCAAGTGCTGAGATTATGCACACAGATATAAGAAAATTTCCATCTAAACTCCCCATCTGTCCCATTCAAAGGTAAGTGATTGTCAACCTACATGTGTTGATGTTATGTATGAAATATTTTTAAATATCCTCAATTTTCTTAATAATACTTCCTGTTATGGACTTAAAGATGAAAGCATAAATTTTACCTTCATTGCATCCTTTATTCCAGGTAACATTTGCTTTGTTTTCCCTGAAAAAAATTATTGATGAGAAAAGAGTCAGAAGACAAGATTTCACAAGTGAAAATGCATTTGAAAGCATTTCTTATTAAACCCCCAGTTAACTGATGGGTAAACTATCAATAGCAAGAATGCTACTAATAAGTTTCCAAAGTTCAAATTTTAAAAGGTCTTCAAAAGGCCCTCCCAGTGACCATCTTTGGCCATCTTTGGATAGAAATGGGACAGATGCTGCTGGGACAGATATATTTACTATGTGCTGCACAGTAAAGAAGGACCAGATCACATGATGTATGAAAGGAGAGTGCACAGTACTTACGCACCCCAGTGACTTCAAGACTGGAGTGCATGCATTTTCCAAGACAATTACTCAAAGTGCAGTCCAAGAATTGCTCACCTTGGTGACATTATGTGAGACAGATTCCATGGTACAAGCCTAAATTAACTGAATCAGCATATTTTAACGTAAAACCTTCTATCAGCTATTCTGAACAAGTTTCAAGGATGATTCATGAACATTGGATACTCTAAAACTGGGTATCTTGCAATGAGCTGTGGCTATATTTCTTCCTCTGGACGGTCTGCTGAAGCCTGAACTCCACCAGTCCTTGCTGACCTAATCCCTGTTAGAGATTTACAAAAGGATATTGGTATTGACTCTATATAATGTGAAAAAAAAAACATTACAACAGAACATGTATTGTGATTAACAGTTCCTGTTTTATTGTTGGCTGTTAAATGACATGTAGCAAATTTCAACAATCCTTAATGAGACATTATCTATGGGATTTATTTTTTGTTAATTTATGAAGACTATTCTCATAGTTATTGATACTTTCAGACTTTATGAACTCATGATTTATCATATGGATGAAATTAGAAGTAACTGCTTATTTGTAAGTGTATGTTTATGAAAGTCTCTGACAACTTTATCTTAAATCTTTATATTCATGACTTACTCCACACACCTCTATTTCTTTTCCTTCTTATTTATATTTTCTCTGATGCCACTTTCTAAATATAATATGTTCTAATTCAACGATTTCATTGCTATTAAAAAGTCACAATCAATATACTTCCACTCATCTAATTTTTAATCTATGTGAGGTTAGGATTAAATATTTAATCCTCAATATTCACATCCTCTTTGGAGGCATATTTACTCAACATTTCCAGTCTCTCTTCATCCCCTAAAAGAGCAAGAGGTAGAAAGATGAACCTGATTGACAAGATATGGAACAAAACCCCTACTCTGCACAGCCAAGCCTCTGTTTCTTTCCTCTTGAGAACTCCTGAGTACAGCAAGAATACACACAGGCCCATACTCCCAACAGCCATGCTCACATCGGGAAGCCCATTTAAAAGTTAGCTGTAACTCAATAAACTAGGTCCTGTGCTTTAATATTGAGCTCAGAAAGCATTATTCACCATAGATAAGATATGGAAACAACCCAGATGCCCCTCAGTAAATGAATGGATCAAGAAAATGTGATAGATAGATAGATAGATAGATAGATAGATAGATAGATAGATAGATAGATAGATAGATAGAGATATATAATGGAATTCTATGCCTCCATCAGAAATAATGATACTACCCCATTTGTTAGGAAATGGAAGGACTTGGAAAAATTATATTAAGTGAAGTAAGCCAGAACCAAAGAAATATAGGTCCCATGGTTTCCCTTATTTGCAATAACTAGTATACGTCTAGGATAATCTTACCAGACAAGTAAAAGGTCAAAAGCTATGTACATATGACCACATAAGATGATGCAAAGTGATTGGTAAGTCTATATCTAACAAACATGTTTCCAACTCCACATTTAAATTTTTATCTTTAGGGATATTGTATTCTCAAATATTTAACTTTAATCAGATTATAAACTGAAAAAACAATTTGTATACAAAGGGATATTCTTGTTTTTATTTACCAAATGTATCATTAGTTTATCATTTGATTATTAATTAACATTTCAACATTCACTCACTTTGTTGACATTGGAACTATAATGTGAAATTAAAACACTGTCATAGAAAAAACAACAAAAAAAGATGATGCTAAGTGAAATGAACCCTAAAATAGCGACACAAGAGGTTTTTTCTTTGTCACTGTTGTTTTTAATGTACTATGTGATTTTTTTTTTGTTTCTTTTGTATGTTTTTCCCCCATGGTATAACCCTGTTTAAACTGTATTTGATTCTGGTGCCCTGCATCTTGGATATACATTTTTCTGATTTGGAGAAGGGAAAAGAAATAACAAAATGGTGAAACAAGGATACAGTCTGACCCATTGTAACAATGAGATGCACAAGACACTATGTTGAAAATGAACTTTACAATTTGGGGAGGAAATAGGGAGGAGTTGGGGAGGTGGAGAGGGAAGGGATGGTAGGGGAAACAAAGGAGGGGGTCCTCACTACCTCACTCATGTAACTGTAACACCTTTGTACAGTATCTTTACAATAAAAAATACAAAAGAAATACTAGGAGTCTTTTCTGTATTCCTTTAATATACGAAATCATTATATGATATGTATGTATGTAGATATACATACATATGCAATCTGTTACATATGACTACTTGTATTGGACTTTCTTTTCCTCTAATCAACATTCACAGTAGACACTATCTGGGCATTACAAAAAAGTTGTGGGGCCTGCAGATAGTAGCCAAAATATTCTTTTTTTTTAATTGTGAAAATACCGTACAGAGGGGTTACACTTACATGGGCAATGTAATTTCTTATCAAGCATTGTTGTCTCCTCCTTTGTTTCCCCTTCCCATCCCTTTCCATTCCTCCATTCCCCCAGCCCCCCCATCCCTAAAGTTCATTTTTCAACATAATGAGTCGTACATCTCATTGTTGAAATGGGTCCACCTGTATCTCTATTTAAACAATTTTTTCCCTTCTCCTCCACGAATTATACCAACATCAAATACAATGAAAACAGGAATTATACCGTGGTGGAGGGACATACAAAGCAACAAAGAAATCATCTTATAAATATGTTAGAAACAATAGCAAGAAAGAAAAAACATTTGAGTCCTTATCTTGGGGTTCATTTCGCCTAATACCAAAATATTCTATTATAAAGATTTAACAAATTGAAAGGTTAAGTGCAGCCACATATTGAAAGAGTATTTTTAAATTTTACTAATAGAGCAATTTGTAGGTCTGTTTCTCTTTGAAGGAGTTTTGTTTAGGGTAGAATTGTGTGTCTATTGCTGACATTGCCCTTCATTGTTACCTATGAAGGGTGACATTATGAAGAACTTGGACTGTGTGGCTTAGCCTTTCTGAATTTCAACTTCTGAAGATGTCTGTCAATGAAGAACTGAAGTTCTACTTAGCTATTGATTATTTGCTTATTTATTTGCCAGTCCTGGGGCTTGAACTCAGGGCCAGTGCTGTCCATGAACCTCTTTGGGCTCAAGGCTGGCACTCTACCATTTAAGCCCCAGTGCCACTTCTGGCTTTTTCTGAGCAGTTTATTGGAAATAAAAGTCTCAAAGACTTTCCTTCCCTGGGCTGGTTTTGAATTGCAGTCCTCCGATCTCAGCCTCCCAAGTAGCTAGGATTACAGTTGCAAGCCACCTGCTTCTTATACATCCTCAATGGCTTAAAGCCTTTAAGTTTCTCTGTTTCTAAAATTCTATGAAAACCTTGAATGATTTGATCTATTTGGGGTCAGAAGAGGGTTGGTCAAAAAGCTTGAACTCAGGGCCTGGTTGCTGTCTCTGAGTTTTCTTCGCTCTACCACTTTGAGCCACAGCTCCACATCCATTTTTTGGTAGCTAATTGGCGATAAGAGTCTCATGGACTTTCCTGCTTAGGCTGGTTTTAATATCTGTTCCTCAGATCACAGCCTCCTGAGTAGCTAGGATTGCAAAAACAAGCTAGCAGTCCCTAGTGAATGATTCAATCTTAGAAATAGTAAATAGTTATCAAAGCAAAGGCTTTTAAAGTTTCGTTTCATGTCAGAATCCTAAAATACAATGGAGACATATCAAAATTGTTAGGAAAATGGAGAAGAAAGGAAAGAAACACGCCAGGCCCGATCTTCAACAGGCTGGAACTGCTTATTGAAGGCAGCGAGGGCCAGCAACCTTCCCACAAGAACTCAGGTTATACCGGGAGTGGGGTTGGAGTTGGGCTTTTAAGGGGTCTAAGCAAGGAGACAGAGGCTATCGGAAAGTCTCTTAGGGCTTAAGCCATAGGAACTTTCGTGTAGGCTCACAGTGGAACGCAGACAGCCAGGCTTAGATCAGATTGTCCTACCTGCACATCTGGGGTTTTGTCCCTCCGCACGTGGGGTGATAGGGTGAGTCAATCCTTCGAGAAGGGCTACATTTTCCTCCCTTTTTTGGTTCTTCTGGAGTTTGAATTTAGGGTCTTGTGCTTACTTGGATTGCATGCTTAGCTGGGGCTCTATAATTTGAACCACACCTATTGCTGATTAATTGCAGATGGAGTTTCAGACTCTTCTGCCTGAGATGGCTTCAAACCATGATCCTTCGGATTGCAGCCTCCTGAATGGCTAAGGTTATAGGCATAAACCAGGGTGCCTTGCTATGGCTACTTTTTTTTAATGATTTTCTTTGGTCACATCTAAAGATAATGAGGATACAGAGAAAGTGGATCTACTCATGCATTTCTGCTGAGAATATAAAATGATACAGCTGCTCTGGAACATAGAGCAGGGTTTTTTTTTTTTTTTTTTTTTTTTAATTAACAGACAACTAACATAAACTGCGGGATTCAATTCTATCCTAAGAGCTTATTGGAGAGAAATAGAAATTTTTGTTCACTCAGAAAATAGTATGGAGGTTCCTCAAAAGACTCCACATAGAGCTCCCCTATGACCCAGGAATCCCACTTTTGGGCATTTACCCAAATGATCACAAACAAGACCATACTAAAGCTACCAGCACAACTATATTCATTGCAGTATTATTTACCATAGCTGAGATATGGAACCAAACCAGATGCCCCTCAGTAGATAAATGGATCAAGAAAATGTGGTATGTATACACAATGGAATTCTATGCCTCCATCAGAAAGAATGACATTTCCCCATTTGTTAGGAAATGGAAAGACTTGGAGAAAATTATATTAAGTGAAGTAAGCCAGGCCCAAAGAAACATAGGTCCCATGGTTTCCCTTATTTGCAATAACTAGTATATGTCTGAGACAAGCAGAAACGGTCAGATAAGTTGATGTTAAAGGGATTTCATGTTTTGAGTTCCAGATATAGTTTAGATATGAGACCTTTGTCTACTGTGTGGCTAGTGAAGATCTTCTCCCAATCCATGTACAAATGGGATTGCATGAAGTTACAGGGCTTCTGCATGGCAAAAGACATAGCTAGCAAGATCAATAGAAAGTCCCTCAAGATTCTCATGAACAAACAATGTACAGGTAGATATTTATAGAACTCTTTTTAGGAGGAGGGGATCCGGTCATGGGGCCTGGGCACTGTCCCTCAGCTCTTCAGCTCAAGGCTAGCACTCTACCACTTGAGCCACAGCATCACTTCTGGCTTTTTTCTTTTTGCTTATGTGGTGCTGGGGAATCGAACCCAGGGCCTCATGCATGCAAGGCAAGCGCTCTACCACTGAGCCACCTTCCCAGCCCTATAGAAGTCTTTTTTGAGCTAGTTTCACAGGACTTCTGAAATGCATAAAACACACAGAAATCACTAGAAATGTGAATAATAGTTATTGATAAAAGTATCCTAAATATGAATATATAAAATATATGTAAATACCAGACCAATAATATCTGATTATGAAAATGTTAATTTCTTCTTTAGCTTTAAATCAACAAATTTGAATCCATTTTAACAAAACATAAAACAATTTGGAAGAAATTGAATAATTATAAGAAAATACAAAATTCACAATATCCCCTTCACTTTTTGTTTCATAGTAGATTTTCTGGCATAGACATATAAATTTGAAATTAAACTAATGCAAAATACAGGAAATGTGTTACAAAATTGAATGGTGAGTTCAGTGAAAAATGAAGCTTAGCAACCATAGAGGATCAATATGTATTTGTAGAATGCTGACCAACCTGTTAATATGCACTTTGTTGTGTAGTAATGAGAAAGAGAATTATAACTATAATTAAAAATCATTTTACTTGATCTTATGCATAGTTGAGAAGGTACAATATGCCTTTTGAAATAATCAGGAGATCTCTGAAGATAATAAACACTGACTGTTATCTAGAAAATCTGTGCCTGGCAGCTTGCTCTGTGCATCCCCCATGAATCTTCTTTGTATTCAGTGCTCTACAACTAAAGACTGTACACAAAATAGAGGCCAAAATCCTGCTATTGGAAGAAAACTGAGTCCCTGATAGGAACTGGATCTCTAGGTCTGGATGATCCAAGTCATCTTTATTCATCGTTTCAAAAACTGAAACTGTTATTTCATAAACCCAGGGGAATATATTGCAATAAGAAAGACGAATCTATAACTTGATTTCTTGATTTGTAGAATCATAATTGAATTATACTTATTCAGTTTGCTATTTTCAATATCATAGTCTTAGTAGGTTCCCTTGCTGGGGGGAGGGGCAGGGGGGAGCAGAGACAGGCGAGATAAGAGATTGGGCTTCTTGGCCAATCATGCAACTTTAACAGGGAGTTATGTAGAGTCTGCCATGACCTCTAGATGGCCCATAGGCTGGAGGGGACCCCACTATGAAGGGGAAGGTCACATTTTCAGGTACTATGGAAGACTTCTGATTGATGGACTAAAGTAAACCTAATAATATCCTTCCCACAGACAGACTGAGTTGGAAGGAAGAAGAAAGAAGACTGCATCTAAACATTTAACTGTCCCAAAGCTATAACAGCTGAAAAATATGAGGAATCCCTCGCTGTACTCACCAACCCCCTTACAATGCAAGCCCCCTCCAGTATCCTGACGCAGCAACCTGAGGAATTGCAATCAAGTCTATAACTAGAAAAAGCCATCACAGAGGGATACTTAGAAATATAAATCATCATCCTGTTTCTTATGCCTGTGCTGTCTTTCTTGGTGTGCTCCAACTAATAATTGAAAGTACTAATCTAAAACTCGACACAGAGAAAGACATCCTTTTACCATATTCAAATGTGCTTTTTACACTCTGCTGCATCCCTTTTCTTCCTGCTATCTTCTGCTTGTCCTCTAGCCTTTTTGCTGGTAGCTGAACAGGGGCTAGATGGGAGGTGGGGGGGTCTCATATCTTTATACTTTGTTAATACAGAGATCTTGACCCCAAAGCATGAAATATTGTTACTTTGGTTTCAAAATGATCTGACAAGAAACTAGAAAGTCATACAAAGTATGTAATACTAGAGGGAGTGCTTACATAGAGACAGTACAGGCAGGCTTCTGTCCCCCAAGTCCAGACTCATGGCAGACTACCCAGGACTCATGGGCCTTGAGCTCAGAGTTGAGCTTGGCTAAATGGTCCAACCATGACCCTCACTGCAGGTCTAAAATCCTGCAGATTTGGGAATGAGAGCCCAAACAGCCTCCCAGTTCCACCAAGTATGGCAGGTTAAACTTCTCATTTGAAGATACAGATAGAGACAGCTATATACCTAGCAACAGATAGCAGGCATGTGTAAATCAGTAGGCAATTTTGTTCAAGGACACAAAGAAATGGCATCATTTTATATGTTATTGCTTCTGGAACAAGATTAAAATATGCCAACATCTTATATAAATAGTAAAATTTTAAAATAACTCAGTAAGAAGGAAATGCTAGAAATAGAAAACCCTTCTATGAAGTTTTATGCCTGCCATGATTAAAATTACACATTAATCCAATTTGCAAAGTTGGTAATCTGATAAAAATAAACAAGGCTCATATTTAGATATGAACTAAATTCCTCCATCTGCCAGAAAGCAACTCCCATTTAAGCTGCTTTCCCAGTGAAACGTGTCCATTTCAGGCTTTGTGACCACTAATGTGCCTGAATTCTAAAATGAAAAGGCCTAAAATTTCATGTAAGACAACCTTTCCTCAGCACTCAAAACACTTGGCAATGTGATCCTTGTCTTAGTTTAAAAATCAAAATTTGGTTTACATCAGAAGCAGTATGAATAAAGAAATTGCTGTACAGTAAGCTTGGAGACAGACCAGATCAGAAGTGGGAAAGTAGGTGGAGGTCTGCCCTACCCAGACTGCTGCAGTCCTGTTTACTAGCCCAAGCTTTATTCATATGATAGTCCCAAGCACCAGGACCATGCACAGATTCCCTGCTTCTCTGCTCTGAAGCCTATTTCTATCCCTCACACCTAGATGCAGTAAAAACAATATTCAATTGGGCACTGGTGGCTAATGCTTGTGATCCTAGCCACTTGGGCCTCTGAAAATGCAAAGATTGTGATTCAAGGTCAGCCCAGGTAGAAAAGTTTGTAAGATTCTGTCTCCAAAGAGGAAAATTGGAGTTTGTGATGTGTGCCTGTAATCCCAGCAATGATAGGAAGCCTAAAGTGCAGATTGAGAATCCGGTGCACTTACAAGGAAAAAAAAAGTGGAAAACAAGGCTGGAGGTGTGACTCAGTGGTATTGCCCTAGTCTAGCAAGTACAAAGCACCAGACCCTAGGACCACCACCACAACAACAAAACTAAAACTCATTATATAATTGTTTTATACAACTTCTTAACTACACTCTTTTGTCCACACTAGGGATTGAACTCAGCTTCGCCTTTGCACTTCACTACTGAAGCTCTACCCTATTTCTTTTGCTTTTGTTTGTCCTTCAGAGAGATCCTGGGGCTTTAGCCTGGGTCAACCACTGACCTCAACCCTCTTACTTCTACTCTGGAGTGGAACTGTGCACCCCCAAGTCCTTAAATACTTTTTGATCCTTCAAAAACGCCCCATGAAGTAGACATAACTGCCAGCTTGAAAAATAAGTAAAAGGAGTACACTCATGTCCATAGCAACATTCATTATCAAATAAAAAAGTTGGAATCAACTTTATCAAACAGGTAACGGTTGAAACCAACCTGTATGTCATCCATGCATAATTGGATATGTAAAATGTGGTATGTGCTTGCAATGGAGACTCTTTTACCTTCAAAAGGAAGATAATTCTGGCACATACTACAGAATAGATGAACCTTAAGGTTTTTATCAAGCTAAATGAAATAAATAAGGCAGAGAGAGAGAGAGAGAGAGAGAGAGAGAGAGAGAGAGAGAGAGAGAGAGAGAGAGAGAGAGAGAGAGAGTGCACAACGCCCATATGGTTTCAGTATATAGAATCACCTAGTTCAAAGAAAATCAAAGGTATTTGTCAAGAACCAGAGAGAGTAGGGAAGAAGTTATTATATAATGGAAAGAGTTTCAATTTTTGAGATGAAAAGAATACACCGAATTCAGGTGCCAGTGGCTTGTGCCTGTACTACTGGCTACTCAGGAGGCTGAGATCCGAGAATCACAGTTCAAAGCCAGCCTCAGCAGGAAAATTTGTGAGACTACTATCTCCAAGTAGTCACCAAAACCCAAAAGTGGAACTGTGGCTCAAGTGGTACAGAATTGCCTTGAGGATAAAAGCTCAGGAACAGCGCTCAGGCTTTGCATTCAAGCCCCAGTACCAGCACACAAGAGAAAAAAAAAAAGAAGGAAGAAAGAGAGAGAAAGAGAGAGGGGGGAGGGCCGGAGAGAATGAACAAAGGCAGGAAGGAAGGATGGAAGGAAGGAAAAGAATAGAGGGATGAAAGAGTTTACAGGGCTATACTATATAGATAAATTTAACTCTATTGAACTGTACACTTAACAATATTTAAGACAACATTTTCTGAATTATATATAGCCATTATTTTAAAACAAAATAGGCAAACTGAGACATAAAGAATTAAGTAACTATCAATTCTGTGCAGAAGTATTATATTACAAGCTAGGCACTGGTGGCAGCTCATACTTGTAATCCTACCCACTAAGGAGTATGAGATCTGGAGGATTGTAGTCTGAGGCAAGCCCAGGTAGAAAAATTCACAACTCCAAAGCAACCTGCAAAAGGAGGCAGGGTTGGAGGTATGGCTCAAATTTGGGAGTGTCAGCAAGCAAGTCTAGCTATGCTAGGACCTGGGTACAAACTCCCCAGTACTGGCAAAAGAAAAGCAATTATAAAGGTGCCAAATAAAGACTGTTAAGATGGTATTATTATTTATAGATTTAAAATATTTTGAAAGAAATATACTTGGGCAAGCAGTTATTCATTTAGGATATACTTTCCATCCAGACAACCAGACCATAATCTAAAGAGTTTCTTTACGTTTCTTTTTTTTTCTTTTCTATTTGGCAGTACTGGGTTTTAAACTCATGTCCTTATATTTGCTGGGCCAGCCTGCTACCATTTAATCACAGTGACTCAGGCAATAAAATATCTCTTCTTTTTGTCTCTCTCCAGTCACCACTGTTACAGCTCTCCTGATAACTACCATAATAGGGAATGTTGTAATCACTCTGGGTTGTTTCCACATACCCAGCAAAACTCTGTATTGTAGAAGAATCTCAAACCTGAATCCCTTCATCAAAACCCAAACTCCTCTGATGGATGCTTGTCATCCTTTCCATGACACAGACAATCCTGCAGATGCTTGTTAAATCTTCCCTTTCATCTCCAGCCTTCTCTACCACTGACTTACACTTCCAATGTCCCAAATAGTCTAGGTCGCTATTGCACTTCTCAGTCTTTGGATGTGCTATTCTCTCTCTACCTGCAACTCTTCCTTGACATTTCAACTGAAAAATCTTTCTATTTGCTCTTGAAGAATTATCTCATAGGGGATAGTATTCTTGATATTCAGGACTTCAAAGGCCTCCCTTGAGATGATTTAATTATATAGTAGTATATATTATATATACTCATAATAATGCTGTATTTGTTCTGGTATTTGTCCCATGAGTCTAGAGCCTCTTAAGAGGGATAAAAAATATTTTTTGCTGCCATAGTCATTATCTCCTAGCACAGTGATTCTCATTTTAAAAGGATCAGTAAGTGCTTGGATGCATGACTAAGAACATAAATAATCAATTAATAAACTAATACTCATTCAACATGATTCATGCCTGCACAGTAACTAAGATGGTTCACCAATCATTTAGCTTGGTCTCTAGGTGATGAAATTAAATGGTTTGGGGGCTGGGAAGGTGGCTCAGTGGTAAAGCACTTGCCTTGCATGCCTGAGGCCCTGGGTTCGATTCCTCAGCACCACATAAGCAAAAAGAAAAAAGCCAGAAGTGGCGCTAGCCTTGAGCTGAAGAGCTAAGGGACAGTGCCCAGGCCCAGAGTTCAGGCCCCACAACCAGACCCAAAAAAAAAAAAAAGAAATTAAATGGTTTGATTAATTCTATATTCTCCAAACATTCACTCTCTGAATTGCATAATTTCATTAAAGACACTAGAAACTTGCTACATGTAGCATGAAAAAAAATATTTAACCAAAAAATGAAAAGATATATAGTCTATGAGGAGAATGATTCATTGCCATTACCAAAGATTACTCAGTAGACATAAGCATCGAAGTAAAAACTCTATACAGAGCTACTGGAGCAACACAATGCCTTAAGGCTGTGTCCACAGACGCAATAGGTAAATTCTTTGCACTAGAATAAATTACTTCCTAGGCATCAAATACTGATAAAAATGATGAGGGAGTACTGAAATCTCTCAAAACCATTATTTTTCAGAAGAAGGAGGAGGAGGAGGAGGGAAGGAAGGAAGAAGAAGAAGAAGAAGAAGAAGAAGAAGAAGAAGAAGAAGAAGAAGAAGAAGAAGAAGAAGAAGAAGAAGAAGAAGAAGAAGAGGAGGAGGAGGAGGAGGAGGAGGAGGAGGAGGAGGAGGAGGAGGAGGAGGAGGAGGAGGAGGAGGAGGAGGAAGAGGAGGAGGAGGAGGAGGAGGAGGAGGAGGAGGAAGAGGAGGAGGAGGAGGAGAAGGAAGGAAGAAGAAGAAGAAGAAGAAGAAGAAGAAGAAGAAGAAGAAGAAGAAGAAGAAGAAGAAGAAGAAGAAGAAGAAGAGGAAGAGGAGGAGGAGGAGGACGAGGAGGAGGAGGACGAGGACGAGGACGAGGAGGACGAGGAGGAGGAGGAGGAGGAGGAGGAGGAGGAGGAGGAGGAGGAGGAGGAAGGAAGAAGAAGAAGAAGAAGAAGAAGAAGAAGAAGAAGAAGAAGAAGAAGAAGAAGAAGAAGAAGAAGAAGAAGAAGAAGAAGAAGAAGAAGAAGAGGAAGAAGGACGACAACAACAACAGGAGGAAGAAGAGGAGGAGGAAGAAGGAGGAGGAGAAAAGAGGGGGAGGAGAGGGAGGAGGAGGAGAGAGGAGGAGGAGGAGAGGAAGGAGGAGGAGGAAGAGGAGGAGGAGGAGGAAGAGGAGGAGGAAGAGGAGGAGGTTCATGAGCAGCTAATAGCTTCTTTCTAGACACAGGCAGCACAACAAAGAGGTGAAAAATGTTGCTGGGCCATCTATAGGGAGGTGAGTCAAAGCTAGTCATTAGTTTTCCATTCCCACAGCTGCTTCCAATGTCCTGACCATACCCTGCTCACATGGGGAGGATTTAATTCAAAAACTAAAGGATGAATTTCTAATGATTGTAGTCTGTGCTGGAAAAATTGGAGGACTTGAGGGTATAAGTAGCATTTTCTTTCCTTCCCGTTGAAGGTCATGAATTTAGAAAGAAAGTAATGAGGTTGAAAAGTAGCTTGCTTGGGTTAGATCATGAAGGAAAGAATTCCAACAGATTTGGAATTTACCCAATAAGCAATTAAGAGCCATGGAAGTTCTTTGGGAAGTGAAGGAAATTTGCATTCTTTTAAATTAGACTCATGTACAGTGAATTTATGGAATCAATTAAGTGTGACATAAATGCCTCTGGAATCTACAAAAAGTAAATCATTTTATGAAACATGAAAGACAGAGTACTAAATTTTACATGGCAAAAAAAAGCTTAACTCCTATTTATTGAACCTTGGGATCATCAGCCACATATTCTGCAGTCCACTGTGCATCATCTATTCATTTTTTAACTCATAATGCTTAAGGCTAATTATGAATGCAAATGTCATCAAATCCTTGGCCAGAGTGAAACAAGACAGTAAAAATGATACTTGTCCTCATCCACAGTGTTGCTTCCAAGATTCTGGTAGCAACATAGGAATAGTATAATAACTCACCTGTGCACATGCATATACATGGTTATTCTGAGTCATGCCCCAAAAGGACAGTTATCGTTTCCCAGATTTAGAGAGTATATTTATGGTAATTTCAGTGAAAATATATGTTTGTGCCAGACATAAATTTTCTTTAGAGGAGCCTCAGAGAAGTACCATGTTATAACAACTGTTCATATGCCTGCCAAATGCAAAGAACATGCCATATTTTTAAGATATCCTGGACATAAATAAATAGGAGTTCACATTTCACACTGCAAGTCTCAACTAGAACCACTCAGTCACAAGCATGATATTCGGTTGAACTGATTCTTGTTCATAAAATTTGAGATATTCTGACCCAGGACTACAAAAGCTGGAGTGTTTCTTCTTAACTGGTAGTTTGTGAATCTCCCAAATAACTCCAGTTAAATTACAGTGTGTATGTATTCAAGACACGCACATGAAGGAAGAATGCTCACTGACAGGCCTCTGGATTCTGGGTTTCAGAATCATGACTCAATGAAGCCGGGAGATCCAAAGACAGATGCAGCAGTGGCACTCAGTAGGCCCTAGATGGAAATTGAACTATACTACTTGTGTGTCAGGACAGGAGGGGAAAACTGAGAGAGAGCACAGGAAGGGGTGAAATTGTCCAAAAACGTATGTAACCCCTCTGTGTATCACCTTTATAATAACAAACAAAAAAAGAGATCCAAAGTGGTCAGAAGTGGTATGAAACACGTCATTTGATAGAAGTATTGCTGATCTATCACAATAACTTCTCAGATGTATACAGTACTTTCCATATGTCAACTACTATGCTGTGGAAGGACAGAGGTAAGGAGGAAGGGAGGGAGAGAAAGAAAATTATTAAACTCTCAACTTTAGCAACTACTACCATAATAACATTCTGCCAACTAGGCACTTAGCATATACATTTTAGAAGACAAAACAATGTTAAATGACAGACTTAATGACTAGTAGTCCATCACTTGAGCCATTCTTCCAATGCAGCTTTTGGCTGGTTAATTATAGACAGTGTCTCAAATACTGTTCTGCCCAGGCTGGATGCAAAATGAACTTCCCAGACTCCTTTACCTCCTTAGTTTTTTATTTTTCAGCAATATCAACTTTAAAACTAGAAATATTTTTTGAGTGTGAAGTCTTAGCTCTAGCCGAGATTTTTAACTCAAGAATTCTTATAAAGTTAAGTGAACATACACAGTACATATCCTGAGTATACTCTGTTAGAAACGTGATCTTAAGTCGTGTGCTGGTGTCTCACTCCTATTATCCTAGCTACTCAGGAGGCTGTGATCTGAGAATTGCAGTTCAAATCTAGCACACATAGGAATGTTTCTGAGGCACTTATCTCCAATTAACCACCCGAAAACTAGTAGTGATGCTGTGGTTCAAGTGGTAGAGCACTAGCCTTGAGCTGAAGAAAGGAACTAATAGGATTGAGGTTTAAATATAAGCAATCTTGGTGACTCTATGTCACCAAGCCTCCATGTGGCTTCTGTAATATAACCCATTCCTATGTGTTCAAAAGCATGCCTACATGCCTTGGTCATAGTAAAATTATGTATATATAACTGTATAATATAATTAATATTATATAGTTACATATATGATATACATATATAACACATTTAGTTATGTATGTATATATATATAACTGTATAATACATGTATAACACATACACATTATATACATATACAATGCAAGATATACAATAAACCACCCCAAACCCTCTGTAAGACTGTCCTGAGCAGGAAAGAAGAGTATATCTCAATGTTCATAGTTCCTAACACAATTACTCAGTCCATGACAAATGCTTGATAAAGATGCTCATATTCTGATCTAGCCAACTTCTGGCCTCTCAGGACTGAGCCTTCCTGCTTGTTCAATGCAATGTTCTTGTCTTCAGGGAAGCTGATTTCCATCTTCAATCTCTGACTAGTTCTCCTATCAGACTACTAAACTAGGAGCAAAAAATTTAACATCCTTCACAATGGAATAATTATGACAATAATAATATCGAGAGCCTATGTTTACTGAGTATTAACTAAGATATTGACTGGTGACTCTGAGTTGACACAATGTGTGGGCTCCCTGTTTCAGAGAAGATTTTGTTCTGAGGCAGAACTGTAAAATATTTAATCAATTGACATAGAATTGATAATTAACAGAGAACTGTCAGATTTTTATTTTTTGCTCTATGAGGTAATAAAACATTTCTAATCAGACTATATTTTCTGCATTATGGAATGTCATCATCAGCCAGAGAATTCAGTAAATTGAATGCAAAAATCTCACTGACTAGAATGTTAGCTCACATTTCAACCTACTTTTGGAATGCAATTAAAAAGCAGTAATACTGAGTCACAATTTATCTCAACATAATGACTTCTGGCTCTTATAAAAAAAATCTATTAAAGAATGAGAACAAGAGCTTTCTTCTTCACAATTAATATTTACTAAGTCTCCAGGGCTGAAATGACCTAAGCCTTTTTCTTCAAGCCTACAACCCCAGCTGCAGAGGGTTTCCCCCCTATTACTATAGCAACCACAGGAATGCAAGCCTCGCATTTCCTTCTCTGTCCAAAACATATAAAAAGAGCCAAAGTAACAACAACCACCAGGAGACAGATAAATACCCTAAAAATGATCATAATTAAGAATTTACATTTATTGGGAGTATTTTGAAAGCACATCTAACTTCAGAGTACTTAGATCATTCAGCTATGACAAAATACATATTCATTCAAGTTTATTGAATCAAGATTCATTAGTTTCATTTACAGAGATTTTCTACAAAGAAATCCTAAATTTACCAGTTTGGCCTCTTTGTCTAAACAAATGATAGAGTTAAAAAAAATCTCCCCCATTAAGGTTATTGAGAACTTTCCAAATTACATAAAAAGAGTATTGCATTTATACCCAAGGGGAACTAGAAAATGATCAAAAATATAAGAATTCAATGGTTTGACTCCCAATTTTGCTGTTTATACTTCAAAACCATAGTAATAGTAAGGACATTCCTTCATGTCTACATGTGTACTTTTAAATCCAAGTTTATTACAAAGTAACCCTAGCACAGTGTTTTTAAAAGAACCCAGTGGAAATTTCAAACATCTGACTCTCGGGATGGGCATCTACAGTTAGATGGCTTTAGAAATCCTAAGTTTGATGTGACTATAATTTGATGCCATTTTAAGGTGAAAAGCCTGTGGCACAAATAACACCATTCTTCATTTCTAAATGTAATGACTTTGGGATTGGTACAGATATGTTTTGGGGTTGGTTGGTACATATAAGGGGACCAGGGTGGAGAAATGTAATGAGGATTTTATATATCTCCCTTTAACATCTATCCTGGCCTGGTCTGTGGTTCCCAACCTCTACTCCCAAGAAGGAACTGGTACAGAGACAAAATAATGGATAGAAGGCAGATGGATAGATGACAGACAGACACATAGACAGACAGAAGTTTCAATACTACTCAGTTTTTGTTGTTGGTTGTGGTTTTTGTGACAATACTGAGGCTTGAACCCTGAGCCTGATGCTATCCTTGAACTTTTTTGGTGTAGGCTAGTGAACTATGACTTGAACACTTCTGACCTTTCTGGGGGATAGTTAATTAGTTAATTGTAGACTGGAGTCTTATGGATTTTCCTGCCCGGGCTGACTTCAAATTGTGATCCTCAGAACCCAGCCTCCTGAGTAGCTAGGATCACAGGCATGAGCCACTAATGCTCAGCAACTTAGGTGTTTTGTTTAAGTTTCAAAATGAGATTTTTTTTTACTTCGTTGATTTTCTAAAAACAAAAACTCTATTAAATACTTTCGGTGGGCCTGTCAATCTCTCTAATGGCTCTCCTTGGGACATAGGTTCTGACACCACAGGCAGAACTAACTGGGGTAAGTGCTACAGTCCACGCATTAACAAAGAAGAATGGAAACATACAGGGTGGGCCTCACTTTTCTGGGAGCAGTTTTATTCAAAGAAGGAACATCACTTTTATTTTAAGTTCAACACATTTTGCCACCAGCACAGAGAGCAGTGTGGAGGAAGTTTGCTGGAAGGGATAATCCAGTAGTGAGTGTGAGGCCATTTTTCAAAGCCCCTGAATGTAATCCTGAGGAGTCTGGACTCCTATAAAACTTATCTTTCAGCAAATCTGTGACACTTTTAAGAGGATAACTGAGGAAAATCAATGCTGTTGGAGAGACTGGGAAACAGAAATGCTATTGCATGTGTCCAAGGAAGTAATTAAACAGAAGAGTTATAGTGATATAAAGGACATGGATTCAAAAGGTATTTAGGAAGGAGACCTCACAGGACTTAATAATTTGGGTACATCTATAAGAGGAAAAAAAACCAGCTAAAGACATGATATCTTCTAATTGGAGAAACATGGAGGTCCGACGCAGCAAACCACAGAGAAACATCTAGAATTGTCCACGTAATTGCTCAGTCTCTGAATGTATAATTTGAAACATCCTCTACTTTCTGTTCTATCTTTGCTACCAAGACTACCTTTATGGCTGTTTAAAAAAACAAGACAGCTAATTTATCTCTACTCACCTCTACATTTTAATGAAAAGTGCTCGACAAAATCGTTTTTGTAATAATGCCAGAAAAAAAGCAGAATTGGCCTTCTACATTCTTAAATAAGCCAACTTTTTTATTTTGTTTTGTTTTTTTTGTTTGATCCATGTCTGTAATCCCAGCAACTAGCAAGGCAGAAACCCTCCTCATATCTGTCCAAGGCCAGCACCAAACAAATGTGTGAAAGTTTATCTAAAAAAGAACAAATATAGTTGAAGCAGAGTCTGTAAGTGTGGCTCAGGAAATATAGAGCCTGCCTCATGAGCATGAATGGCCTAAGTTCAAACCCCAGTAAAACACACACGCGCGCACACACACACACATACACACACACACACACACACACACACACACACACATGCTAGCAATATTCTTTTTCCTTACAGTTGTACAGTATAGAGGCACAATTCTACCTTTTTTTTCCAAAAATAAGTGTTTTATAACATATGGCTTCCTAAGATATAACTAACTTGGACAATACATTACTAACAATTTTTTCTTTAGAAATTTCCTTTTTGCTACAAGAACCAGACATGACAAAAATATTAATCACCCTATCTCCTTGTCATCAATGCAGAGGAAAGAATATGGCATATTAGAATGTATAAGCAAATATTGTATTTTATTTTCTGCTTTTTTATTCCATATCATGCTTCTATAATTTATGTATAATGTGCTATCAAGTGGTTCCTTTGCTATTAACTGATTGAGTTTATTCCACATATTATTGAATCATTGCCTAGGTAGCCTTCCTCTCCATTAATATAAACAGTGTGTAAAAAGTAGAGTTAATGTCACAAAATGCTGTAAGATTGCTCTCCAGAATAACTGTACTATACCCTTCCACTAGCAATGAGAAGGTTCAAGGATTGTTTCCTTACTTTCTGTTATTCTTATTGGAGTTAAATAAATTATCTCTTATTGATTTGTCTTTTCTACACCTATTGCATTACCAGTGAGTCTTAACATCATTTCATGTACTTGAAAGCTACTCATAGTTCCCCTTCTATAAATTGTCAAGTCATGCTATTTACCTACTTTATTCTTTGGCTTTCTCTTTTGCATACTCATATATAAATCAAAGTCACAGATGAGTAGAAATTATACAACATATTGTATATAGATAGCTGAATATTTAAGGATTGGCCTATGCATATAAAACCTTTGCCTTGCAACTAACTTTACAAAAATACTCTCTTGTTAATTCTAGTTTAAGATAGCAGTTACAATTTATTGTTTATTAGAAATTTCATTTTAAAATATTTGCCATCTCTTGAAAACGTATAACAAATGTAAAAAGAAATGCAAATCAAAACAACATTGAGATACCACCTCACCCCAGTTAGAATGGCTATAATCAAGAACTCTAATAACAACAGATGCTGGAGGGGATGTGGACAGAAGGAACCTTACTGCATTGTTGGTGGGAGTGTAAACTTGTTCAACCACTTTGGAACGTAGTATGGAGGTTCCTCGAAAATTTTAATTGAAATAGGAATCTCTATGCAAAATGATTGGAAAGGGCCAAAAGTTCCACAGTAAGAGAATGATCAAATAAATTCTAGGACAATGATATGGGAGAATATATAGTTGCCAATGAAATTGTATAAATCAATTTCCAGGGACATTTATTGAGTGTTTACAAAATGCCACACATCACATAAGGTATGGGGGATACAGACATTTGTCTCAAACTTTCACAAAAAAATTCATTAGCCAGTCCATAGAAACGCATGCAAACAACAGCAGATAGTTTGTGTGTTCACAGGAAGAATCCACTGACAGGTGAAAGAGACTTTGAAGAACAGTCCAAGGTTATCCAGAACAACTAAGGGTAACACTTGGTGGGGGCCTCGGTGGGGTCGGAAGGCAGCCTGCTACAAGAATCGGAAAATACATACAAAAGAACTAGGGTACAAAAGAAGACAATGTCCCTCCCCCACAGTATAACCCCTGCTTTCACTGTATTTGATGTCGGTATAATTTGTGGAGGGAAGGGGAAAAACAAATCGTTTAAATAGGGATACAGGTGGACCCAATGCAACAATGAGATGTATAAGTCGTTATGTTGAAAAATGAACTTTACAACTTTGGTGCGGGACGGGGGGTAGCGGGAAGAATTGGGTGGGGGGGGTGGGGGGGGAGGGATGGGAAGGGATGGGAAGGGGAAACAAAGGAGGAGGCTACAATGCTTGATTAAAAAATGTTCTCATTATCTTGTAATTGTAACCTCTCTGTACAGTATTTTCACAATAAAAAAATTAAAATTAAATTAAAATTAAAAAAGAAGACAATCTGTTTGAGGGATTCCTGGTCATTTTTAATGGCTCCAGTTCAGGAAAACCTGCTCTGTTCTTACTGTAGTAAGAGACAAAAGCTGACATGCGATCGAACTCAGGAGGCCAACAGATACTAAAGGCTTGATACAAAGATATCCTGTATTTAGATGGAGTGAGGGATATAATGGTAGACATAGGGGTTTCTGGTGAAGGGTATAAAATTAGGAACTGACATTCTACTTTATGTTTTAGTGGTTGGTCTGGATGCAGTGTATAATAAGAAGCAGGATTTGAGATTTATGTTACTATTGCATTAATCCAAATCTGAACTAAAGAAAAAAAATAGTCATGTGTTATGTTCACAGAAAATAAAATAAAATACAAAGTGTGATAATTTATATAACTACCCACTGAAGAGTACTTCATAGTGTTAAACCTCTCAAATGCATAGACTAATGAACGGCGACACTGTTTCATAGATTATGCACCCAGGAAAAACAGCCAGGGAATGGCAGAATAGGAATACTATCTCATTTGATGTAATATGCATGTATTTGCTCCTCAAACACATAAATAACTTGTATGTGCAGGACCCTGTCCTGTGTGATGTGGGTAAAAGTTCCAACAAAATAAAGCCCTTTTCTTCCACGACTTTACAATGTGAAGGAGACCAAAGTGGAAAGAGCCAGTTACGATGAGTACAGTAGGTGCAGAGTCAGATCTTCCTCTGTCCCCCTAAGCCACTAAATGTTGTTGTCATGGCACTGTTACAACTTAAAGTCTATAGACAGATAAACGAGAAGAAGCATCAGGACTCACGGCAGTCATTCATTCTATTAACAGAACTCATAGAAACAATTTGTCTGCTACATGTCGAAGTAAATGTGCAAAATCTATAAGATCCCTGCAGAGAATTTCAAAAATTTGTGAAGGTAAGTATTTAATCATCAGTGCCAACAATAGACTGAAAAGGTGAAGTGTTAACAAGAGCAGCAGCAACAACAACAAACAACCCAAAAGAACTAAGAAAATCGAATCTGATAACTTTGCTTTTCCTACATGATAAACATGTCAAATTACACTTGATTCTCAATGATGCCTTCAGTTTTTCCAGCTGTACTATAATTCAAATGATTTTTTCACTACTTTGTCTTTGAGAATTTATTTTGTGATACATGAGAACCTTGTGTAAAATCAAAAGGTACCAGACCTAGATTGAGCCTTAAAGAACACACAGACTTTTTTTTATAAAATGTGTAAGGATATATTCCAAAATTTGCTCAGGTAAATTAAGAAGAGTGTTTGCATATTAAAGATAAATATTAAAGATAAATAGAGGTAAGAGAATAGTTTGGGAAAATTGCCTGATAAATTATTTGTTTTATTCTTGATTTCTCTGTATAGGTTTTGTCATAGTCAGTATAACCCATAGGGAACATAAGGAAATTTTATCAGATGTACTCAGAGAGATGTCTTTTTGTCTTTGATGAGGCTATGGTGGATACTGGAAAAAGCCCAGGATATAAAGCTGGAACGTTAATAGTCTGATTGTCTTTGGAGGTCTCTTAATTACTCTGAAATCCAAATTTCTCAGGAAGCTTCACCTAAAGTTACTGTGCTATTTAAGTGAGATAATATGTGCCAGCATTTGCAAAACAATAAAATGCCACATAAATATTGATTATTTATAACTCATGTCATTTTAAAGGACATTATTAAATTTTAATCACATCCAAAACAGAATTAAGTTAAAAAAATTTCTTGACCAGAAGCAGACTTTACCTGTTTCCATTACCTTGTCACCTCATAATACTAGTTTTGAAACTTTTTTTGAATATTCAAGGCCATAATTGATGAGCTCCAACAGAACACAATCCAGAACTTTGAAGAACATGAAAAAGATAAACTTTTTTTTCAAATACTACAGGGAAATATAGTCTTTAAAGAAGACACTCATAATACTGAAAAACCACATATGATTAACTATTCCTCTGTGTCTTCTTGAGTTGGGTTGGTAATTTCATCCTCTCCTGAAGGGAGAAGAAAGAAACTGGTAGAAAGCTCACACAAGTAGCAATCTTTAGATCTTCAGACTTTGAATCCAGACCTGCTTAGCTATGTCACTAATAAACCTTTCAAGTTGCCCCTGACTCAAATAAAAGCTTTACATCAGCTCATTTGTGCCATTGTTCCTTTATCTGCTCTACCCACTTGAAATATTACCTTCCACTCTAATGGCCAGAGCTCATGACCTAAAACAGACCATGCTCTTTCTGTAAACCACTTCTGAACACAGAGAACCACACAAGCCACATCCAAAAAAACTTCAATGAGAAAGTTTTGGGGAAGAAAAATAAAAATGAATATACTTGGAAGCATAAAAAAATTAGAAGTTTCTTATCATTGTATAGCACCATAGTAAGCAAGATGAAGTTTGAGAGATGGTAGCATTAGTTACTTCCCTGAGTTCTTCTAGCTCAAGACTTTTTCAGGAGTAAATACATTTTCTCTAATGACTATGCCTGTAGCTCTTCTATAATCTCAAAAACAGCAACAGGAGCAATGACAAAAAAAATCCTGATCATTGCATAGGCCTTTGGATCACTATGCTGTCCTATGCACTTTATATATTACCTCAACAGCCCTACATATTACTAACATTATCTCCAGGATTCAAAGAAAATAACCAGTATTTTGTCACACTTTGACTCTCCAAGTAAATTGCAATAATGTAAGAAACTCTGAAGCAATTCATAGTGATCAATTTCCTCACACATACTCCATTTCTCATATTCTTAGCCAAATCACCTTCCAGAAAGCCAGTGAAACAATTAAAATTCTCTGGACTACAGTGGACTGGATTTGGTAGCAAGAGGCAGAAAACATTCAGACAAACAAATGTTTGTGTGTACTTTCTTCCAGGTAATGTATAAATTAACTGCATTGGACGTTGGAAGAGAGGTGCTAGGGATTGAATCCAGGGCCTCACACACATGCCAAGTGTGTATTTCTACTACTGAGATAAATCCTCACCCTGAATTAATGCTTTTGTATATCTTTCTTCTGCTTAAAGCAAGACAGGTCAACAAAATCCCTCTAACCCTGGGGGCAGAAGACCTTTCATAGCAGCAGGAATTTTACTAACTGTTAGCAGAATCATTCACACTGAAAAAAAAACATCTGTTTTCCAAAAATTGCACTTATCTGTGCCATAATAAATAGGAAGAGAAATAACCAGAGCCAGTAGAAATACAGGCACAACAGCTAGATGCTTCACAGATGGCATTTGAGCAGCTGTGAATATAAACACAGCTCTCTGCAATGAGAACACATGCTCAGAGTTAAGGAAGTCATCATGAAGTTATGGGCCTGTGAGATACATAGGCCATGAGAGATCCTGGAAGGGACAATGAGGAGGTGATCAGAAGGTGCCTTGCATTTCCATGTGCCCCACCATTATTTCACCAAGGGAGCAGGTAGTAAACACTTGACTCCATGCTGTTTTGTTTCGCTTCTAATTTTAAACTCAATTTTGAGTGCCTAAGATAAATTGAATGTATACTAAGTAGTAGGCCAAACAATGTCTTGTTTCAAAAAATACAATTTATCCAGTGTTATCTTCATGTGTTTTCAGAGCAGTCCACTACTCTGTTTACACAGCATGGAGAGGGAATATACAGGGTCATTGTGCAAATCCCAGAATCCGTTGCGGAGAATGATGAATGATGGTGAAGTTACTGTATAATGAATCAAATGTCTACCCCAATTCTGAATGTGATTTCATATTTTTAATGTGCATCTAAACTAAATTTGAAATAACACCCAAGCTCAGTGCTATAACTTCAGTATTTCTCCCACAATGTAGTCTTGACTCTAAAAGAAAAGGACAAAGGCACACTTTATCTTTTGGACTGATTATATATCATTGCTAATAAAGGAGAGATAATTAGAAAGCAATAATTACTAAAAGGCATTATCAGAGCATAATGCCATAGTGATTTAATTTCATTGAATCTCTACTTCATCATGCTATCTACAGGTGAAGCACATTATTGTTGCTGGATGAAATGAGATGAAATATTAAGCTCTTCAGAGATTATATAACAGTGGAACCAGATTTTCATACTTGTAGCTCTGTATGGCTCTTTCTATAGACTAAGTATCTGGCTTGAGTTGTGTAACCATTTAGAGGTCTCCTTCCTGGCTCTCTTCTCACCTCTCAAATGTTAAAAACACATTTCCTGACACAGCTGTGATCCGTTCCAGCTCCCTGTCAATGGAGAGAAGAATGGGAACTTTGACACAATAGCCATCAACAACTCTCCATAGACCGCCACTGTTTGGAAACTTTTGCTGTCTCTCTAGAAATGAAGCATCTTCTTGGTCCAGTGCCTCCTCTACTGTTAAGTCTACATTCTTTTCCAGCCATCATGTCTTTGTGGGAAATTTCAGGATTCCAAATAAGCAATGTAGTTTGTCTCTACTTTGGGCCAAACTTGGTTTTGGAACACCAAAGTTAGTTCCTAGGATGATCAGGCACCAACACAATCAAACCTTTAATTTTCTAGCATTCTTGTAATTCAGCAGTTACTGGAAACTGGAAAGAAAAGTACACATCCAAGAAAATAATCCTGCATGTAAATCTTGTAATTCAGCAGTAACTGGGAACTGAAAAGAAAATACGTATGCAAGAAAATAATCCCGCATGTAAATAAAAGTAATAAATGATGAAAAATAAAAGGACAGTGAGAATAATGTTAACAACAAGTAGGACTAGACACTTAGATTTAGCACTTATTTTGTTCAATTCTGATTTATTTATAATAACTACCACATGAATACTTAATAAGTACTTGATGATAGTAGTGATTGGACATCTGTGTATCTATAAACAGCTGTGAAAATAGAATAGAAGGAAGATATATATCATAATATGTATAAAAATATTAACTCAAAAAATTTAGAATAGAATAATTGGTATCCTTAGGAGAGATTCCTTGGAGAAAAATAATATATCACAGGAGAAATCCATGGTGAAAACTCTAATTTCTTATTCACTGCTTGAGTCTGAACAAATAAGAACATTGTTAGAAGACACTGAAAACAAAAAACAAAAAATAAATCCTTGAATGGAAGAAAGCAGGAAATAATTCAAGTGTCACGTGAGATACCCCATCAGCCCATTTGTACGTTCGATATTTTCAAGATAGGGTCATGTTTTTATGCCTGAGCCAGATATAAATGTGATCTTCCTGTTTTTGCTTTCATTTGTGGCTGGGATGACAGACATGCACAACTATGTCCAGCCATTTGTTGAGTTGGGTTCTTTTAAACTTTTATGACTAGACTGGCTTCAAACTGTAATACTCCAAAGTAGCTAGGATTATAGGCTTGAGACACTTCCCAAAGCCCAGTGTTTGAAAATCCACATGTATATCATATAGCCTTTTAATAATACAAGTTTGTATCATTATCAAAATACAAATAATAGAGGTTTTGAGAACCATGGCCAGTTCCAAATTTCCTCCAAATCCTTCCAAAACAATAAAATCAAGGAGGATAAAATTTAATCCAGACACAACCCATTTAACATTAGATAGATAATTCTTCAGGTTCAAATTATCTGTAAGTAGAAGAAAGAATGAAACTTTCCAGCAGAGCATCTGGCACCTGTCTCTCCCTGCAACTCAAATGTGGTTATCCATAGTAAGGCATTCCAAACACTGTGCAAAAGCAGAGAAGACATAGGCAGAACATCTACAGCAAAGGAAAGCGAAGCAACTATAAAAATGATAGAAATGGGTCTGGATTTGGTCATCCACAGGCCTGGCTAAAGAAGGTGGGAAGTGTGGAGGGCCAGAAGTAGTGAACTACTTAACAAAGTAGTGACATGTCTGAAATTCTCCAGGTGGGGATTAGGACTAGGAGGATGGAGCTTTGGGTTTGTTCCTGGTCTTGGCCATGAGAGCCATGCAAAGAGACTGCATCTTTAACTCTGGAGCTAGTCATGAAGTGTAGAATTCTCTGGCCCTGTCTCTTGGCAATCATTGGATAATTAGGCCACAAGATGATTTCAATCCCTGCTTACAAAAGTGCCCTCCACTACTAAACACACTGAACACATCAGTGTTGGAACACTGAATACCACAGGGTACTCTGTAGCATTTACCAAGAGAAAACACGAATAAAACGTGTACGGTAATGCTACTAATCAATTTTTCATAATATTAGAGCCACAAGTAGGAACAAGGAAAAGAAGAAGAAGAAGGAAGAAGAAGAAGAAGAAGAAGAAGAAGAAGAAGAAGAAGAAGAAGAAGAAGAAGAAGAAGAAGAAGAAGAAGAAGAAGAAGAAGAAGAAAATTTATAATATATTACATATATAGAGAGAGAGATAGATATACATACACACACACACACACACACACACACACACACACACACACACACACACACACACACACACACACACACACACACACACACACACACACATACACCAAGCTGGATATCAGTGGCTCACGCCTGTAATCCTAGCTACACAGGAGGCTGAGATCTGAGGATGATGGTTCAAAGCCAGCCAGGGCAGGGAAAGTTCATGAGACTCTTTTCTCTAATTCACTATTACAATTGTGGGAAAACATGGAGTCTATGTTTCTTTGTGTCTGGCTTACTTCACTTAAAATGATTTTTTCCTTGCTATTGTTTCTAACATATGTATAAGGTATTTCTTTGTTGCTTTGTATGTCCTTCCCCCATGGTATAACCCCTGTTTTTCACTGTATTTGCTGTTGTTATAATTTGTGAAGGGGAAGGGAAAAAACAAATTGTTTAAATAGGGATACAGGTGGACCCATTGAAACAGTGCAATGTACAAGACGTTATGTTGAGAAATGAACTTTACAACTTTGGTGTGGAGGACGAGGGATAGGAAGGGATGGGAAGGGGGAAACAAAGGAGCAATTCTTGATAAGAAATGTACTCATTATCTTGCCCCTGTAATTGTAACCCCTCTGTACGGTATTTTCACAATTAAAAAATAGAAAAAAGGTGAATTCATCATGAAAAAAAAATGTACCTTGCTCATGTAATTGTAACCCTTCTGTATGGTATTTTCACAATAAAAAAAACTTAATAATAAAAAAGAAACCTAGACATAATGCTAATCACCTCAGTAAAACTGTAAAAAATGGAAAAAAATTTAAAAATTAAAAAACTATTTTTTCCAAGTCTTTCCATTTCCTAACAAATGGGCAATGTCATTCTTTCTGATGGAAGCACAGAATTCCATTGTGTATATATACCACATTTTCTTTATCTATTCTAAGTAACTATCAAAAAGCATGAAATGGTGTTGTGGCTTAAAGCACTAACCTTGAGCACAAAAGCTCAGGGAGATTGCCCAAGCCCTGTTAGTCTCACCACAAAAAGACGTAAGAAAAGTGGAAAGCTCACAGAAAAATACAGTAGGTGCCTGTTCTGTGTGAAGCCATGTATGTATGTGTGTGAATATATATGTATATACATACATACCTAAATATATATGTATACTCTCTCATACCTACATCCAATTTGACATTTCTAAATAAAATGACATCTGCAGTATTCTGTCCATTATTATATAAGAATGCCTAAACTAAATAAAAATATGTAGTATATATAAAATTCTTAGTCATTATGTATATAATTTCCACAAACGTCCTGAATAAAAATGTATTTCAGGTATATAAATTCAAAAGGTTGAGCTATATGAATTCTATCTAATTTCTAGAATCAGATCTTGGGGCCCAACATGAGAAAACTTCAGTCAAAGAACCAGCCTTTAGCTGTACTCATTTCTTTTTCCATGTGATACATAGAATATATCTTGACTGGTTATGAAATTGACCTGAGGGGAAGAGAAGCTAGTTGGGCAGAAAAACCAGTAATGATATGAGCATAGATTAATTCCCATGTATGTATTATGTATCCCATTTCAGACACCTATTTTAAGTTCGTGACAAAAAGATACTTCTTTGTTTTCACCCAGTAAAGTTTGAGGCAAGGGACTGAATGAAGGGTCTATTTCCAAGAGACTGTTTTTGCCATTGACAACTCTGTCCCTTCACACACTTGCCCAATGATGCATTAGCAGGAGCCACAAGGATCACATTGTTTCACACCAAATAGCCCAACACTTTGATTCATATATCACACATGTTCTGTTTCTTGCATTTCTGTTTTCACACCCACGACCTAAGTGCAAAGGGATTTGGAGACAAGCACTGTAGTCTTCTAACTTTTCAGCTGCTCGGGTTGTATTGATGGGGGAAGTTATGGAACATGTAGAAAATAGAATCAAGATTAAGAAGATCATATTTCTGTTTTATGTCCTGTGATATAGAGAAGTTCACTGAGTAACAATTATTCAGAGCATTCATTCCACTCCAGTTAGCACTTTCAGAAAATACAATGCAAGAAAAGATTATCCTACAGAAGAGAGTGCCAGAGGTGTGAGTTCACACCTGGGAAGGGAGTATCAATAATAATAGTTGGGACATAAAAGAAAAAAGTTATTTTATAAAAGAAATCAATGAGCAGTTCTTTAAATCTTCTGGGGAATTTGGAAGAAGGAAGTAAATTGAAATTAACCTTCTAATTTCCTTTTCCAATATACAGAAATATAATAATAATAATATACTGATATTATTGCATAGTTGTTATTATACAAAAAGTCTACTAATGAAATTAAACTTTTCAATAATTATGTTTCTTCCTGATCCCAGGATTCTTTTTGGTTTTTTCTTTTTGTGATCATAGTGCTTGAACTCACTGTCCATGAGTTCTTTTGCCCAAAGCTAGCAGTCTACCACTTTAAGCCACAACTCCTTTTCTAGTGTTCTGGTAGTTAATTGGACACAAAAATGTGAAGGACTTTCCTGTCCTGGTTGTCTTTGAACCACAAACCTCAGTTCTCAGCCTTCTGAGTAGCTAGTATTACAGGTGTGAGGAGCCAGAATTCTGGATAATTCCAGAATTCTTAAAAATTCACTCAGCAAGCCAGGTGCCAGAGGTATCAATAAAAACAAGCAGATCAAGTGTGAGGCCCTGAGTTCCAACTCTACCATGAGAAAAACAATTCAACAGATAAGCTAAGGGAGGCCTGTCTGATCTTATTTTTTTTGGTCTGATCTTATTAAGTCAGATTTTATAAGTGAATTTAAACAAACTTCTCATCTATCAAATGAATAACTAACAGATGTTCAATTGTCTAACAAAGGAATTACTCGTAAAATCATCAACTTAATTTTATAATGGAAGGGATTCTGTAATAAAAATGTGAAAATGTAAATGAATTTAAAATGTAAAAAAATCTAAAGCTTTTATTTTGTGGAGGAAGGAAATGAGGATAGAAACTTACTCAGTAGATCTAATTCAGCAGCTATGAAGTCTTAATTTCCATGTAAATGCTTTGGAGGATATAACTGGTTAGACCCTTCAGCTGGAAGTACAAATCTCTAAAGACATACTGATGCTAATCCTCATACTGTGAAAAGTTCGCCCATCTAGGGAGACTGGGAAGGAGTGATAGTGTTGCATAGCTTAGGTCCTTTGTGTTATTAAAACAAATTTTTAAATGATTTTAATGAACTGATAAATCTCCCTGGATAGCTTAAAAAGCACAGAACTCAGTCCAGCCTCTGCATTTGACCAACACAGTGAAAGAAGAAGGTAGACATATTGGCAACTAACCACAAAGGAAAAGTCTCCATTGCTAAGTCTTCCTGGATTAGGTCAAGCATTTGGAGGTAATTCATATACTAGAATCTTGTTTTTCTAGTGAAGAGTGACTAGGAAGTCTACACATTCTGAAGTCTTTTCTAGTCTCATTTACGTTGGCTTCATTTGTTTTAATTAAAGAGAAATAGATTCGCATCTGGGTCATTTATATTAATACAGACTTATTTTTTAATTATATTTAAACAAGAGGGTGAATAGGTACAGAGAAATTTTATTCTCATGACTTGAAAAATCTAAAACCATTTAGTTGAAGTGATAAATTTATATCATGTAGGGTTGTATGTATAATTGGCAGCCAATGAAGGACTACAGAGACACATACCTATTCTGGAAGTTTCTATCATCTCCCAATACACCATCAACTGGGGACCAGACCTTCAACAGATGGCTTCAGAAGGACACTTCAGATCCAGACTCTAACAATGAATTTGTCTTCATTTTTGCTATAATAAGATACTTAAGTACTTTTTAAAAGTAATCTAACAGAAGACCCACCCACTAGTTCACTATTAACCTTCTTCAGTTGTGTTGAGGACTAAAACATGAAGAGATACAACAGACAAAGTAGGAAGAACTGATGGAGCAAGGTGCTGATGGCTCATGCTTGTAATCCTAGCTATTCAGAAGGCTCTGAGAATCACAGTTCAAAGCCAGCTCCAGCACGAAAGTCTGTGAGACTCTTATCTTCAATTAATGACAAAAAAAAAAAGGCAGAAATGGATTCACGCCTCAAGTGGTAGAGTGCTATCCTTGAGCAAAAGTAGCTCAGGGACAGTGTTGAGGCCTTGATTTCAAGCCACAGGACCACCCCTAAAAAATAAAAATATAAATAACTGATGGAATGAAAAAAAAGTGCTCAGTTCTTCTCTTCTGGAAATTCAGTGTCACAAGTCATTTCACATTTCCATAGTTTTAATTTGGAAAATAAATCTGTATCTTATTACATCATTTCTTTCACACCTATGTACAAAAGTATGATTTCTATGTGATTTAATCATATTTTCCCTCAATTTGGTAGACCACTAACCCAACAAGCATGAAGCTCTGAGTTCAACCTCAACAAAAAAAGACTAATTTAAAAATAAATGAATATTTTTAAATTACATTTTCATTATCTGTAAGTATTTGTACAAAGATGTGACCATTCAACAAATTAGTTTGTAGGTGCAATGCACCCTCACTGATGTCACCTTACATCATTTTCCTCCATCCCTCCCTCCCCGCCCCTCTCATCAAATTTCCTAGTTTCATAGAACATGCAATGAATATTATCACTTCATTCATCTACCCTCCCTTAGCATCCCCACAACACTTCAAATGCCAGTTTCCTGATAGTCATTTTGTTAAGACTGTGAGTTCACTTTTCTGAGAGACGAAATCATTTGAGTTCTCCCCTGAAAATACCACACTGTACTTTGGCTAATATGTTTGTGTGCATGTTTATACAATCCTATATGTTTATACTTGCATATTTATAAATTAAATCTAGCATCCATATATGAGAGGAAAAGTATCCTTTGTTTCTCTGGGCCTGACTTTACTTCACATGATTTTTCCAGGTCAATTGTTTCTTTACAGATGGTACAAGATCATTCTTTACAATGGATGAGCAAAATTCTATTGTGTACATATACCACATCTTCTTGATCCATGCCCAACGAGGGGCATTTGGGCTGTTTCTATACCTTGTCTCTAGTGACCGGTGCAGAGATGAATATGATTGTGGAGGTGGCTTTACTGTATCCTGTTTGTAATCATTTGGATAAATGCCTGAATGGTATTGCTGGATCATAGAGTAATTTTATGTTTAGTTTTTTAAGGAATCACCAAACTATTTTCAAGAAGGGTTCAACAAGTTTATAGTCCCACTATGATAAGAATGTGAAAAGAACTATTGATATAATGGTCTTGTCTTTTGAAAATTCAATGTGTTGTTATGGTTTCCTTTACTTTAGACATTCAATACAGAAAGAAATTCCAAGTCACAAAACATGAGTAAGGAAAATGGGCTCTAAATATACAATAGAACAACTCATGTAATATTAATATTGCTAAAGCAAACAGTTATGTTTGCAAGAACCCTACTGCATTGTTGGTGGGAGTGTAAACCTGTTCAATCACTTTGGAAAGTAGTATGGAGGTTCCTCAAAAGACTCCACATAGAGCTCCCCTATGACCCAGCAATCCCACTTTTGGGCATTTACCCACATGATCACAAACAAGACCATACTAAAGCTACCAGCACAAAGATGTTTATCACAGCATTACTTACCATGGCTAAGATTTGGAACCAACCCAGATGCCCCTCAGTAGAAGAATGGATCAAGAAAATGCGGTATATATACACAATGGAATTCTATGCTTCCATTAGAAAGAATGACATTGCCCCATTTGTTAGGAAATGGAAAGACTTGGAGAAAATTATATTAAGTAAGCCAGGCCCAAAGAAACATAGGTCCCATGGTGTCCCTTGTTTACAATAACTAGTATATGTCTAGGATACACAGAAAAGCTTAGATAAGATGATGTTAAGCAAAATGAACCCCAAGATAGGGACACAAGTGGTTTTTCTTCTTTTCTACTGTTTCTAACTTATTTATAAGGTACCATGTGATTTTTTGGTGCTTTGTATGTCCTTCCCCCATGGTATAACCCCTGTTTTCACTGTATTTGATGTTGGCATAATTTGAGGAGGGAAAGGGAAAAAACAAAATGTTTAAATAGGGATACAGATTGACCCATTGAAACAATGAGATGTAACGGGGGGGAGGGGTAACAGGGTGGGGGAGTGGTTAATTGAGGAGGTGGGAGGGAGGGGATGGGATGGTAGAGGAAATACAAAGAGTAGGCAACAATGCTGGGTAAGAAATGTACTCATTACCTTGCTCATGTAACTGTAACCCCTCTGTACAATATTTTCACAATAAAAAAAAACTTACTTAATAAAAAAAATAGACAGGAAAAAAACAATTTAAAAAGTAGCCATATTCTGAAGGAATAATACAGTTGAACCTAAAATGTGAAATAAAAATATCCTGGAAGGATTAACACATGTAACAAGCAGCGTGAAACAAACAGCTTGAACTAATACAGACTTGGGTCTTGTTAGCTATGCCAAATTGAAATCTACCTGCAAAGTCAACTCCAGTTGCCTAATACCACACTCTAAATGCATTATATATTTAAGTAGAGCTCAGTTTTTAGTCATTTTAAGTCTCACTTTTCTGTGGTAAGATTACTAGTACTTTCATGAATAGGCACAAGACGTTGAAGTTAAAAATAACAGATATATATTTATTTTTTTAAATCAAATTTAAAATTGTGGAAAATAACTCTGCTGTGACTTTCCCCCTATAATTTCTGTATTATTTTTGCTTTATCTCTCTAAATCATGAAAACTTTGGTTTGTATTGCTTTCATGGTTTGTTTACAACGGAAAGCCTAGAAACAAAGTAGAATCAACTGAGTTACCAAAATCTTACATATAAGTTTTATCTATATCTTATTTATAAATCTTGACAATAATCCAGGTTGCTTTCGTGTACATTGAAGCCTATAACAGACTTACCATTCCACCAGGAATTATGGGTTAACAGAGCAAACTACACTGTAGCAGGTCAGATGTTGTAACAAAATTTGGTTGAGCTAGAAAAATAAAATCTATTTCACAGACTTTTATTGTTTTGTGACAAGTCAAATATGGTTCATTGATTTTTTAAAATTTAATCATTCATTTATGCTTTTGTTAAAACAATATTTTCTTTCTCTTATTCACATAATTTAATTGTGCAAAAGAGTTCAATGTGGCATCAGAGCAAATTTGTGTTTACATATACAACTATTGCTGCAGTCCGAATGATGTGTGTCATGATTCTTGCATGCTATGACATGTGGCTGCGAAAACACCCAGAAATCATCAGTGTCCCTAAAAATAACAGACTGGCTGTAAGCATTTCCTTTGTAGATGCTCTAGAATGAGATCCTCTCTCAAGTATCCATTTACCAGCCAACCATTCATTCCTTGAATCCAAGATTCCCTGTAAGGTGATGTTCACAAAGAAGAAAGACTATGTCCCCAAATGAATGTCACCCTGAGTTTACACACTCACATATCTCAGGTTACCAAAGCACATATTCACACTGGAATAACTTCTCATTCTGCTAATCTTTCACAAGCACTCACTGAAAGCTTGATAAATTGAAAAGATGGCAGGCATCCCCTTCCTTACGTAGCCTTGGCTTACCTCCTCAAAATTGCCATGTTATATTATATAATACTTCCTTAGCCAGATTCCAAGAATTCTATAGGCTGTAATTTAATCCTAGGAAAACCAGAGGATATTAAATGATCTAAACTGTCTTAGCCAGAAATCTCAGATTTGCCTGCCCTTTGAAGTTTGTATCTGAAACTTTTTGATGTCTTAATATTGTTTTAGAAATTGAGGGGGAAAGTTGACTTTGTAAATCATTTTAGGATTGCAAAAATGACATTATGATGATGAATGGCACAGGCTTAAAAAAGTTTCTGTGAATATTAAATTAATCACAAGGCAAGGCTGTCTAACATTAACTCCTGATAACTTAGAGATGCTGTGGCATCCCAGATGCTCTGTGAAACAGAAATATTCTGTCTGCATTAGGAGCACCTTTCCACATCTGCAATTCTGTTATACAATAAAGTCTTGTTCTTTTGTTGCAAGATTGCCCTGGTTCATTTTTTTATTATTAATTTAAACCATGTGGGTAAAGGGTAATCCAGTAAGCCACAGGATTTCAGATCAGAGCTTTCATACAATCACATGTAACATCAAACATCTGGATATTTAGATGAATTGGAATGGGGAAAATTAACAGGAACTAAAGTAATGTCTGAATGAATAGATTTTAATTGTATGTAAGTCCAGTCACTTTGAGTGTATTTTCTTCACATGCCTTCTCTAAACTAATGATAAAAATAAAAATGCATAACCCAATTGTGCCAGTCACATGTAAATGCCTAATAATGAAATAGTTTTCAATTAAAAATTGTAAAAGTATTGTTATAAATCTCTTCAGAAACCCGTCAGTTTTACTACATCTGAAACCAACATCTGTTTAAAGAGAACATGATTTACAAGTTTACTTTCAGCACAAACTCATATGATTGTCTAGTTAGCATACAACTAATAGAAATATTTTGTCTCTTATGACTCAGATAAATATTGAATTTGAAAATTTGTATTACACAAGTATTCATGATCAATTAATATTGTCTTTTCCATCATTTTTGTTAATTTCCATACTTATCATAATCTAGTTCCCTAAGAATTATTTTAGAAAAATACAAGCCATAATGATAAACAATTGGAAAAAATGGTTT
Source organism: Dipodomys merriami (assembly GCF_024711535.1). Taxonomy (NCBI): domain Eukaryota; kingdom Metazoa; phylum Chordata; class Mammalia; order Rodentia; family Heteromyidae; genus Dipodomys; species Dipodomys merriami. The sequence continues at coordinate 16,151,992 of NW_027206068.1, forward strand.
AAAGCTTGTTTCAAATTTTTACATCCTTTTGAGGTACATAAAACTTTCAGACAATAAATAATATAAAAGAAATATTTACGTATCTTAGTAATAAATCATTCTCTCATGAGTTTTAGAAATCATTTCAAGCAGAAAGTTACACAAAAATGTGAAGAAACAGAACTAATCACTTTTATTAAATATACTTGGTTAATGCTCTTTAGAATTAATATGATATATGGATAGTTGAAAATTGTGTTTAGTATCAAAAAAGGAGTAATAGATTCATGCAAAGGGCCTTGCATGCACACATGTGCGCATGCACACAGGTACATACACAAATAAAGTCTATCTTCCAACCATAGAAAGTTTCTACAATCAAAGACAATGTATTTCTAAGCAATTGTTCTTAGATATCAGCCTGAGTGGATGTTATTTGTATTCTGTAATCCAGATGTTGTGTATTTTACAACAGATGCCAGGTGTAGACACTCAAAAGTAAAAACCTAAAGATCAAAGAAACAAAGGTTGATCCTGTTGAAATGTTTAGCCACAAGTCATTCACATGACTAGAGATTTTTTGTTTCATGAGGTGTTTACATCCTTTGTTGTTAAAGCTATTTATTACCTTTGAAAACAGGGGACTTTTCTTTGGAATAGCTATGTGTGCTATGGTCCTAATTTGTGTGAAGGTAATATTCACATTTGCAATGAAAGTCTGATTGTTTAGCTTTTGGATAAAAAATAAAGATAGGTCAATGTTTTAATTAACAAAGAGATAACTAAGGCTTTTAAATAATATATGACATGTAGTTGATAAATATAGAATTACAAACACTAACATAAATGAGAAGAAGGGAAAAAAAGATACCTAGATGAAAAACTCAACTAGGTCCCAAAGGTAATTAGAAAGTGGAGAGCAGACACCTCAGGCCAAGGTTTCCTGGTAATGAAAGTAGAGATAGACTTCAAGGGAGTTGAACATCTGACTTTAGCCTTCTCTGTATTCATTATTTCAGCAAATAGTTACTGAGTAACTTCTGAATGTAGGAAATATATTAAAATAAACAGTATCTTCCCTCATGGTGGTTACCATCTATTGAAGCAGACAATTACACTAAGATTTTCAATATAATGGTAGAAGTGTAAGATTGAGCAGTGTATAAAGAAACATTACAGAAAGAGGACACCTGACTTGATGGAATAAAATGGTTGTTCCAAGGTGACTCCTACTATGACAGGAGAAAAATAGTAATCTTTGGTGAGAGAAGGAGAAAGAGGTAAATCACCCTGGCAGTAGAAAGAGACATGCAATTTCCATTGATGAAAAAGTACAAGAAATTCGTGTAACCTACATGCAGAAAACTGTTGTTTAATCTGGTTAAAAGATTAAAAGTTAAATGCAAGATTATATAGCATATTTTTATCTTTGATCATCTCTGCTGCTCTGAGAAGGAAATGTTGTCTCTTTTCAACCCTCTCCCCTCATTACTCAGCCCTGTCCCGCAGGGTCACTGAGGATTACATCATTCTCCACTCCCTTCTCCATATTGCAAGACAGATGTTGTTTCAACATATGTTTTTCTTTGTTGTTGTTTATATTTGAATGTCATTACTAGGGCTTAGTCTCAGAGCCTGCATGCTGTCCCTTAGTGTTTTTGCCCAAGGTGGACACACTACCATTTTGAGCCACAGTTCCACTTCTGTCTCTTTTCAGCTTAATTAGAGATAAGCGTCTTATTAACTTTTTTCTCAGAACTCAGCCTCTTGAGTAGCTAGGATCACAGACATGAGCCACTGGTATCCAGCCTTTCAAACATATTTTGCCTGAAAGGGGAGTGAGGCTTAAGGGGAAAAGGATGGAAAAATGGAGAAAGAAATGGTAGGTAAACACAAGCATGATATTGTACATATGTGAACATGCATAGTATAATTCTTTAAATAGTATAATTCTTTGAAAAGATTAAGGCAAAGCCCAACAAAATCAGTACCAGGAAGGGGTACTTGCAAGAGGAGAGGGTATGGCACAGGGGAGAGAGGTAGAAGAATGAAGGGGGAAGGGAGGACAATGCGGGCAAGAATTCATTGTATATATACCACAGAATTGAGAAATATAAGGGAAAGGGTGGATAAAACTTGAAAGTGAATATGTTGAAATGGTGGAGACGATCTAGATACATTGTATACATAAACTGCCTTGTTAAATGGCAAAAAATTTAATACATAACCTAAAAATTAAGTGAGGATTTTCACACAGTCTTTCAGTTGTTCTTGATAATTCAAGAACAACTTGAATAGAATTGCAATCATCACAGATTAAAATACAAGGTATTAATGGTCTTGGTAGATTAAGATTACAACTGGCAAATTTCAAATATAAGATTTAAAAATATATATCAATGTGAAATGATAAGTTTTTATATACTCTGGCAATATGCACATAGTTCTAAATAGAGATAAGAGTAATGATTTTACTCATAAAACAAAAATTTCACAAGTCTGGACAGAGAAATACTGAATGTTTTCTGAGGGATGGTAAAAGAATTTCTTGGAAATACTCTCTTTAGCTTATAAGAACTGAATTGCATTCAGTCTCATGATTTATTCTCAGTTGGAAAAGTATTTGTTTCTATTTTTTTTGTCTTGGTCTTCTCTGGCCAATAGTTAATTGTAGTGGTAAGTTTAAAGCTCAATCTATGGTGAGACAAAGGACAAAGGTGAATCAATGCAACAGTGATACTCACAAAACACAATGTTGGAAATGTACTTTACAACTTGAAGGGGCAGGGAGTTAGGGGATGGGAGGAAATGAGGGAGGGAGGGAGGAACGGCATTCGTCAAGAATTATACTCATTTTCTCACTTATATAACTATAACCCCTCAATACATCACATTTATAATAAAAATGAATAAATATATTAGAAGAAACCATACTTACCTAAATAAATAAATAAATAAATAAAGCTTAACCTACTCCTTAAACTTTTGGAATGTGCTGATTGGTCATAAGAAGAGAGTACATAACATTGTTGACACATTCTATTTTAGTGTAGGAACTCTGTCGTCCACAATCCTGAACAGCAGTTTACAGATCACATGCTGTGTATCAGTCACCCAAACTTGATGCATAATACAATTAATTATCTCACATCATTCTGTGTATTGACCAAGTTCAGCTTACTGGCATCTCTCCAGATCTCTCTCAAGATCATCTATAAGTATCTTTGCTGACATGTCTGTTGCCTGGACTGAAAGGGTTGGAAAAGAAGGGCCCTGACTAGACATTTCACTCTCCAAGTGGATCTCCAGAGACTAGCACAGTCTTCTTCCTGTATATTCAGGCTTCTTACTTATAAGCTGTCTAAACTCAGAACAGTATTTCAAGAAATTAGAATTGGAAACTGCCCATTTCTTAAAAAGCAAGGTTGGAAACAGTCTCACAGGAACACTACCACAGTCTGTTGGCCAAAAGGTCCTCAGCTCAGGGTTTCTGTAACTCACACCTGTAATCCTAGCTTCTCAGGAGGCTGAGATCTGAGAACTGTGGTTCAAAGCCAGCATGGTCAGGAAAGTCTATGAAACTCTTATCTCTAATTAACCAGCAAAGAAAGCTGGAAGTAGAACTGTAGCTCAAGTGATAGAGCGCTAACAATGAGCAAACACCTCAGGGACAGAGCCCAGGCTTTGAGCCAAAGCCCTAGGATTGGCACACAAAAAAGGAGCAAGTAAAAGGAAGAAAGAGAGGAAGAAAGGAAGGAAGGAAAGAAGGAAGGAAGGAAGGAAGGAAGGAAGGAAGGAAGGAAGGAAGGAAGGAAGGAAGGAAGGAGGAAGGAAGGAAGGAAGGAAGGAAGGAAGGAAGGAAGGAAGGAAGGAAGGAAGGAAGGAAGGAGTACAAAACCTCATTTAGATTCAAGAAGCACGGCATACACTCTACTTGTGAAGCAGAAAACATCAAACAATTTGTGGTCACATTTGATTTCCATACTAAGTTCTTGACTGCAAATACAATCTTAACTTTTATTTTGATTTTTAAAAATATAACTTCCAAGTTTTTAAAACAAAAAAGAAGGCACTGGTATAACTTCATATGTTCAATCATTTTAAGGTGAAATTTTCTGTTCTATTAAACATTTAAATTCTAGTTAACCAACAAATACAGAACAGTGTTGACTAGCATCCAAGTGCGTGCATTATTGTGTTAGCCACTAGACTGAAACATGATGGATGGTGTAATTTATGGATCATAACTTAGACCCAGCCCAGATGAATTGTCAAAGATGCCAAGATTCATGATTATAGGGCAGAAAAGGGAAACTTTTCTAAGGACTTTCAAATACTTTTTTCAAGTGAGAAGTTATGACAGACATCATAGCAAATAATGTGCTACTTTCAAATGGCTTTATAATGACAGCAACAACTTTCATATACTTCCATGGGAAATGTTTTCTTTCCCTAAGTATTTTTTAATGGCTATTTAAACAGTACTGGATATTCTCACAGAATTTAAACCACACTTTAATGGCTTGATTCACTTCATTAGTAATTCTGTGGGAAAAAAATCAGTGGCCCCTTAATTTGGGATTAAAAGGCTTCTTCCTAAAGGCCTTTAATTTAAATCCCCAGGGAGAAACATAGGAGATGAACCTTTAATGTTACATATAGAAAGGTAGACTATAACAAATTCAGCATTAACAGTCCTGTTACGAGATGAATTGTATTTGTGACCCTGACTACAAGAGAAGTAGTACAAAGATTGTTTGTGTAGGTGAAAAGTTAGAGATTTGAGTCTAAAATGGCAAACAGAGGTGGGTGTATGCTCACTCTAAATTAACGCAGAGTTATAGGAGAACTTAAATCAATATAAAAATGATAGCTTACATTAATACTAATAATACTCCTTCCAGCTTAGTGCTAGTAATATGAAGTTATCACAAGGAAAAATAATTTATTTCACAACAGACTTGAAAGTACAAAATACCTAAATGTAAATCTAACCAAGGAAGTCATAGACATCTGCACAAAAACTATGAAACACTTAAGAAAGGAATTGAAGGAGACACTAGAAGATGAAAAGGCCACCCACGTTTATGGATTAACAGAATTAGTATAGAAAAAAATGGCTTACTACCAAAAATAATCTACAGATGCAAGGTAATCCTCATCAAAATTCCAATGCTATTTTTCACAGAAATAGAAAAATTGACATTAACATGCATTTAGAAGCAAAAAGACTCCCTGAATAGCCAAAATACCTTGAGCAAAAAGACCAGTGATGGACATATCACAATATCTAATTTCACATTAAACTACAGTACAATAATAACAAAAACATTTTAGTACTGGCACAAAACAGACATGTAGGTCAATGGAATAGAATAGAGAAGCCAGAAAAAAAAAAAAGGAATAGAGAAGCCAGAAATAAGCCTGTGTAGCTAGTTGTTTGATTCTCAGCAAAAGTGCCAAAAACATGCATTGGAGATAAAGTCTCTTCAAGAAAATAATACTGGGAAAACAGGCTAGCCACCTTGCATAAAAATCAATTCAAAATGGATCAAAAACCAAAAAGTTCGACCTGAAATTTTGAAACTACTACTATTAAATATATGTAGGAAACACTTGAAGATAAAAGCAAAGGTAATGATTTCTAAATAAGACTCTAATACCTCAGGAAATAAAGGTAAAAAATGATCAGTCAAATTTCATCAAATTAAAGATATTCTGCACAGCAAAGAAAACAATTACCAGTGTGAAAAGACTTCCTACAGAATGGCAGAAAAATCTTTCACCAGTTATCCATTTGAAATAGTATTAATATCCAGAATGTGTAAAGATCACCAAAAATTTAAATATCAAAAGAACAAATACTGCAATCAATAAATGGAGAACAGAATTGAATAGACAACTCTTAAAAGTAGTGTAAATGGTCAATAAATACATAAAACAAAAGTTCAATATTCTTAGCAATAAAGGAAATGCACATAAAAGCTACATTGAAATTCCATTTCACCCCAATTGCAGCACACAATAACAAATGTTAGTGAAAACGCAGGAAAAATAGAACCCTTATACACAGTTGATGGGAATGTAACTTAGTTTACCCACTATAGAAGTCAATATGGAGATTCCTTAACGTGTAAAATTCAAACTGTCATGAGAGTCAGCTATACCACGCCTGGGCTTATTCCCAAAGGAAACAAAGCCCTTTGGCTTCTTCATACCCATGCCCATTGCAGCTGTGTGCGTAATGATCAAGTTATGGAATCAATTTTTATTTTGTAAGATAAAATGCTTAGTGAACTTACTCTGAGACAAACACAATTTTGAAACAGATATATCTTTGCTTTAAAGACATCAGTTTGTCTAATAAAATAAATCATTTTATCCATATGAATATAAATTTTGATGAAAAATCATTTGAGATTCTCAATTTATTAGAAAGCAAGTATATCCAGAGCAAATTTTGTAAGTGAAACTAGGTTTTCTATCATAGATTTTTATGAAATTTAATTAAATTAATTAAGTGCTAACAACATGTAAATGTACAAATTGAACTGTTATTGCTTCTCTGCAGCATATACCTATGTGAGGGGAAAGAGAGCTAATCATTGTAGACTTAAAAATGAAAATAATATATTAGGTAAAGTCAAAAATTAAATATGAGAAACAGATGAAGTGTTTGAATTGGCACTTCAAGATGGCACTGAAATATGACTCTCTCTACTTTGTCAAGAAAATATTTTATTAGACAAAGCATAGAAATCTGAGAGGTTAAGAGTCCTCATCCCAAAGAACAGCTATAATTATACAAAAGAATAGGAAGAAGATGTCAAAATGACCTAAACAATAGAGATCAAATTTGACTAGCTTTCAGACAAAGTTGATACATTTCCTAAAAATCAATATGATATTGAAATAACATTATGTATACAAGAAATCAATCATTAGGTAGCTAGTATAAAAACAGTTTATGTGTTGCCTACTAAAAAGACTAAAGTCTAGATCTCAAATAATATAAATGAATACAAGCTAAAGCAAAAATTAAATCTTCCATTAACATTTGCATTTAAATTTGAGTAACAGTGTTATTCAAATAAAAAGCCACAACTATTTAAAACATATAATACTCCTTAGGGGGGAAACAAAACAAATTACTACTAGCAAGTACCCCACCAGATTGCTTAAAATTAGTTATTATCCCATTGTTGATTATTAAGAAGGTAATACTGAAAACTATCTGTAAGAGCATGATTAAAATAACATTGATTTCATTTTGCTACAAAAGCCATGTTACTACTTCTTAGTTCATAAAAATCCTAATCAATTTTGTTCTTCATGGCTTAAGAGAACAATTACCTGGATATTTTTCCACATAGTAATCTTTCTAATATAAGGAGGATAAAAAAACATCACATTAATCAAAAACAATACTCAGTGAACAGCAAAAGAGGGAAACTTCCCTAATACAAACTCCAGTGCTCTCTCTCTCACTGTAATTTTAGTCATGCAAGTACCAGAATATTAAGCCATCAAAAAATAATCCATGGAATAGCTGATGGGTCCATGTATTTTGGATGGAATTGAATCCTAAAAATATGTTTCAGAAAGTCTGTCCAGTATTATATAACTACTTGGGTTATGTGGTTTTCATATTTTTCGTGTATTTACTAAATCATTAGACCTACATTTAATTGTTCACCACAAAGGGATGGTTTCCAAACTTCAGAATAATGGAGTCATATTAAGCTTGAATGACAATTGCATCAGGTTATATGTAGTTAAGAATCTGTGTGCATTCATAGGTGTGCATGTGTGTGTGCATGTGTGTGTGTGTGTGTGTGTGTGTGTGTGTGTGTGTGTGTGTGTGTGTGTGTGTGTGTATTCAGGGCTGGGGCACTGCTTCTTAGCCTTTTTACTCAAAACTAGCACTCCATCACATGAGCTATACCTCCATCACCAGTTTTTTGCTGGTTGACTAGAGATAAGAGCCTCAGAAAAAAAGAAAGAAAATAAACCTCAGATCTGTTCTCAAGCCACCAGAACCACAATCAGTTAGTGATTCTTTTGTGAGATAACATATTCCTTGGCACCTCAAGAAATCTGCAGAAATAACTGGAGAGGTTTTCCTTATTAAACATATATTTCTTTTTCTCTTTTCTTATTTTTTAAATAAAGCTCAGGGCCTGTGTGCTGTCCTCGGGTTTTTTGCTCAAGGCTAGTGATCTATCACTTGACCCACAGCTCCACTTGCAGCATTTTTGGAACTAAAAATATCAAGGACTTCCCTGCCCAGGCTGGCTTTGAACCACAATCTCAGATCTCAGATAAAGTTATAGACATAAGCCGCTCACACCCAACTAATAAGTTGTAAGACACTCTGAGTATATTTTCTAGTATTTTTCTATAACATGAAACCATTTTTTCTTCTATTTAATGTTATTTCAGCCCATAGAATTTTGATTAAAATTAGCATGCTGACTATTAAAAACTCTATTTGCCAGGCACCATTGGCTCATATCTGTAATCCTAGCTACTCAGGAGGCTGAGATATGAGGATCAGTTCAATGCCAGCCCAAATAGAAAAGCCCATGAGACTGTTATCCAATAAACTACTCAGAAAAAGCCAGAAGTGGTGCTGTGGCTCAAGTGGTAGAGAGCTAGCCTTGAGCACCAAGAGGCTCAGGGACAGTGCACAGGCTATGAGTTCAAGCCTCAAGACCAACAAAAATAAAGAACCTCTATTAATTTTTATCCTAATTTGCCTAAGAATTTATTAGATTAATGGCAATAAAATGATTTAAAATTAAATAGAATGTTAAAATCTTTACAATTATCATTTTATCAACAAAGAAAAAATGAGAATAGGTTAATTTACACATATTTCCCTTCTCTTTATGCATAAACATCCTTGGCAAATCAAACCATGTAAGGAAGAAAATGTGTTATATGTGCTCTAATTTGAGACTCATGTTTCTAGTATATGGCTTTAAAATTGTCATATAGAGACCACTATTGATTTTCTCCTCAGCCGAAACATCATTTTCTCCTACCTGCTTTTGCTGGGATATTCAAGCAAGATCAAAAATCACTAGATTGGGGCTGGGAAGGTGGTTCAGTGGTAAAGTGCTTGCCTCGAATGCATGAGGCCCTGGGTTTGATTCCTCAGCACCACATAAAGAGAAAAAGCCAGAAGTGGCACTGTGGCTTAAGTGGTAGAGCACTAGCCTTGAGCTGAAGAGCTGAGGGACAACACCCAGGCCCAGAGTTCAAGCCCCATGACCAACAAAAAAAAAATACAAAAAAAACCCACTAGATTATAAGGTAGTGTTAGAACAAACCAAATCTTGCAAGTCTTGTTTTATATATGAAGTGTGGACCAGTCACCAGAAGCATTAGGCCATTTCTTTTTCTAGGACCTCCTTAAAATGTAAGCTTTGTGTTTAATCCTCTTGGAAATCTTCATTTTATCTAACATCATGTTATTTTTTCATGTTATTTTTAAAGAGTTTAATTGTATACTCTGTATGCAGTAGGAAGGTTATATGACTACAATGGCTTGGAGAAAACTTCAAGGTCAGCTAGCTATGGAGAAAAATAGCAATTTAAATACAGGAAAATAAAATCACCAATCCAAGTAGAAGTAACATACAAACTTAAGACTGCTACAACAAGGATAGAACCAGACTACATACATGTGAGGTATTAAAAGCAAACAGACAAAGTACCAATGGCTCATCCTGTAGTCCTAGCTATTTAAGAAGCTGAGTTCTGAGGATGGCAATTCAAAGCCAACTCCATCAGTTAAGTCTATGTGACTCTTAGTTCCATTTATGCACCAAAAGTACTGGAAATGGAGCCGGTGTTCAACGTGTTAAAGCAAAAAGCTCAGGGGCAGCACTCAGGCCCTGAGTTCAAGCCTCAGAGCACACACACAAACACACACACACACACACACACACACACACACACACACACACACACACACACACACGGAAGATGTAGAGCATTTTTAATACGGTCTGTTGTCCTTGCAGTAACTTACTCACTTTACACTCTCTCTCCCCCCTTTTTTTCTCTCTCCCTCTCTCCCCACCCCTCTGTTTCTGTCTCTCTCCCTCTCTCCCCACCCCTCTGTCTGTCTCTCTGTCTCTCTGTCTGTCTCTCTATCTCTCTCTCTCTGTGTTTTATTTTTCTTGTAGTCTTAACAATTGAACTCAACTAGGCAGCCCCTCAACTACTTGATTCAAACCCTATGCCCTTTTGGCTTTAGTTATTTCTCAAACAGGGTCTTACCTTTATATATTCAAGCCAGTTTAGCTCATTGGCCTCCTTTTGTATGCTTACCCTGTCCCTAGAATGATGGACAGGTGACACCACACCTGGTTTGTATTATTTAAGATCAAATCTGTGGAGCAATTTTTTCCTGGGCTGCACAGGGTTGTCTCCTCCCAAGCACAACCTCCTAAATAGCTAGGATTACAGGAGTGAGCCACAGCACCCATCTGGGAACCTTACTTTTAAAGAATCTTAGAGTTGATTATGGGTGGGTGAGCCAGTGTGGCTGTAAAGAAAGAAGCAAAATAAGCTCAAAATTGGATCTTAGAACCACATGAAATTCCAAGAGAATGTACTGAAAGAATGTCTTCTTCTAGGAGGAATAATAAAAATGCATAATAATGCATCAAAACACTTTGTCAAATGAGATGACTAGCATGACATTAATATAACTTCAATGGAATTAGAGGAAATTTGGTTTAAATTAGAATTTCCTTTTTGCAATGAGCGTACTTACTTTTTGTAAGTATACTCTTGAAGATCACCACTCTTCAGGGCTAAGAAGTACAGACAATAATGGCTTTCTCCAAGATAATCATTTTCTCCATCTGTGATACTAACCAGCATGGAGCTTCTGTAATCCTCAAATGATAGCTGGGGAAAGCCACAATGAGGCTAAAAACAGGGGCAGACTAACCAGAAAACCCAGTCCAAGGACTGGTGAGTCAAGAAGCCTGGAAAATGGTTAGAAGCATTTCACTCCACAGTTGTTAGTTCATAACCAGACACCATTTTTGAGCTTAACTAAATCACTTTAATTTAGGAAAGATAACATGGGACAGACATTAATCAAGATTTTATACTTGGAACCGTCACGTAAAATTATTTCATCCAAGCCAGGTGCTAGTGGCTCACACCTGTAATCCCAGCTACTAAGAAAGCTAAGATCTGAGGATTGCATTTCAAAGGCAGATCAGAAAACTTTTCATCTCCAACCAAAAAGCCCGAAGTTGAGCTGTTGCTTAAGTGGTAGAAGACCAGGCTTAAGCACGAAAAGCTCAGGGACCTGAGTTTAAGCCCAGTACACGCACAAAAAGAAAAATTGTTTAGTACAAATATCTGGGGAACATAATGGGGTATTCTTCACTGAAGAAAAGGATGATATAAAGAGTCTAAAAAAAGATGCAAATGGAATTTAAGGTATAATTTTTTTTTTTAAATCCACAAGTCGTTATGTTAAAAAACGAACTTTACAACTTTGGTGGGGAGAATGGGGGGGGCGGGGGGGTGAAGATGGGAAGGGATAGGAAGGGAAAAAAAGGAGGAAGCAACAATGCTTGATAAGAAATGTACTCATTATCTTGCCCATGTACTTGTAACTCCTCTGTACAGTATTTTCACAATTAAAAAAATCATTAAAAAATACTTAAAATGAATGTGCTGGGCTCTGGGCTGGTATAAGAAAGATTGATGAGTTCTTTTTCTTTTTTTAAACAAGAGAAAGTAGACAGATACATGTTTGGGTTCTAGAAGGTCAGCAAAGGGTGGGTTTGAGATGTTTGGGTGGGGTAAGTGTGTATTTTGACAACATGGCTTCTCCTTTGGCATGTGTAATTGTGATGTTTAATGGGCATCTTTGCAGTTTAAGATAACACTTTTAAAATAAAATTATCTCCTAATGATGACTTGATCCCGGGCACTACAGGAGAATCAGCAGACCCTGTAGGATCTTATTTGGAATTGACATTCTCTCTTGTAATTTTGTTCATTTATTTTTAAATTTTCTTTTGTTTTCATTGGAAAGGAAAGATGATGTTGAGTTTTAAATATTAAAAGTGTACAAGTTGCTTTGTTACAATAAAACTAAATGTGTACACAAAAAAAGAAAGAAAGATTGATGAGTGTTTGTGGGAGACCATGTTTGTGGCTCAAATCCCTGAGCTCAAAACTCTAATTTATGATTGGATCTGGACTTGAACCATTTTCACATTCTGAACTCAATCATCTGGGGTCTTGTGTAAAAAAAAAAAATGAGGTAGTAGGAGAATCTTCTGCATCCAGTTGTGCTATTTAAATAAAATAATATACTATTTATTAAGCACTTAGTAAGTATTAATGTAACTGTTAATAACAATTAATGTTATTGTGAATAAGTATTAAGCATTGATGTCATTATTCATAGTGTAACTCAGGTGATAACTTTTATACTTTTTATAATTTTTATACTTATTTAATGTCTGTAGACTGGAAGATAATTGGAATTCACCAGAAAATAAAAAAGATATAAATTCCAGTCTTACTGATGATAATAGTTAGGATTAGAAGACGTTTCATTATAGGGGATGAGAGGAGATGTAATGTTCACAAAAGATAAACAGGAAACAGAATTAGGCAAGAATTGTCTTCAGATAGTAATGCAGACCAAACAGCGTTGAGAAAACAGTGAGGCAGGCCTGGGCACAGAGGCTTGGGCCTACCTGCAGAAATGATGTCACAGGCAATATTGGATAGGTGGCTCCATTCCAAAGCTTTTATTCTTGAAAGTCTCACAGAAGACCCAAACAGCCCAGCCTTAGTACAATTACCATGCCCAACCGCAGGTTGGAGACTGCTTGGAAAGTGTATGTCCTCAATGTGAGAGTTGCAGCAGATTCTGTGGCTGCAGAAAAAGCCTGTCACCTAATTTTGTTCCTCAAAGACAAGCAGGTTCTTTTTAAGCCATCTGAGTGGTTCACTTGCACATATGTCACACATCACAATTTGGGCCATATTCTTCTCCTCTATGTCACACATCACAATTTGGGCCATATTCTTCTCCTCTCTATACATGTATTATTAATATTTGTTCTTTCCAGGTCTCCTTAGATGCGAGCTGAATGGGATCCACCCATAGCTGCATCACAGCAATTCTTGTTGAGGTTGCAGTTGGCACTCCTCGCTTCCTTTTTCCCTCTACATTCCAAACTTCTCACACTTCAGCCATGATCTCTGCTGTCCTAATGGCCTGGGAAACTATCCTAATGATGTAGCCCACTTTTTTCTCTCTTTCCTGAGAAGTCTGAATCTAGGATAACCATATACTTCTCAGTCATAGCAATAAAAGAATGAAGGCAAGACCAGAGTAAGTTACCTGCATTTACTATGTTTTCCTCCTGCTTCATCTTTATCAGAAACTGGTGACTTCCTTTTGTCTTTGCTGGTCCCTGGAAGAAAGAACCTACAGTGCAACTGAAAACCCATAGCTTGTCATTCCACAGGACCTTTGCTGTCTTAGCAAATTGTTCAGTGACCTTTGGAACAGAGGAGCTATAGTAAGTACTAAACTTGTTTTTTGTATGTTTTGTCCTGTCACTGCAAGAGGTGAGAAACTTCAGCATTTACTTTTTCTATTCAATCCTTTGTGTTTGCTGCTTGCCACTGTTTTAACTGTTCTTTATTAGCACATCATTGAAACATTAACAGCCAGTCAATTCCATTATTATTTGTATCCCCCCCCATTCAAAAGCCCCAATCTTTTAAACACATAGAACAATCCGTTTCACTGGAACATTGCCTCCCGCTCTCCCAGATGAAACATTTTTACCACCTGTATTCCACTTCCTCCCTATGTTCCACAGAGCACTCAGGATGTGACTCTATTGCCAGCCGTGTGAAGAGGAATCCACTCCCCAAATCCCAATAAAAGAGATATTGCAACCTAAGATGGAGTCCAGAATGCCGGAGGGTTCTTCAGGATGAGGTGATAGAGTGTAATTCCTGTGAAATACCAAGGGGAAAGAAAGAAACTAGCTGGGGAAAGGGTAGGACCATACCAATCAACTGTTATCTACAAAAGGTAAGAAGGTGGATTGGATCTAGACACAAAGAGTCTCAGGCCACAATACAAAGTTAACAAAGAAATCTCAGCAAAGACTGGTGGGGGTGGAGGTGGCAGGAAATATCTATAGAAAAGTCTTACACTGGGTAGGGCCAGGCTCAAGTAATATTCCTTCTATTCTGAGCTGTGCACAGAGGCTTTAATGCTGCATTGGAGATAAGATAGCTAAATACACTCACTGAAGCTGAAGGAGGAAAAACATGAACAGATAACTACCCTGACATCTACTTAATGCTCACATTCTAGTGAAGGCAACTGAAAGCAAACACATAAAGAAATAAGTTGATGAAATTAACCCCAAGATAAGTATTCAAATGTTTTTTCTTTCTTGCAATTGTTTCTAACATATTTATAAGATGATTTCTTTGTTGCTTTGTATGTCTCTCCCCCCGGTATAACCCCTGCTTTCATTGATGTTGGTATAATTCGTGGAGGGGAAGGAAAAAAACAAATCATTTAAATAGGGATATGGGTGGACCCATTGCAACAATGAGATATACAAGCAAGTCATTATGTCAAAAAATGAACTTTACAACTTTGGCGAGGGTGGAGGGATGAGAAGGGATGGGAAGGGGAAACAAAGGAGGAGGCAACAATGCTTGATAAGAAATGTACTCATTACCTTGCCCATGTAATTGTAACCCCTCTGTATGGTATTTTCACAATAAAAAAAATAAAAGAAAAAGAAATAAATCCACATTGTGCCAGCTGGAGAAAAATAAAGTAAGGTGAGAGTTGGGGTGCATTGGCAAAGAAGGGAGACTGTTTGACTTTTAGCATGTAGAAAAATGACCCTACATATTACATAGTGCTTTGCTCGTCAGCTGGAATTATCAAGGGACATAGAAGAAGTGATCAACTGAGCAATGTGTCTATCAGAGGTAAAGTTTGTAATAAGAGATGCAAAGAAGCAGAGGCAGGTCATCACTGAAGAGCAGCAAAGAAACCAGCATAGGTAAATCACAGTGAAGGGAAGGAAAATAATTAAGGGATAGAAATAATGCACCTTGTAAGGTACAGTAGTAACATTTACACTGAGAGAGACAGACACTTATCCCATGTCTCTCTTACCCTGTCCAATAAACATATGAAACTTAAAATGTTCAAACATGATTGCCTACCCTCCACCAGGTCTCCTGTTCTGGATCTTTCTTAAATAATTGATTAGAAATCTTTCTAATTGCTTAAGCCAAAACCTTGAGATAATCATTGATTCTTGTCTTTCCTTTGTGCACCACATACAATCTATCAGCAAGTCTTGCTGAATTGCTTTTCATGATCTATCGGGAACACAACCATTTACATTTAACTGCTGACCTAGTTGTGGTTATATAACCCTTCAAACAGTTGTACTAAGCCCTGACTCCTTCTTGTCTTCCTTACATTACACACAGGGATGAGTTTTAATGCAAGCAAACCTTCAAAAAGTGCCAGTGGATTCCATCTCGCTCTAAGTGGCAACTAAGGTCATTAAACAGATCAAATGAATTATAGCCCCTGACGCTTGCCACACAGGGACCTCATCATCCTTAGCTTCTTTTCTTTCCTTCTTCTGTAATGTTCTGCCAATCCTCATCACCATTATCTTGCTAGGTATGTCTCTCTGCCTAGAACATTCTCATCTGATTCATACTTATTTGACCTTCTACTTAAATACTTCAAATATTTACATAACTCCTTCTCTTTTCCTGAGTGGATCACCTCATCTCCAATTCCCCAGCACTCCTGATTCCCCTTATTCCACACTATTTCTTCTGTAGCTCTGACTGTGCTCAGTACAACATAAAACTGTCAAAATCACCTCTCCTATCTTCTTCACTGACTTACACAAAATGACAGTTTTGTACCAACAGTTTTGTATAGACAGTGTTGTATATATACCATGGCAATTAGTAACATCATAAGCATTCAACAAACACTTTTTGAAAAAGATACAATATGTTGTTAAATACAACATAGTGTTAATGTATTATCTCAGTGTGTTAAATATTAATAACAGAAGTATGTTGATATATAATTAATTTCATCAGTTTAAAAGTCTACTTTTTATAAATAAGAGCAGCCTTGAAATATTAGGTTAAATTAAACAAAAATAACCCCTTTTAGGCTAAAAGTGGGTTGATCTGGGCAGTTTCAAGTGTTTTAATTTGATCCTCATACTTTCCCTTATCCTAAGTAGAAAAATAGTAAAAAAAAAAAAAAAATTGAAAATGATTAAATTGTAAAAAATCACACACATAGTATTTAATCTAGAAGTACATGAAGAATTTATGGCATTAACAATGACTGTAAGACCTATAAAGTTTATGACAAAGGAAAATCACTATTAAAAATAATAAGTAAAATATAGGAAATGAGAAAAATGGAAATTATTTGAGCTTAGTAGTTTATTGCATCCCAGAGGATATTTTTTTCCTTCACACCTTTCTAATTTTCCACATACTTTCAAAATGTGAAAAATTTGGATAAGGTTCAATCAACAACTAATGTAAGAACTAATATAGTTGAAAATTTGGAAAATAGATTTATCCCAAAGGCTAACAGTAATAGAATTATTTCATATGAAAAGGCAAAAAAAGAAAGAAAGTAGCGATTTATTTTATAACTTTTTTTTTTTTTTTGCCTGTCCTAGGGCTTGAACTCAGGGCCTGGTTGCTCTCAATCAGCTTTTTTACTCAAGATTATCACTCTACCACTTGAGCCACATTTCCACCTCTGGCTCTTTTTTTTTTCTTTTGGTGATTATTCAGAAATAAGAGTCTCATGAACTTTGAACCATCAGCTCTCAGTCTCCTGAGTACCTAGGATTACAGGCTTGAGCCACCAGTGCTCAGTTATTTTTAAACCATTTTTATGGATAATACTTTTTAAAGATGCAAGGGACCATATCTGTCTATTTAACTTTTCAAATCGTTGTCTCAGCTCTTTTTTAAGTACCAGCAAAATAAACACCATGACAATGAAGAGACCACCGGACATGGAAAATGGATGTTTTCTTACCCATCAGTTTGCACTGGACCAGTACACCTTTGATCCAGATGACCTTAAGTTCCAGCTGATAATCTCAAGTCTGCAGGGCAGTTGTCAGAAAACTGTGGCTGAAAACCAAGCTGTAGTTAGCACTCACATTTGCAAATAGTTATTTTCTGTATTGTTGAGCCCTTTTCACACTCCAATGGCAAAGTCAAGTGATTATGACAGAGACTATATTCAGCCTGCAAAAACCAAACTGTGTACTATCTCATACTTTACAGGAAAAGTGCCTATGTTTACTATAATGCTTTTGTCTACTATTCTACCTCAACACCAACACATCCAGTTCCAGGTAGTAAGAAGAGGGCAAAATACCAAGTATAAGAGAACGGCCAATGAAAAGTTCCACACCTCACTTCCACCTGTAATCTACCGGCATGAAAGCAGTGAAACCACAATGTGGCCACCTTAAATGCTGGTGGATGATTCTATTGTAAAAATGCACAATACTTGAGTAGATATTGAGAAATTGCGATCTCTGCCAAGATTATCTGCAGTGCAAAAAAGATGAGGTAAACAGAAAGAATAAGCCTCTTGAAGCAGCTGCTGACTGAGTTAGGCAAAATTAGAAAGCGAGGTATTTGGCAGTGAGAAGGATTAACATAGTAGAAGCTGAATCTAGAACTCTGCCTCATTCTTACTTCAAGTCATATGCAATCCACACAGATATCTATAGTGCCACTTCAGAGAGCAGGTTGTCAGATCTGATACTTGTCAATAACTGTAACCAAGATTTCCATCTATGCAGTAAGAACTGCTTTGCATCACTTCTGTAAAAACTTTCTTCTTACACTTGTTAACAACTTCAATAGTTTCAAAGACAAAAAAAGCACAATTTTAATTGCTGCCAAGAACATTTTTTGCAGTCCCTCTC
Organism: Dipodomys merriami; assembly: GCF_024711535.1. Taxonomy (NCBI): domain Eukaryota; kingdom Metazoa; phylum Chordata; class Mammalia; order Rodentia; family Heteromyidae; genus Dipodomys; species Dipodomys merriami. The sequence continues at coordinate 16,170,027 of NW_027206068.1, forward strand.
CACCTCCTATACTACACGTATATACACATACAAACAAGACAGGCACTTGGCAATTTCATATTCAATAATATTCTGTTTTTTTAATTTTAGCAATTCTCTATAGTAGGTGTACCAAAGAATCCGAATATTAAATAGGGCAGCAAACTGATGTCCAATGAGAAATCTAGATGCACATTATAGGAATAGCCCTGCTTACTCATGTGAATTTTGTCTCTGACTGCTTTAGGGATACAAAAGCAAAGCTGAGTAATTAAAATAGAGACTTGATGAGCTGCAAGGCCTAAATTATTTAATACTTCACACGCTGAAAGGAACATTTGCCAATATTTGTTTTTTTATTTTTTTATTTTTTTAAATTTTTATTTATTTTTATTGTGAAAATACTGTACAGAGGGGTTACAATTACATGGGCAAGATAATGAGTACATTTCTTATCAAGCATTGTAGGCTCCTCCTATATTTGAAGTACAGCATTCAAAGGAGCCCCTAAATATTTAAACTTGTGTTTAAAACTAGAATAGCAAAATATTGATTTACTTGCATGTGAGCAAAAACTGGTTAACTGTATAGAGAAATCCTAGATTTTATTTATGTTCATATTTTTTAGTTTTTCCAGAGCTCCAAAGGACATGAAATTGAGTCTGGTAAATTAGAAATGTGACAAAATAAATAAGCTTAATTTACTATGTAATTAATGATATTTTTATTTTTTTATTTTTTTATTTTTTATTTTTTTTTGGGTCCGGTCGTGAAGCCTGGACTCTGGGCCTGGGCACTGTCCCTCAAGGCTAGCGCTCTACCAACCTGAGCCACAGTACCACTTCCAGCTTTTTTTCTTTTTGCTTATGTGGTGCTGAGGAATCGAACCCAGGGCCTCAGGCATGCAAGGCAAGCGCTCTACCACTGAGCCACCTTCCGAGCCCCTAATGATATTTTTAATAAATACTGTTGTATCAATTGGATTTCTAAGACAGAACCAAATAAAGCTTGTCTGCTCTATTATCTGTATCATGAAAAAAAGTGTATTTGGGTCATTGTAGTTATACATATGAAAGAAAAAAGCAAACATTTAGAGAAAAAGTGTGAGAAAGTATACAAATAAGTTGATGACACTAGAATATATTGGGACTTCTTTTTTATTTTTATTTATTTTTTATTGTGAAAATACTGTACAGAGGGGTTACAATTACATGGGCAAGATAATGAGTACATTTCTTATCAAGCATTGTAGCCTCCTCCTTTGTTTCCCCTTCCCAATCCTTCCCAGCCTCCCCCCGCTCCCTCCCCATCCAATCCTCCCCCCCCCCCCCCACCAAAGTTGTAAAGTTCTTTTTCAACATAATGACTAGTACTTCTCATTGTTGCAACGGGTCCACCTGTATCCTTATTTAAACGACTTGTTTTTCCCCTTCCCCTCCACAAATTATACCATCAAATACAGTGAAAGCAGGGGTTATACTGTGGGGGAGGGACATACAAAGCAACTAAGAAATCATCTTATAAATGCGTTAGAAACGAATGCATGAAAGAAAAAAAACATTTAAATACATATCTTAGGGTTCATTTTCCTAACATCACCTTATCTCACCTTTTCTGCTTGACTCATATGTATACTAGAATGACATTGCCCATTTGTTAGGAAATGGAAAGACTTGGAAAAAATTATATTAAGTGAAGTAAGCCAAGCCCAAAGAAACATAGGTCCCATGGTTTCCCTTATTTGCAATATCTAGTATATGTATGAGTCAAACATTGGGACTTCTTAAACAAGACATAAAGAGAATTAATGAGTCAAAATGATAATTTATACTACACGAAATATAAGAAGTTCGGTTCATTGAAAGATGTTATTAAAGGACTCATACTTCCTCATGTTCAGTAACTAAATATACTCAATAGATATACAACAATATCCATACTAGTGCTATTTACAACAGCTAAAAACTAGAAGCTATTCAGTTTTCCATCAACAGTGGCACCAACAAATAATTTTATATCTGTACAGTGAAACACAATTCAACATTGCAAATTATATTTATAAAGCTCATGGAATACCTAGTGAATGTCACAAAAACATACAGAATATGGCTTATTTGTAAATAATGAACTGAATCAATCTTGGAAGTAATCTGAGCAGTAGCTAGTAATTGGATACAGGCCCAAGCTTGTTAGAGAGGTCTTCTAGGATGATTGTATTACTCTGGAGCTTTATCTGAATGAAGCTTACTACAAAGTTTACTTCTCTCCAGCTATAAACTTAAGGCATCAGTGTTCCCATTATTTGAACTATAGCAAAGCATTCTATTTTGAAGTCTGGATATGGATTTCATGCGTTTCTTCACTTTACAAAAACTTAATATGCATATGGGTGATTTAATTTTTAATGTATACAATAGCATGTGTGTGTGTGTGTGTGTGTGTGTGTGTGCGTGCACATGTGCATGCACACGCATGTATGCCGGTACAGGAGCTTGAACTCAAGGTCTGAGTGCTGTCCCTTAGCTTTCATGCTCAAGGTTGGCATGCTACCATTTGAGCCACATCTCCATTTCAGGCTTTTTTGTTGTTAATTGGAGACAAGACTGTCACAGACTTTCCTTCCTAGGTTGGCTTCAAAGTGTGACCCTCAGATCTCAGCTTCTTGAATAGCTAGGATTACAGGTATGAACCACCAGCACCTGAGTATACTGCCTTTGAAACAAGCTTACTTCAAATATAAAATGGAAACAAGAACATGGATAGACCGTCTTTTATCTCTAAAATCATCCATAACAAGAACCATATGTAATTTGAAATTGGACAGGAAGAGAATGCAAAGCCTTTCTCCATGTCAGCTGGAGGAACACTTTTCCTGCAACTATGCCAACATCTATCTGTGATATATATATTAATCACTTGTGCTAAATGTAGATAATGTGAGAATAAGGGAAAGAAGTTGAAAAGGGAGAATTACAAGTTTAGAAGAACTAAATCATTTACTCCCTGAACACTTTTTAAAACCTATGCCTTCTTTGCTCATGATTCTTAAAGTGCCATCCAGCCCTTCTGAGAATTACAGTGCACACAAAATGTTGAAGAGGGTTGCCAACAGAAATACAGAAGCTAATCACATAAGCACAACTGATTGTCTCACCCTGAAGAGTTCTTGAAATATACAGAACAAAGTTTGTGGAAGATTTATAAAATTCTTGGTGACAAAATGATCGACCACGAACTTGGATACCAGGGGAACCAAGGTTGAATTTGGCTTCCTTTGATCCTCCCATGAGTATGACTTTTTTAAAAAAGTCTTTCTCTTCTACCTGCTAAATTCAGAAAAGAAAGCAATGGTTTAATCCAATGGAGTGAACTGTTTGAAATCACTTAGCACTTTATAGATTTCCTGTGCTTAGGGTGCATATTTGTTCTGGAAACAAATATTCACACAAAAAAGTATTGTCAAAATAAGCAAAAAAATGATTTCATTCATTTCATTCCTACAATTTATAAGGAATGAGAGAATCTGTCATTGCCATAATATTTTTTAATACTTTAGTGTTAGCTGTGCCAACATGATTAGAACTTCTTGATCTAAGCAAACTACGTTGGTATGGACATAAGGGTTTATCTTGAGAATACATGACACAGATGAAGGTATTTTAACTAGTTTTAAAAGATACCTATTAACACATTTTTGTAATATTTTAGTGCTAGAATTACAATGTAAATCTGGATGTTGGTTTCATTAATTTTTTGCAGCAATGTCCTCTATGATATAATTGTGGAAGTACTCATTCATTAAATCATAAAGATTTAATGAAAACATAAATTCTCCTTAGAGCCTCTTCACAGCTTCCAATCCTGATTTTATTACATTTTTAATTTAGGTATCATCCATGTTTCCCTTCATTAAGTAACACAATGAAAGGGTAAGCATAACCTGACTGTAAGGGCAGGCATAGTCCATACCTATAGCTCTCAGTTTTTCAAGAAGCAGAGCTCATGTGAATGATCAAACCTAGCCTAAGCAAAAAATCAGTGACATTCCATTTCAACAAAGATGAGTGATCTCTTGGCATGGTGTCTTACATGGTGTCTTGGCATAGTCCATACCTATAGCTCTCAGTTTTTCAAGAAGCAGAGCTCATGTGAATGATCAAACCTAGCCTAAGCAAAAAATCAGTGACATTCCATTTCAACAAAGATGAGTGATCTCTTGGCATGGTGTCTTACATATATAATCCTAGCTACAGAGTATGCATACGTAGAAAAATTTCATTCTAAGACCCAGCTGAACAAAGAATTGTATGGGATCCTGCCTGAAAACTAAGCTAAACCTAAAAGGAGTTTGAGATATGGTTTAACTCATAAGACGTGGCCTAGCACAAGGACACACACACACACACACACACAATTCTCACTTGACTGAGATAGTTGAGACACACATATACTTAAAATAAATCAGGGAAAACACTTAGCGTAATAAAAGATCAACAACAAATTTTGCCCAAATATTAAATGGCACATTAAATTGCACAGATATTAAAAATCATGTTGCTGTTTGTAAAAACAAAAATCAATTCTCCCACATTTCCCAGTCTCTTATCTACTGTTGACAATTCTATTCATTTCTAGTTTTCAGTTTTCCTTTTTGCAAGGAAATCAAGTAGAAAATCAAAACAAAAATCTGTTTTCCTTTGAAATATTTCTGGAATAACAAAAAAGAAAGCAATTCTTTCCTATGTAACTATCACAATACAAATTAAGGAATGAAGAGTAAATGTATTCAGAGAAAAGGAAAAGGTCTAATAGAGGACAAATACCAAAAAAGAGCCTACACCAACCATTAAAAACAGAAGAAAAGGAAGTGGCACTGTGGTTCAAGTGGTGGAGCACTCACCTTGAGCTGAACTGCTCAGGGACATCACCCAGGCCTAGAGTTCAAGGTCCATGACTGACAAAAAGAAAAGAAAAAATTAATATCATGTTACAATCTAGAGTAAATCAATTTTAATTGATACATAAAATGTACATACTGTGTAAAATTATTGAAGTACTATGTATAATCAGGTTAAACATTATGTCCACACTTATTGATTCTTTAAGCTGAAAACATTCATCATCTTTTCTTCCAGTATTGTAAAATTCACAGTCATTATAGCTATTTGAAATCACCTATTGTGAAATGAAGCCAAATTTCTTATTTTGATTACCCACTGGACAGCTAAAAAGCAGGAAGTGGAATTTCTTACTTGTTAGGAATAGGTGGTTTCTGGGAGCTGTCCAATGTGCTGAGTGAACTTAATCCCCTTCAGAAGGGCTGAGGTCCACTGGTTCTCCCTGGTACCAAGAAAGTTTTCTGCTCATACTTTTTGTCTATGTCATCTAACCAACCTTTAAGTTATTTCTAATCCACTGTTTTACCCAGAGTCCTTTCTTTTTTGCTCTATACACTTTGTAGATGACCTGTCTCTTGTTAGTACACAAGCAAGAAGAAAAGAATATGGTTGTTGTTAAAATGAGCAATGATGTGAAATCAGTAAAATTTTCATTTGAATTATATCAGATTTAGATATCTCAAAAAATGTCTCAAGATAAGCCCCAAATGTCCCTTAAACAGAATTCAGTGATATATTACTCTTTAATCACACTATAGGACTCCATGAAGAAAATAAACCAAATGAAAGCCTCGGGATTTTTCTTTGTCAGCAATACTTGATCTCCTTTCAGGAGAAAGTGAATTGGTCTGCTAATCAAGAATAGCTCATATCTTTCACCGATGACTGAGCACTTTTGTTTGGAGAGAGAAAAATTGGCTTTATCTCCAATGCTGGAAATTACACAGTAAATCCTGAATGGAGAAAATGTTCTGAGCTACCACTTTTTTAAATTTTTCATTGTCATTGTAGTCTGCTTGCTTCATATAAAATTTGTTTCCTCTTCTCCCTTCTCTATTTTATTGTTCATCCTAATCTTTTTCTTCCAAATAAAATCCTCCAAAATGGTCAGGAACGGGAAGTCAAGCATCTCAAGTATTAGGCTGACTTCAGTCCAGGCCGACTTTAGAAGTCAGGGTTTATAACAAGGCAGGAGAGTTGTTTGCCATGTCCCCAAAGGACAAAGAAAAGTCTGTCTCAACAGCGACTCTGGGGAATGTGCTGGGGGCCCCCAGTGCCATGCTTACTTAAGCTAATGCAAGGTCTTGCCTTTGAGCAGTGGCTGCACCGGGATACGGGACAAACACTTCTCCTCGACCCCGGGCAAGAAGGGCCCCTCTTCAGGACATCATTAAAAGCACATGCACTTGTTTTACATTCATTGGCAGGCAGTGGCCAGACTGGGAGTCCCATCCTGAAGCCAAGGAGAAGCCATCGCGGTGGAAAACAGCCTCGCTTTGAAAAAATCCAAAGAGCAATGAAAGAAGACAAGAGATAAGGAGCCGGGAGAAACATTAGCTGGCTGCAGGGGTGAAGACAGACACAAAAAGCACAGCAGGTAAGCCCTGGAGGTTCATGGCAAGAAGGAACTGTCCCCATGGCTGCATAAAAGGTCTCCCGGACTTCAGACTGTCCTTCTGAGCCGCCCTTTCGTGCCTGCTTAAGTTTGTCCCCTTCCATCAACTTCCAGAAGACTGACGTTGTCACAGCCTTCCGTATGGCTGCAGCTAATCTTGTTATCCGCTTGGTTATAAATATCAATGTCTCCGCTGGTGGTTGAGGCCGCACCATCAAAGCCAAATGTGTTAAGAAACTCCCTCAGCAACCCATGCGATTCAGGGGCCGCGCTGGACGGGCGGATGGCGCTTTACCCCGAGGGCTGCGTGGATGCCACCGTGCTGGACTTCGTGGCAGACCTGTCTCTGTCCTCCCCGAGACATTCTTTTCTCTGTGACTTCCCACGCGGGGTTCCCTTTGGGGATGGAAGGGTTGGGCTGGGAGAGGGAAGGCCCCCGAGGCTCCTGCCATTGGAGGAGGGGGTCCCAGAAGGTGAGGAGGGAGATATAGATGAAGGGGACGAACAAGAGGAGGAGGAGGAGGAAGAAGAAGAAGAGGGACGTGGGAGAGTAACCTCCCTACTGGGCCGTCCCAAAAGGAAGAGGGTTATCACTTATGCCCAGCGCCAGGCTGCCAATATCCGCGAGAGGAAGCGCATGTTCAACCTCAACGAGGCCTTCGACCAGCTGCGGAGGAAAGTGCCCACTTTCGCTTACGAGAAGAGACTGTCGCGGATCGAGACCTTACGCCTGGCCATCGTGTACATCTCCTTCATGACCGAGCTCTTGGACAGCTGCGAGAAGAAGGAGGCTGGCTGAGCCCTGGGTGATGAGGGGCGATACCCTCCCTGCTCTCGCCAAGGGCGCACCAAGGGGGAGGGGACTGAGGGGTAAGGTGTTGTCCCCAAGACAGAACCTGTGGGCGTTCTGAAGCTTGGAGTGGCGATTGTAAAACCCCACCGATCCTGAGACAGATGGCAGGTGCTGTGTTCAAATGCGCACCATCCTCCCCAATGGAATCAGGCTTCGCAGGGCAAGCCAGGCCTTCCCGGGGTTTCTCATCTCTCACCCAGACGTTTCTTCGGGCCAAGCCGGTGGGAAACTTAGGCTCTCCTCAAACTGCAGCTTTTGGGGGCTTCCTGGACAGTCCACTCTCCCCTCCTTATCTTTAAAAAAAATAGAAATAATAATAAAAATACAAATTCCTACTTTTATTGTTTAAAGTCTCTAGTGACCCAGCGAAGGCCTCTGCAGCAGGTGCTCCACTGATGGGCCGCAGAAGGGCTGAGCCAGAACCCGAGACCTGAGAGGGATGCACAGGAATTAGGGGTACGATCTCGCTTTGGGGCGCGGTCCCCGGGTCCGAGGAGCTGAGAAGAGGTACCTACGGAAAGAGAAAAGGAGGGCTTCGGAAAGAGTGAATCTTCCTCCCTTCCCTCTCCTCCCCTCCCCTTTCCCTCACTTTCCTCTCTCTTCCTTTCTCCCCACAGCTTCTCATCTTCTTCTTACCCCCCCCTTTCTTCCTTCCCCACCCCCCGCCAACCCCCCCCCTTTTTTTCCTTCTCCACCCCCTCCCTCCCTCCCATCCTTTCTTTTTTCTCTACCCAAATCAGGGTTGGGGCGAGTTGGGCCAGACAAGATAGCTTGCCTTAAGGTGGAATGTCCCTGTATTTTTTTAACTATCAAACAAGCACAAATGGCCACTTTTGCCCTTTCGTGCAAAACTAGGAATCCTTCTGGCGTCCCTCCCAGGCTGCGGTTGGACACGCTTCGCTTGGGGGGGCGGGGCTTGGGGGCGCTTGCGCGTGCGATTGGGCAGCACTGGTTACTGGTGTGTGAGGGGAAAGTCCTGGGTCTGTTCTGTGAGCCGGGCCTCCGCGCAGCGCTTTTCAAACCTTACAGAGGTGTGTAAGGAGAGAGCGTTCGTGCTAGGGATGCTGTGCCGGCGAGAGACAAGAGCGGAGATGGGTGCCGAAGGTCTGCAAAGGGGGTGAACTGAAAGGGGTTGGCACTGAGAAACCCCCTCCCGTGTGGACCCTTGGCACTTCCCAGTCATTCCTTCTGGGTAACGCGCCAGCCCTGAACCTGGGCTCTTCCGAGAAGCCACGTGGGTAAGCCAGGAGAGGCACTAGAGCAAATGATGCCCAGCTACTCGCGGAGCTATTTCATGCCTCAGTGTGGCACCTGCAAACCCTGGCGGGGACAGGAGCCCACACCAGATGCACACAATTCTGCCTCTCACATTTGTAGCGTGCTCAAAAAATAGAAGCTACTTAATTAAGATGTAATGTACGTTCCCCCCCCCTTAGAAAACAGCAAACGCTCCAACAAGAAAAGAAGCTTTCAATCAACCCACATCATCATAGTAGTAACCTTTTAACTATTTTCTTCTCATCTTTTTTTAAATATGCAATTAGAAATTCATTGTTTTCAATGCACTTGGGAAAGGTTTGGATACTGAAGGTTGTTTTTTTTTTCCACTTGGCGTAACCCTGTTCTACTCACTTTAAGTAGTAAATGTAGTTTCTAATAACTATATTATTGCCATATCTGTGTATCTCAACTTAACCTCAATCCTGTACAAATGCACGCTCTGATACTTTCTAGTTGTGTGTGTATGTGTGTGTGTTGTTGTTGTTTTTAATGATGCTATGCTGAGCACCCTGTTGAGCATACTGTATTACAGGCTGCCTGTAATGTTAGCTGTTCCGGAGGCTGAGATCTGAGGGTCGTGGTTCAAAACCAGCCAGGGCAGGAAAGCCCTGAGAATCCTATTTCCAATTAATCACCAAAAAAGCCAGAACAGGAGCTGTGGCTCAAGTGGTGGAGTCCTAGACAAGAATGAAAAAGTTAAGTAACAGCGCGCAGGTCCTGAGTTCAAGCCTCAGAACCAGCACCAAAGTAGCTGTCAACTGCAATCTTATGCATATATATCGTCTCTATGAGATAGCTAGGACGGAGACAACCAGAAAACAGCATGAATCTGCACGATTGTGAGTATATGGGGCAAACCTTTCTTCCTAGTAGACTCTGCCAGCTCACATTCCATCCTTCTAGTTCTGCGGGAATTTGCTTCCTGTTTCCCAGCTTCTCCTAGAGCACTAATTTTCCCTGCAGTAATTTCTCATCCTTTAATTGCATATATAATTTCTACCGATTTTCACAGTGGCTATGTCTACACCTAGAGGAAGCTTGCCACACATTTCTGCCACACATTACAAATCTCAAGGATTTGTAAGCTCCACAGAACTTTACAAAGCTGTAAATTCTAGTGTACAAATGACACTAGTAAATTCTAGTGTACAAATGACTACTCGTGTAGCTGGGACAGACGCTCATATCATTAGAAGCTATAAGGCAGAAACTAGAGCAAAGGCCTCAGAATGAGTCCCTATTGCTAGACTGATAGGGAATAGAAATGCCTTTCCCAACACTGATTATTGAAGTAGCATAAGATTATATGCATATAAAATCCTCTCCAATTACAATGAGTTGTTCAATTATTCACTTTTGCATTTTGTTTCAGTACACTCTGTTTTTCCATTCATTGAATATATATATATATATATATGAATTTATCTTTGGGGGATTCAAGAGTAATTGGATAATATTTGCAGGGCAAGGAATCTGGGCAACGGTATTATCCAGTGTTTAAAATAATATGTTTTTCCCATAATTTTACATAGTTGAGGAAGAGGGATGAAGATCATGATTGTTGAACTTCCAGTCATCCTCCAAAATAGAGTGAAATTGAAATTTCTTCAATGATCTTTTAAAGTTGGTTTTATAAAATTAGCATTAATATTAGAGTAATTGAAGATAAGCACATTACATTTTGAAATGTTATCTACTGAAAAATTAGTCATATGGACACATACTTGATATTTACATGCAGTTATTTTTTTATGTGCAGAATAGAAGACCTAAACCATTTTAAATTTTTTTCAGTCCCCTTTTCCATGGAGGTAGATTGATTCTGAAATCAAGATTCACTCCCAACAGTTGTTTTCTGTTTCTTTGTTGTCTTATGTTTGTTTCTTTTTAATATGTTTTCCTACCAGGACTCTTTTCACCTCAAAATAGATAAAAGAAAAGATGTAAACAGCTAATCTCAAACACCAAAAAAATCCTAAGAGATATACATTATTTTCTAATACTCTGGCACTTTTATTGAAATAAACTGAGTCTTGGACATTAACTTATCGGATTTATAAAGTAACATTTTATTTTTTCTGTATGTAATTATGAGTAATCTAGACTAATATTTTTATTCCTCGTAAACATTTTAAAGTTTCTTATTCTGTTAACTATTCTGATAACTAGCTAACTTTTATTTTACTCCAAAAAATGTTATGTCCCCAAACTCCTACAGGGTCTTGTGGCTCCATCAAAACCCCATGTTTATATTGAAAATTGAAAGTACTTACATAAGATTCCCTTCCTTCAAGTCTTTTTAGAAACTAGATGGCATTTTTAAATCTGCAAATGTTAAACATGTAAAAAAAAAGAAACAGAGGCATTAATATTCTGTGAATCCTTATTATATTGTCCAGTTTTGAAAATTCAAGGTAACATAAATTTATGCAGAAATATGGGTCCCTGAAGAGTGAACACAGCCATCATCAATTCAGTCCTCTTTCTTATATTCTAAGCTACTCTGCTATTATCCTCATAAGCACATTCAGTGCATACTGAAGGCCTGTTCATCATAGTAACTTCTGCTGCAGATATTCTAAGTGAAAAATGAATTCCTCATAACCATCAGAAAAATGACACTCGCCATTCTTTAAACTTTGTTCTTTGTAAGTACTGACAAGTTCCAAAGTTATAAGTCTTTTAAGGTATTTTCAGACTCACAAGCAAGTGGAAGAACTTATTCCCTGCACCAAATCATCTACAGAGAAAAGATGACATGTTGCATGTCCTAATGTTAAATCCAGTAACCACCATATTTTCACCTCCACTTTTCAAAGCAGTGTGGTTTTATTTTACTTTCCCTGCATTGGGTCCATATATTCAATGTGATTTAAATAAAAAGTTTAAAAAAATACATAAGACACACCATGCTAAAAATTGCTTTACGCTTTATTGCTAAGTTAGCATTCATGGACATATCAGCAAACAATGAATGGATTTAAAAATAAACTCCAAAAAGGTAAACTTCCCCCAGTTTCAAGAAGAACTGACTGTGTCAGTTACTTCAGAAAAACTATAATGATTAGTTTTTGAAAATTTAAAGTTATGTAGATATTTTGAATCTACCAATTTAGGCGTTGCTGGGAGGTGGTTTATTTATATGCTCTTTACTAACTGAAAACTGGCTTTTGGTCTCAAACTAAGTTCCTCATAAATATCAGATTACTATTAGTATTCAGACATGCAAACCATGAAAAGATCTAGATGAAATCATACTTGAAAGACATAATTAAGCTTTCCAAGAAAAATAAAAAACAATCAGAACCCTTGTCCATCAAAGGGAGACACTCAGACTGATCATCTTTTACAGTCGCCTAATTTGAAAGTAGATTTTGGCAAAATTAGTGCTGAAAACAGAACCAAATATTCTGCGACTATGACTAAATCCTACACAAACATATAATTAAGAGCCTTAAATTGGTGTTTATTATTATGTTTGTCAGCATTTCCGTTATGAAAAACATTCTTGTAAAACTTTATAGCAGGGCTACATAAAAATTCTGAGGTGACAGCTAGGAGCAAGTGGCTCACCTTGTAATCCTAGCTACTCAGGTTGCTGAGATCTGAGGATCATGGTTTGCAGCCACAAGCAGAAAAATCCCCATGAGATTATTTTCTCCAATTAACCACTCAAAGACAAAACAAACAAACAAAAAACAGAAATGGAGCTGTGGTAGAGAACTAGCCTTAAGCAAAAGAGCTCAGGGACAGTGCCCCAGCCTCATAACCAATTTTTTTAAAATTCTGAGATGAAACTTAATAAACAATATTTTAGGATACTTTTACTTCTTGAATGTAAATTAATCTCAAAAAGAATGGGGCCCCAAATATATCTTACATGTGCATAACTACCTGTTAAAAAATAAGATAATTTAGCCTGGCACCTGTGGCTCATACCTATAATCAGAGTTACTTAGGAGGCTGAAGATCCAGGTTCAAAGCCAGCCTGAGCAGGAAAGCCCCAAAGATTTTTATCTCCAATTAACTACCCAAAAGAGGAGAGCTGTGGCTCAAATGGTAGATTGTTAGCCTGGAGTTCAAGCCCCAGGACCAGCACAAAGTGGGAGGGAGATAATTCAGTTTATACAAAATATAAATTAAATCAATATTTTATGTTGGTTAAATAAAATTTACAGATTACTATTGAACGCTCAGTCCAAACTTATTTTAAGTTGATTTATTTCATTAAATTATGTTACTGTTTTTAGAAAAATGGTAAAGCTTTGCTATATATCTATAACTTGGCCTGAGTTCACTCAAAAGTTCCTGAACTCGGCCAACATTTTGGGTGAAGTTAGACTCAAGTTATGGTCAGCATCATCTCTTCCTGTGAATACCAGACTAAAAAAAGGTTACAAAACAAGAGTCAGCAGTTCTGACCATTTTGTTTTGACTTTGGGGTTTCTTTGAATTTGAAGCTCAAAACCAAACCTGGCGGAGGAGGGAAAGGAAAGGCAAAAAGCAATGCAAACTGACAGCAATGAAACCCAGAAAGATGGAAAAAGTTCCTCAAGTCCCTATAAACCAAAGCCTATAAGTTTTCACAACTTTATGACACCAAAATGTTCATAGTGGGTTTATAACACATCTTTAAAGGCATCTAAAAATACAAAAAAAAGTATGAATGTACTTTAAAAGCCTATTTATTTATGGCTAATATTGGGTAGAATCTCACCCTTCATTTAGCAAAAGACAATGAACTTTGTCAAATATGACAACATAGATCCCAATGTTTAAAAATGTCTTATGCTCACTTAGTGCTTTATTTTTTTGCAAAACACCATTCACACACTTTTGATCTGCTCAATCAGATTTGCACAACTGGATTTCAACAAGGTCTAGAATCTCCCAATTAAACAGGATCATCAATGTATGGTCTTAAACAATCTATCATTCACCACTGAAACCAGCATGATATTGAGATTTCTATAAAGAACTGATAGTCACATATAAGCACCCCCATCACTTTGAAAGATATTGCCTCCAAAGATCAAAAGGATGATAAATTATACAAAAGCCTGGTATAGTCTGGCTGCCTCAAAGGTCAAATTTTACAACCTTCTTATTTAGGGCTGTGTGGAGGAGATTTCCACCTGCAGCCAACAAATGCAGATGACCCCAAAGCAGCTGTTATGGACAGGTTTGGTTGTTTTTTTTATTGTTTCCAGTCTTCAAAAGGTAATATAATGCCTAGTAGAATGTAGAAATAGATCAAACAACTAGTGAATGATAGAAGGAAAAAAAGTAACATAATCATGTTTGAATTAATGCATGAATAAGTATGTGATCACACAGTTATTTTACTACAGATACATTTTTAACTTCTCCAATAGTAGAATAATTCTTACCTATATTTGTTACTATGAGAGATTTTTTTTAGCTGATTGGCTATATTGATTGGAGAAACTAGAAATGTTCTCAAGAACAAACTAATTGAATCTTTAGGTCTGGATAAGATACTAGTATCCGAAAGAAAAGTAGTAATGCCTATAATAATAAACTATTGTGTTACTTTATTTTAATCATGCATGTTTCAAACATTGTGCTGTGTTCTTTGTGTAATTGTTGTATGTGTGGTTGCCTCCACTGTGGCATGAATTCAGGACCAGGGTACCATCTCTTAGCTTTTTCATTCAAGGCTCGCACTCTATCACTTGAGCCACAGTTCCACTTTCTGCTTTTTGGTAGTTAGAGATAAGAGTCTTATACATTTCTAGGGCTTGAATTGTGATCCTCAGATCTCAGCCCCCTGAAAAGCAAGGATTACAGGTGTGAGCCACCAGCACCCAGCTTGGTATAACTTTTAAAGCCCTCATAATTATTTCAGAACCTTCACATTATTGTTTCTCCCATAGCATCTAGGAAACCATAGAACAGAGAGGTTAATTAATTTCCCCAGATTCAATAAGGAAGCTAAGATTAGCCAAACTCTGAAGGGCTAAGTTTATGGTAAAAACAAAAAACATATGAATTTTACATTTAGCTTAGGGTTGTTTTTCAAGCTACTGGGGTATGATCACAAAGGACCATGCTTGCTCTCTTATCTCAGGAGCCAGGCCCCCAGCATCCCTGTATTACAATAGAAATAGTATAACAGAAAATGAAAAACTATTCTTCCTTTTTGTATTATCCTATGAACCCACAGTTATTTCAAAATAAAAAGTAAAAAAGGAGGGAAATGCTGAGGTATGGCCCAAGCACAGAGTACCAGCCTAGGGTAAGCAAATGAGTAAGTGTGTAAGACACTGGACTGAGTTTAAGCAGAGAAACCAATGCCAACACCAATAATAAAAACAGATGATGATTATGTCGATCTTCTGTACCTGTAAAATGCTACAGAAATGTAAATTCTGTGTTGCTGTTATTCTGTGCCAGTCCTAAAGCTTGAACTCAAGGCCTGGGTGCCGTCTCTGAGCATTATTTTTTCTCAAGACTAGAACTCTACTTCTTAAGGCACACGTTTCCCACTTATTGGTGGTTAATTGGATCTAAGAGTCTCATCTGGTCTGGCTTTGAACTAGGATCCTCATATCTCAGCCTTCTAAGCAGCTAGAATTAGATACTTCTAGATACTAGAAGTAGCTATAATTGGTACCCAACCAAACATCAATAGTTTTAAGGAACCATTCACTGATACCTGAGTCATAGTTATCCTATTACTCTTCATTACATTTTATGTAAAAGTGAAACAAAATTTTGTGCATAGTATTTAATGTGGGCCCTGAAATAAACTTTGAGAGTTTAGTTTCAATTCTGACTTTCCTAAGTGAATGTCTGACTCTGTGTGAGTCCTTTGGTCCAGACTAACATGCCACATACATTCTCAAAAATCAGAATTATATATATTATTTGTATACCTCAGTTCTGCTACTTACTAAGACTTAAATATATCTATCTTGGTCTGTAAAGTAGAAATAATAAGCATACCACTATTTAAAGAAACAGAAAAATATGGGCACTGGTGGTTCATACCTGTATGTATTCTTAGCTACTCGGGAGGCTGAGATCTGAGGATCATGATTCAAAACCAGCCTGGGCAGAAAGTCTGTGAGATACTTATCTCCAATTAATGACCAGAAAACCAGAAGTGGCACTGTAGTTTAAAGTATAGAATGCTAGACTCAAGCTGAACTGCCCAGGCCCAGAGTTCAACCCCCACAACTGACAAAAAAAAAAGAAAGAAAGAAAGAAAGAAAGCATGCAAGAAAGAAAGAAAGCATGCAAGAAAGAAAGAAAGCATGCAAAAAAGAAAGAAAGAAAGAAAGGAGATATTATAAAGAGCTTAGCCCAGTATGTTACAGTGTTATTATTTAGTCAATATTACTATTATTGTGGTTGGCACTTTTAATATTGAATGTGTGTAGCAGACAAAATAACTCAGACTTTTACAAAGTACCAAATGAAAACATACAAAAGGATTATTAGTCTTCTGTGTTTCTCCTAAATAAAGTCAGTATCTTGTAAGTGACATGGTTTTATTTGTTTGTTTAAGTTGCTAACTCTATTATTTTTTTAAGCATAGGATTCTGTTCCATGACACATAAAATCCTAATCCCCTGTCTTCCAGGAAGATCATTATACATCCCACACTCAATCTATAAATTTCATATGTATAGTTTTCATGTAAAAAAATAACAGTTCCATTGGTAAAACCTTTTGGAATTGATTTTTTAGCAAATTCATCCTGACAGCTAGGCTGCTGGTCATAATTGGGAAGAGGGACTGTGTCTCTTGCCAAGCCTTTATGTATGTCTAGATTGATATGAAATCTGAAAACCTAAGACTCACTCAGCTCAGATCACTGGCAATATGGATATATAAGCAGGGATATGCTTCTGTTGAGGATCCCCGAGAGATACAAATTCTTATCAAGAAATTCAAGTAGTTGCCCCTTACTCCCTCAAGAAGAAATGAGATGGGGAGGGAAACAGCCCTTCTTTGAAGCATCAGAGAAGGAGTGTGGCTTCTAAAGTGTATCTTTGGACATTCTGTACCCCCTCTCCCTTAATGGCTCTGCATTCACATAGATTCTTTTATACCCTAAAACTAGTGAATTTATAAATATTTTAGAAAAACGTTGTATTCTTTGGGCCAGATTTATTTGCCAGATAAAATAAGTTTTATTGTATTTTTTATTGCAGGAATGGGACTTGAACTTAGGGCTTGGGACTGCCCCTTAGGCTTTCATGCTGGTGCTCTACCACTTGAGCCATAGCTCTACTTCTGGCTTTTTGCTGGTTAATTGGAGTTATGAATTGCATGGGCTTTCTTACTCCTGCTTTCTCAGCTTTCTGAGTTGCTAGGATTACAGACATGAACCATCAGTGCCTACAGCATTTGTTGTTGTTAAAGGTAAGTCTGGCCTTGCAAATAGTTTCTCAACACTTAAAAATAGGTAGCTGTTCTTTCATGCATAGTTTTTTCATATAGTAAATTTTTGCTTGCCTGATAAGTTAAAAAGAGGATTGTTAAACACCTTGTTGTTTTTTTATTTGATTCAATTTCAAGTAACTCCTCTGAGGGCTGAGGGTAAAGGACCTTCTGAATTTTACTAAACAATTTTTCCAATTTAAGAAACATACACAATTCACATATTCGGACCACAGACTCATATTTTTTGGCCAAACGTCATATGATGACTATAGCTAACAAGCATTTGACAAGTAGTGGTTTTGTTAATTGCAGATAATATTGAATATGCCATGTAATTTCATCACTAGTCACTTGCCTAATCTCACTGAATCCCATTAAAATTGGAGCAGATGAGCTCAGATATGTGTGTGTGTGTGTAATGCCACTTTGTTTCAAGATGACAGAACCACAAATTAAGCTTCATACCCTTATTAGTATACTACATTTCATCAAATGCAATCAACTACTTCTAAAGTTAACATGAAACAGGCCGAAAAGCGCCTCAAACTCAAAAGCATTACATAACAAAACACAAGAAAAATCTCTCCAAATTACATCCACATGGAAATATGTACCATATTTCAATCCAAACCTCAGGGTCTTTGCCCTGGACATCTAGACTTCTCTGTCCAAATTCAACCCTATACTTGACTGTATGGTTTGCATACATGCATACATACATGAGCATTTCCATCAGAATATCTTCATGTATAGTTTTGAATATATTGAATGTTTGAAAATTCTTTTACCCCTACATCAAATATTAAGAAATGTTTGCTATTTCTTCCTTTTCCAACATACTTTGGCAATTTCACTCTGCACTACTAATAGGCATCTCTCTTCTGAAATGTCATCATTTGTAATATTAATGATTATCAACTGTTTGCATTATTCTCACACAAAAAATAATTATATAAGTGAGTATCTGTGTCTTTATGTATGTTGAAAGCAAGCACAGGAATGATTCTAATTCTTCACCAAGCATTGACTCACACACAAATATATTGAGCCTAAATATAATTACTAAGACTAACAGTACAAATAATAGTAGAAAAGAAACTGTCTGGAACTGGCATTCAGGAAACCAACACCATTGATTAAATGAGAGCCATTGTCTCAATGAGAAAAACAGAATTTCCTTGGGAGCATAGCTGCTTCCTTTTGAGGAAATTCAGTATTATCTACAGTTCAGGTAGTTTACCATAGCAGAAAAGAAGTGAGAAAAGATTCAAGAACATTCTCTGGACACTGGCTATGACAGGGAAATTCTAAGCTATATTTTACATTACTGTAACATTTTGTGAGTTCTATAAGCTCGCCTACAGAAAATTCACTTGCAGGGATTTAGTCTAAGGAAAGAAGCACCTCTATATATAATGACTGGATAATGAAAGATTCACATTGTTATCCTTTATATTGAACATCTAAAAAGAAATCTTATGTGTCTAAAAACATTTAACTTTATTTAAAATTGATAGAACCCTTAAAAGTATCATATAGGTGGTCACTGGTAGCTGATACCTATAATCTTAGCTACACAGAAAGCTGCGATCTATAAATCTTGGTTCAAAGCCCACCCAAGCAGAAAAGTCTATGAAACTCTTATCTCCAATTAACCATCAAAAAGCTCAAAGTGGAGCTGTGCCTAAAGTGGTACAGCTCCAGCCTTTCGTGAAAAAATTAAGAACTTGGCTCTGATTTCAAACCTATTACTGGCACACATGCTAAAAATTATGATGTATGAGATTAATTTGTGCAGCAGAAATATAATTCCAACAAGCAATAAAGCAATATAACATGATTTCATTTCAGTTTTATATGAGGCTCTAGAGAAGTGTGTATGTGTGTATAAAATGATCATTTTTATTTACTAGGAGATATTGGTCATTCTGTGCTTGTTTAATTTTTCATATCTGCTATCATTCATTTATAATTAGAATATAGTCAGGTGCCAATGACTCATACTTGTAATCCTAGCTACTCAGGAGGCTGAGATATGAGACTCATGGTTGGAAGCCAGCCCAGGCAGGAAAATCCATGAGATTCTTACCTCTAATAAACTACAGAAAAACTGGAAGTGGCACTGTAGCTCAAGTGGTAGAGCACTACTCTTGAACAAAAGAAGTTCAGGGACACTGCTCAAGTCCAGAGTTCAAGACCTGGGACTGCCAAAAAATAAAGTGAATATAAAATGGGCACTGAACCACATAATTTGTGAAGTCCTCTCTTAGCTAAAGGAGAAGTTATTTCAGTGTTCACTTAAGTGAAAATTCTTGCCTTCTTAGCTCTAAAATAGTTGAATTAGGTAGTGAAGATGTTGAACATTGCTATTTATCCTGTAACTTCTTTCTTTGGCTATCTAGAGCAGAAGCCTGCCAGCACTCTACAGCACAGTGCATCACTGTCCTCCTAGGAAGGATACCGATATCCTGACTTCTACCAGCCTGTGTTAGCATCTCAGGTTTATACTCTTTTCCATAAATCCTTGGGATTAAGAAAGAAACTGATTTTCATTTTTAACTTGTATCCCCTTTTAATGTTCAATTCTATAATTTTTATTTTATAAAATTTATAATTCTCATTTTTATAAAATATCTTTCTAATGGTCTTCCCCCAAAAAGTTGAAATTAATTAGAAAGATGAGGTAATTATTAAGTAGAAGTGGAAAGAAAAGGCATTTAGCGACTGTCTCCTTTAATTCTTCTGATACTGAGACAGAAAACCTGGTTATGTGCTAGGGCAAGGGCAGACTCCTTTTAAAACATAACTGAGCTCACCCATAATCATAAACACACATCTATACATGCATGCTCACATGTATATACACATAGTCTAATGGACAACTACACTGATGTTAAAACAGTTATTAAATACTCAGAAATATATTTAACATTCCTAGTGATATCTATATTTTTAAATAATTAGTACTATTTTTTAATTCTCTATTGTTATTGTAAAAGTGATGTACTGAGGTGTTAGATTCACAAGTCAGATAAAGAGTACATTTATTTTTGAACAATGTCACGCATTCCCTTTCTTCCCAGTTTCTCCCTCCTGTTCCTCACCCACAAGTTGTACAGTTCATGTTCAGCAGAGTGGTAATGAGTATCACTGTTGCATTTGTTCACCCTTTGACCACAATTTCTGTTCTCTCCTTACCCTCCCAAACTCATATAATTAAACAAGAAAAAATAAAATAAAAACAAAAACAACAACTCCATTTCCTGGAGTTTATTTAAATAAATATTATTTCATTATTTTACATGATCAGATGGACATAGCTATTGAGCCTTTGTGATCCTTTCCTAAGAATATCCGCCTTTAGTCTCACTCTATGTGAATGCCTAGAGACCTGTATATTTTATCATAGCCCAGTGTATTTTTTTTCTTTTAGCATCCAATATGTTTACTTTGTAGACTTGTAAGCACATTCTGGTTACCACAAATGAGGCAAACCATGCAACCATTTCATAAGGAAATGGAAAGTCTTGAAAAAAATATATTAAGCAAAATACTATAGTTTTATTTCCTATTTAACCCCAAGGAAACTGCAGTGAGGGAAAGAGAAAGAAACAGAAAGAGGAAAGGAGAGAGGGGGCAGAAACAGAGAGAAGGAGAGAGAGGGAGAGGGAAAGTGACAGAGAGAAGAGAGAACTAATATCTAATATTTACATTTACTTTTTGAAATAATACATCAAGGCCTAGTAACGTGAATCCAAACAGCTTTATATATACATATTCACATAGTCACGTGCATATTTGTTTTTATGTAGTTTGCATACTCATGGTTTGAAACTCTGCCATTCACCAAAAGTAAAAAACAACCACACTTCTAACATAAATAATTTCAAAATATTTAAAACCTGCACTGCTTTTAATAACTTTTATTGTTTTGAACATGTGACATTTTATCCCCATTAGCAATAACAGATGTCTAATGCATTAAAAAGGAGCCTGCACGTGTGGAAATAGCAGACTTTACTGAAAAGAAAGTCATGTGCTTTGATTTATATTAGTCAAAATGTAGATACTGTATATGGTGCTATTTCAGGAAATGAAAAGGTGAGGAAATAGTAATATACCAGTAAACCAGAGCAAAAGTCTCCATAGAAACCAAAATGGGTTAACTAGGAGCCACTTAAGCTAAATTAATACCTGGAATATTGTCATACTAGCCCCAAGAGATCTAATTCGAACAAAACTGTACACTGTCCATTGATTCCTAAAAGTTGCATAGCATTTGCATGCTTCTTTGTTCATGTTTAATTGTAGGAGTTCCTCAGTCATTGAGATGGTGAACATTTGGGAGAATTTGAGAAAGGAAAGATCTCTCTCTCTCTCTCTCTCTCTCTCTCTCTCTCTCTCTCTCTCTCTCTCTCTCTCTCTCTCTCTCTCTCTCTCTCTCCCCTCTCTCTCCCTCCCTCCCTCTCTCTCTCTCTCTCTCTCTCTCACACACACACACACACACACACACACACACACACACACACACACAAGAAACTAAGATAATGGAGTAAAAGAAAACTCGCAAGCCAAGTTCTTTTTAAGTGAAAAATAAATGCAATTTTGTTCAGTAGAGTTTTTGCCTTCAGTTTCTTTTTTTTATTGTGAAAATACCATACAGAGGGGCTACAATTACATGGGCAAGATAATGAGTACATTTCTTTTTTTTTTTTTTGTCGGTCGTGGGGCTTGAACTCTGGGCCTGGGCGCTGTCCCTCACCTCTTCAGCGCAAGGCGAGCGCTCTACCACTTGAGCTACAGCGCCACTTCCGGTTTTCTGGTGGTTTATTGGAGATAGGAGTCTCACAGTCTCTCCTGCCCGGGCTGTCTTTGAACAGAGATCCTCAGATCTCAGCCTCCTAAGTAGCTAGGATTACAGGCGTGAGCCACCAGCGCCAGGCTTGAGTACATTTCTTATCAAGCATTGTTGCCTCCTCCTTTGTTTTCCCTTCCCATACCACCCCCCACCCTGCCAAAGTTGTAAAGTTCGTTTTTCGACATAACAACTTGTACATCTCATCGTTGCAATGGGTCCACCTGAATCCCTATTTAAACAATTTGATTTTTCCCTTCCCCTCCACAAATTATACCAACATCAAATACAGTGAAAGCAGGGGTTATACCGTGGGGGAGGGACATACAAAGCAACAAAAAAATCATCTTATAAATGTGTTAGAAACAATCGCATGAAAAAAAAAAAACATTTGAATACATATCTTAGGGTTCACTTCCCTAACATCAACTTATCTGACCTTTTCTGCTTGACTGAGACATATACTAGTTATTGCAAATAAGGGAAACCATGGGACCTATGTTTCTTTGGGCCTGGCTTACTTCACTTAATATAATTTTTTCCAAATCTTTCCATTTCCTAACAAATAGTTTGCCTTCAGTTCCTTGGGCACTTTTGGTCCTGTAATCACTTCATAGATTTATTGTGACCTTCCACTGTAAATAATGCTGATTTGAATATCTCAAAGCCATTAGGATGGCAACTAATTTATCAAACAATTGCAATGTAGTAGTTGTTTACTACTACATTTTATGTCATTTACATTTCCTCAAAGACTGATTGAAATGGATGTTAATATGCATACATTAAAGCTGAAGAAAAAAGTTAAAATGAGTTACTGCAGCTTGTCTAAGAGTCACAGTGGCAGAGCCAGATGTGGGCCAAGTTGTGGCCTTCCCTGTTTGTATCCAAATGCTGCTATAATGCAGCGCCATACCCATGCCAAGGACTTGCAGGCCACATTTTATCCTTGTTAAGAAGACCCAGCACTGATGGGTGACCAGGTCCAGAGGCACTTACACAAGTACTTTTTTTTGTTATAAAAATACTGTATAGATGGGTTACAGTGACATGAGCAAGGTAATGAGTACATTTCCTATCGAGCATTGTTGCCTCCTCCTTTGTTTTTCCCCTACCATCCCTTCCCTCCCACCTCCAGATTTTTTAATAAAGTTATTATTGTTTCTTGTCATTTTAATTTATATCTTCTTTCAGAAAGGACATCTGGTTCCTACTCTTAAAATTTGGAGGAGGCTTCTTCAATCTCCCTTTGGATATTAAAATATATTCATAGTATTGCTTCATGTTCCTATAGTATGAAAGAAATAGTTCTTTGATCCTGAATTATTTTCCCTTCTATATATTTATTTCCATGTCTGTAGGGAATATTAATGTTCATATCTTTAAAAGGAACCAAGAAATACCTGTTGAAGTCTTATTATGACTTAAATTGCATATGACCTAAGAACATAACACATAAAGTCTATTTTCTTAACAGCTTCAGAAATCTGTCTGTGTACATGCTACAAATACATACATTCTAAGTCCCAGATGTTGTAATACAAAGTCTGCTACCAAACCATATAATCTTTCATCTTTCATTTAAGTGATACCCTTCATTAAATTTTCTGTAGCATAAGTTATAATAATGGATGCTGTCAGCTAAAATACACTATGATATTTAATGTATTTATGGTGTTCAGAACATCAGAGGAGGGAGAGACAGACAGACAGAGACAGAGAGAGAGAAACAGAAAATTGACAGACATTAGATAATTCTATGTCCTGTGTTTTAGCACAGTACTACCTCCACTAGAGTCAAACTGTGAATCAGTGCTTTTTGTAATATTGGGCACAAAACTATTAGGTGTTTTTGTTTTTTTCACACACACTTTACTATCTTTACTATCAGGTAAAGATGAATTTCTCAATTTAGAATTCAATATTGAAGCAAAGAAATGAAAATGTGTTTGTCAGTGATAACTCAACAAATGAGATCCACCATTTGTTAAAAAACAGTTTGTTAACTTATACTGTCATGACCAATAAGCTAAAATGAATGAGAAGAGTGGCAATACAGTAGAATGCTCAGAGGCTGGGAAGATGGCTCAGTAGTACAATGTTTGCCTTGCACGAATGAGGCCCTAGGTTCGATTCCTCAGCATCACATACATACACACACACACACACACACACACACACACAAAAGTGGTGCTGTAGTCAAGTGGTAGAGTGCTAGCCTTGAGCTGAAGAGCTGAGGGACAATGCCCAGGCCCTGAGTTCAAACCCCACATCTGACCAAAAAGAAAAAAAAATTTAGAATGCTCAGAATTCTTGTTGAGAGCTCAATGGGAACTAACCCCAAAGAACATCCTTTCAGTGGAAAAGACACTATGCCAACTGGCAAGAAGGATGAGTCTGAGCACCACTGGAAACTTATCCTGGAGGTTCACAATTCATAAGTCACCCAGTGGACCAAGAGACAAAGTTAAAGGTAATTCTCAGCTGGGTGGCATTTAATTCAGTATAAAGGTTCTCTTGCTTAGGGATAATTTGCAAGTCAGAAAGTATGATTTGTAGCATTTTCTTCATCTTTTGTAGATGCTCTTGAGTAGTGCATCTTTTCATAAATCCAATATATTTCTTTTGAACTCTGATTTATCAGTTTAAATATAAACTACAATGCATACTGTGCTACAATTCAACTCTAGTTGCTTTCTAATGTATCATTAAGAATTGGGTTTCATTTTACTGTAGTTCTAGTAGTTTCCATTCCTCATTATGACACAAGGTAAGTGGCTACCTAAAACAAAAAAAAAATAAAATAAAAACCATTATAGATCTTTTCTGGTTCTCTCTCTTTCCCTTCCCCCATCCTTCCCAATCGGTCTATTAAAAATAATCTTTTTCAGGGCTGGGAAGGTGGCTCAGTGGTAGAGTGTTTGCCTTGCATGCATGAGGCCCTGGGTTCAATTCCTCAGCACCACATAAGCAGAAAAGGCTAGAAGTGGAGCTGTGGCTCAAGTGGTAGAGCACTAGCCTTGAGCTGAAGAGCTAAGCGACAGCGCCCAGGCCCAGAGTTCAGGCCCTATGACTGGCAAAAAAAAAATTAAATAATAATAATAATCGTTTTCCCTGTTCATTCAGTTGGACTCATTGACCGTGCCTTAATGAAATTTCTTTTCAAGATTCTTTCCTTCTGGAATAATGTACACAAATTATATGCTTGTTACAGAAATTGTAGAGAAAGAAAGCAGAAAGATATAGCTTCAGTATAGGAAAGTTATTGGGGGTACATAAATGTCTCCTTTGGGCAAGAGAAGTTGACAAAATGAACAATTTCCTGATTCCTCTCTCCCAAGTCAAAAGCTCATGGTCATTTCTCTGTGAAGCCCTAAGCTAAATGAACACATACCTATCATAGTGAGAACAGAGTAAAAAGTGTCCATAATTCAAGCTCAGTTTACATTTAAAGTGTGCTGGATTTGATTGAGTTTTATTTTGCTCTGTTCAACATCCAATTCTTGTGCTAACTTTCATTACAAATTAAATTAAAAATGTATCAAATATTTATTGAATGCTTATAAAGGGTTTGGCTCTGCAATCTTCTATTTTGGTTAAGAATCTTTGCCTAAAAGGAGCTTATACTAAAGCAAGAGATGTTCACTTAACCTACCTGTGCAGATATTGAACCCATCATGCTAACTATGATAAAGGATTCATAATTTGAGCTACTAAGATGGGATAAAAGAACAATCAGAATGACTCAAAAGAGCAGTTAAATAAGGGAAACCATGGGACCTATTTTATCAAATAAGTAGAAAAGGTCAAAAGCTATATACATATGATATATGGTGCTAAGCATAATGAAACCCAAGATAGGGACACAAGAGGTTTTTCTCTTCGTTGCTGTTGTTTTTAAAGTACTTGTAACATACTATGTGATTTCTTTTGTTTATTTTGTATGTCCATCCCCCATGGTATAACCCGTTTTCACTGTATTTGATTCCGGTACCCTGCATCTTGTATATACATTTTTCTAATTTGGGAAAGGGAAGGAAAGTAACAAAATGCTGAAACAAGGATACAGGTTGACCCATTGTAACAATGACATGTACAAGACACTATGTTGAAAAAGAACTTTATGTTGAAAAAGAACTTTACAACTTGGAGAGGAGAGAGGGAGGAGTTAGAGAGGTGGGGAGGGAAGGTATGGTAGGGGAAAAACAAAAGAGGGGATAACAATGCTCAAGAGGAAATGGACTCATTACCTTATTCATATAACTGTAACTCCTCTGTACAGTATCTTTACAATAAAAATATTTTTTAAAAAGCTGTTAAATAAATTATTGACGTGTTAAAAGAATGTAACTTAGAAGATTAAGCAAAAATATAATTATCAATAAAGCCAATCAAAAATTTAAAACCTAGGTCATATATAATGAATTTGATACTAATACTTCATATTTAAATGTCTATAAATTGAGGCTGCTGGAGGGAGCCAAGTAACAGGTTGAGTAAAATGGCGTTATAACTAACATGCTGAGTATAACTAGATACAATGGAGTAAATTCTAACTTTAGACTGTTTAGTTCACTAGGTAACTGGCAGCTAATTACCTGGGTACTCAGAATGACCGTCTAACTTGGCTGTTATGAATACTGCTGCAATCATATGTATGTGCTATGTCTTCATGGATAAGCTCAGGAGTGGGGCAGATAGATCACACAAGGTTTTAGGGTTTGTTTGTTTGAGAAACCTCCATAATGACTGCACTAACTTATCTTCTCACTCACATTCTTCCTAAGATGTTCTTTCTTTGACAGTTGCCATTTTGACTGGGAAAAGATGGAATCTCTATCATTTTGATTTCCATTTCCCCAACAGCCAAAGAGGTTGAAGATTTCTTCATAGTAATGAAATTTATTGATATTGAGAATTTGTTCTTATTCTTTTCAGAACTTTCTATTCAGCTAATTTGCACATTTATTTTCTACTTGCTTTTCTGGTATTTAACTCTGAAATTCTCACATATTATAGCTATTAATCCTTTGTCAATAGCTAAGACTTTCTCCCAGCCTGTACTTTAGTTTTTGTTCCCTTTAAGGTGCAGAAGCAGTTCAGTTTCATGCAATCCCACTTGTCCTTTCTTGTTCCTATTTCCTTAGCTATTAAAACCCTATTCAAGATGTCTTTGCCTTTGTCTATATCTTGAGTCTTTCCCCTATTTTTCTCTAGTAGTTTCAAAGTTTCAGGTCATACATTACATCAGGTCTTACATTTTGTTCAATTTGAGTAGATTTTTTATAGATTAAGAGATAGCATTCCAGTTTCAATCTTCAGTATGTTAATACACAGTTTTCTTAGAACCATTTTTTAAAGGGCTGTATTTTTGTCAATGAATATTTTGATACCTTTGTAGAGAATCGGAGGGCTTATTTTTGTGGCATTATTTCTGGGTCCACTATTCTATGTGTATTCTACATGTCTTACTTTGCACTAGAACTGTGTTGTTTTTGTTATTATTCTCTGAAGTTATATTCTGAAATCAGGCATCATGATTTGTCCAGCATTGCTGTTTTTCCTCAAGGTTGCTTTGGCTACTGAGAATCTTTTGTGGTTCCATATGAATGTTAGGATTTTCCCCCATTTCAGTAAAGAACATCATTTGGGATTTTGATGGGGTTTGCATTGAAATATAGCTTGCTTTCCATTATAGGTTATTTTTATAGTGTTAATTCTGTTGATCCATGAACATGAAAGTTCTTTTCAGCTTTGAGTATGTTCTTCAATTTCTTTCTTTGCTGTTACTTGCTTTCCATTGTAGAAGTCTTTCATCTTCTTGGTTAGGTTTATTTGTAGGTATTTTATTCTACTTTGAGAATAAAATAATTTTATTCTTTTTGTGGGTGAGATGGTTTCATTGATTTTTTCTAAGGAAGTCTGCTATTGTCATATACAAAAAGTATTGAATTTTATATGTTGACTTTGTATCCTGCTACTTAGCTGGGGTGTTGGTCAGATCTAAGAAGTTTCTAGACGATTTGTTAGCACCTTTTTTTTTGTTTTACAAGAAAAAAATAAGATTGGTTTATATACAAAATCATCCCACCAATCTTAACATATATTTGTGATACTTGTTCCCATTTTCTATTTAGGCTTTTTAAAGTTAATGTATCATTCAGTGCTACAAAATACATAAAATATGGTATATACAGCCTGCTGCTAACTCAGCTAAGTCTGCCTTTATACCCTCTATTTTCTTGATTAATACATCTCACTTTAAATATATACCTTCTTGCTGATTTTATTCTATTTATACCATTTACCACAATTCTGAATTTTGAGTTGAGAACATTTACAAATGAATATTCTGATTAGATGTTCTTCTGTAGTAAATTATATTTGTTTTGTAGTTATTCTTGTTGCCATCCTCATAACAATTGACTGGACTTTAATCTCTGTACTTATTTGTATCATTGCCCATGACAGTTCTTAGCAATACAATTTTCAATAGTAATAATAATAATTGTGATATTGCCAGGAATCCCTATGCTACTTGTATGGTTTATTTTCTCCATGGCACACCATCCCCAGTTTCAGACTTCATGATTTTCTTATACACACACTCACTTCCATGGTAACCTCCCTCAGTTACACAGTCTCAAATATGATTTATATGTTAATGGATTCCAAATTTTATCTCTCACCCAGACTTCTTTTACAAACTCCAGTCTCACATATCCATTGGCCTGCCCAACAATTCCACTTGGCCTTTTAGCTGACAACTCAAATCAAATCTGTCTGAAAGCGATCTATCTGTCCTGAAATGTTTCTCCCACAGCCTACTCAGTCTCTGTGGTTGCTAACTTCCTTTTTCTCAGATCAAAAGTACTGAGTCACTTTGATTCCTCTCTCGCATACCTCATGTTTTATCTTTAGTGAATCCTGTTGGCTTTACCTTCAAAATATATCACAAATTTAGCACGTTCTTTTAAACTCTAACTCCACTGTGACCATTCAAGTTCAAGTAATGATCCCTTTTCATCTATACTGCATACTGAACTCAACTAAACTCTCTGTTCTCCCAAAGGAAAGCCCCCAAATGCTCCAAAGGTTAGCTTGATACTGTGTCAGCATTATTCCTGGGACAAAAGGCTATTATGGCCAATAAATAGTCATGAGTTCTAAAACTTCTAATAGATGGATTTTTTTTTATATATATATCCTGACCAGAATGAACTGCTTCTAAAATGGCAGTGCCACCTTGAGGAATGAGAAAAGAGAAGAACTGATATCTCATTTGTCAATGAGAGAACAGTTTCCTAATTTTATAACAATCTCTGATTAGGCATTTCACTTAGGACTTTCTCCCATCTGTTTTATTACCCAAACATCTCTTTGTTTTGTTTTGCTTTAACTATACAGTAGAAAGAACCTTTTTGTCATTCAGCTCAAGGTCAACTAATTTAGATTCTCTGCAAAGAACATATAGAGAATTTAAGATTATGTTTTATTGTAATTCTTTTTCTCCTCACTAATATTTATCCTGCCTTGAATTTTTTCTAGTGCAGTGATGAAAAATAAAATGATGAAAATAATGAAAGAATGAAAAGAAAATAATAATTCATTACAAAAGCATTACAAAACCAAATTATTCATTACAAAACCAGATCTATCCACTGAGTACTTTCAGAATCCAGGGAAATTATTTTGTAAATTAATATTATTTTTATTGTTTTCAATCTCTAATTTTGAGTGATAAGTACTTAGTGTCCTTGTAGATATAAATATATATTTGTATATATATGTAGATGTGTGTGTGTGTGTGTGTGAACTAAAATGCAGGTTTAAGCTGGGCACTGGTGGCTCATACCTGTAATCATAGCTGCTTAGAAGACTGAGCTCTGTGGATTACAGTTCAGAGTCAGCTCAGGCAGGAAAGTCTGTGAGACTCTTATTTCCAATTAACCACTAAAAAGCCAGAAGTGAAGCTGTGATTCAAATAGTAGAGTACTAACCTTGAGCAAAAACAAGAAACAGAGCCCAGGCCCTGAATTCAGGTCCCACTCCTGGCACAAATGGATAATTAAGTAATTAATTAAATGTAGATTTAGAACATTGTAGTAAATTAAGATGTACCTGATCTATGGGAGTGTCTGTACATTTTTTATTTGAACTATGAGTGTGCCTATGCTTTTTGTATTTCTTTGAAGAGAACAATAATGAGCATGTATGGAGTACATGTATTTTGTATATTACAAAGTCAATAAGAAACCTGAGCAATCTGGGTTCTAATGACATTTTCATTCATCTTCATTCAGTTGAAGGTGATTGCAGAATAATCTACGATATCCTTAACTGCACTTTAGAAATTCTCAGTGCTCCACACTCAGAAAAAGCCATTTTTGTATTGACTGCCCACATCTAAGTCAACTGCCAAAGATTGGTGAACACCCATTTTATTAGTTTGGGTGAAAGATTGCATTTCTCTCTACCTACCTGCATGAAAGAAAGGGTGGGCTGAATGAAACAGAAATTGATGATTGTTTAGGTATGCAAGCTAAACAAGTAAACAAATTACTGAAATTACTGATTTTAGCCAAAGGAGGAAGAAATTATTTGGGAGTGGCAATAAGGTTGAAATACCTGTGAGAAATCATATTTTGGTATTACATAGACAATTATAATAGCTAGGAAAAAATCAGAACAGAATGTGATGAAACCAAACTTCCTATTGTTGCCTTGGGTAAATAGATAAAATACATACATAAAAAATAAAAAAAATCCATGGGCTGGGAAGGTGGCTCAGTAGTAGAGCACTTGCCTTGCATGCCTGAGGCCCTGGGTTCAATTCCTCAGCACCACAAAAGGAAAAAAGCTAGAAGTGGCACTGTGGCTCAAGTGGTAGAGTGCTAGCCTTGAGCTGAAGAGCTGAGGGACAGCGCCCACGCCCAGAGTTCAGGCCCCACGACCAGAACCAAAAAAAAAAAAAAAAATCAAAAATCCAGATGGGCAGCCAATGGTTCAAGCCTGCAATCCTAGGTACTCAGGAATATGAGATCTAAGTATCAAGGTTCAAAGCCAGCCAAGGCAGGAAAGTCCCCAAGGCTCCAATTAACAACCAGAGGGCAGGAAGCAGAGCTGTGGCTCAAGTGGTAGAGCACCAGCCTAGCAAAAAAAGCTAAGGGACAGAACTGAGGCCCTTTGTTCAAGTCCCAGTACAGCACATACACACATACACACACACACACACACACACGCGCACACACACACACACACACACACACACACACACACACACACACACACACACACACACAGAGAATCTTCAAATATGTGTTCCCATCCTGCACTTTGAGTCTTTAGGGGTGATACTTACAGAAATAGTTGCCCTTCAAACAGAACTGGATTATCAAATAATTTGCTCATTTGCTTTTTTAAACTCTTCCCTTTGCACTTAAGACTGATAGACATCAATTCATCACACTCTATGAGGTCTTGCATAACGTGGCCCTCCCTCAAAATATCAAATGCATACCAAGTACCAGACACTACTTTTAGGGGTCAGAACTTAGAATTTACTTAACTGTCACCATGACATAATCATGATGATAGTTTGTTGTTGGTTCATATCTGGCAGTCAAACAGAAGCATATCTTTTCTTTGATAGGGATATTTTGAATTCTAAAGTTTCAAGTTATCAGAAACAGAGACGCTGAGACAAACCCAGTCAGTTCTTGCTTCCCTGCTATCTCATTTTACTCTATCTAGACCTGAATCCAGAAGACAGACTGCACAATTTCAGCCACACTAAATGACAGGCACAGAGGGCTTGAACTGGCCTTCAGTATCAGGCTAACTTCTACATTTTGAAATAAATAAGCCTGAAAATTTAGCTACATTTCCTTTCTGTCTGACTTGTCCAGTATGTTGGACCTTTCCATTGTCCTTCATCAGTCCTGGGCCTCTTCCCTCTTATGAAATACATAGCACAACCTAATTCATTTATGTTTCAAGGACTCAATACGTTACCTCACCTTGCCAACTTTGCCATTTAAATAAGGAGCCTGAGGCAGCCAATGCCAGTCCCTAATTGATGAATTACCAGTGATAGATTTTAAAGTAGAATCATGAGGAGGAAGCACAAAGCTGTTTTTGAAGAGAGATCCTTGTGCCATCCCCATTAAAATCACATCACTATTTTAACTCACTTCTGGCATAGAAGTATACTATTTGGCTACCAAAAGTTTGCAGGAAAAGAATAGCTAGTATTATCAGATAGAAAGGTGATTTTTTTACATTTCAGAAATGGCCAAATCATAGTTAGAAGGAGTCATCGGGGGAGGGGGGAAATCACCATGGAACTGGCTATTCAGACCAGATCAGTTGTACAAACCCTTCAAGTTCAAGTGTTTCCCACCTTTTTCAATATAGCCAATGATTTGTAAAGCAGTGAACACCTTGCAAGGTTTCTGCTTGTTCCTATACTCATTTTACTTCCTCATACCAAGTCTTTTCACCCTCACTGAAACAGCCAGGGAGACACATGATTCAAGACTCTGCTCTGAGAAGTACAAGTTGTCATGTCGAAAACGAACTTTACAACTTTGGTTGTGGGGGGGAGGATTGGGTGGGAAGGGTGGGGGGAGGCTGGGAAGGGATGGGAAGGGTAAACAAAGGAGGAGGCTACAATGCTTGATAAGAAATGTACTCATTATCTTGCCCATGTAATTGTAACCCCTCTGTACAGTATTTTCACAATAAAAAATTTAAAATTTAAAAAAAGGAAAAAAAACTCTGCTCACATGGTCCCCTTTCCTCTCCTAACCTTCCAACTTCTCATCTACTTACACATTATTGAGGACTAACATTGGACTAAGTCACCTTCAGAAAGATTGCCGTGCATGTTTACCATCTTATTTATGGATATCTATTTCTGCCAAAGAAAATAACCACAGAAGGCTGATGACATAAACAAGTAGCCTGAAATATATCTTAAATGCCACTGGTGAAAATACACTAAGTAGGAAGAGGAGAAAAAGACCAAGTAGGTGTCAAATAGTCATGGAGCTCATGAAGAAACCCCATACTCATATTTATATCCATGAGGTTGTGAATATGCATTCACTCTGGTCTTCCTGACTTTTGGCCAAGACAGAAGGAGAAAACGCAAAACTGCTCCACCACAGTCTAGGGGTCAAGTCCTGTGGAGCAGCTATGCCTGGTGTTAACAAATATTTATTATCTACAGTCATACTCCATTACTGCTGAGCCTTAATGTTAGGGCTCTTAAGACATTGTCAATAGGAAAGGCTGATGTGGAAAAGATGGCAGAAGATGACTCCCTAAAATATGTGAATACTGTGAACCATTCAGTCTAGTATTCAACACTAGTATGGTCCTTCCTGGATGTTGCAAGTTATGCTGGCATAGTTGACTATAGTTGACTATGCTGTAAGTTCCTCCTTCTTGCTGCATACTCCACCTTGACTCAATATGCCATGTGACATATCTTGTGCATTTCAGTTTGGTTTGTAATTCTTCCTGTCTCTCTGGAATAGCCTTTCTCAAGGTGTATTTGCTGACCACCATTGCAATAAAACCATTTCCTCATGCAACTTCTTGTCATCTCAGCTGAGGTCAGTTTCCCTCACTGCTACTCTGCACATGGAACCAAACATTTAGATCTCTTTGTTAAACTGGGTCACCTGTTATTTGCCAGTATTCTGTGACATCTTTGACCAAATCTTATTGAGAGAACCTAACAGAATAAGAGAATCAACACTTTGTGGTTGTTGTTAAGCTACAAAAGAATCAATGGAGCCTGGAGGTATGGAGAGTATCTGCCTAGCAATACAAATCCTTGGGTTCAAATCCCAGTACCCTCACACACTGAAAGAGAATCAATTAACCTAACAGTTGAAACTAGAATTCACACTTCTCAAATACACCATTGGACAGAACCAGTATCTTATAGAATCTCATAGTGTTGACGGCTGCTTGGTCCTTCCCTCGGGTATCTGGGGTGGGGAAAAAAACACTAAACATTGATAACCACCAGGAAAAAGTTTCACATTCATTGTATAGATCAAATGGAAAATAACTAAGAAGCTAAAAGTCAAAGCAACTACATAGGATTTCTATCATAGTTAATAGTATTTGTAATGGAATAATGACATCAGTATTCCCCCAAATGTGATATATTATGAAATGATAATATATTACTATCTTTACTGTAATTCAAAGTGAATATATCCAAATAGATGAACTTTTAATTAAGTTCCATAGCCTGCCAATCTGCCTTTCCTTTGTTTGTGTGACTTAGACAACAACTCATTGTAACAAATTATAGGGATTTTAAAAAAAAATGGCCAGCCAGTTGCTAGTGGCTCCTGTCTATAATCCTAGCTACTCTGGAGATTGAGATTTGAGGATTCTTGTGCTAAACCTGAGACAACTCATCTACAATTGAAAAAGCCAGGAGGAGCTGTGATTCAAGCGGTAGAGCACTAGCTGCAAGCAAAAAGCTCAGGGGCAGTGCCCAGGCCCTTATTTCAAACCCCAGGACTGGGGATGTTGGGGCGGGGGGAGAGGAAATACATAAACTACTAAAGGACAAACTACTACTAATGAATATTTTTGCATAGATAAAAAGAAAAATAATCCTGGAACTTTTTTTTTCAGTAAGTGCATGAACTTTTCTCTCTGTTGTGAGGTCTTTATACATAGCAAGCTTCGGTCTCTTGTACACTGTATCAGGCTTGTTGATTGCCCAAACTCTTCCTTTCATCATTCCTACCGAAGGTTTTGTTTCACCTCTCTGATCTTCTGGTTTTCCTTATTTTCTTCCTACCTTTACCTCTTTGTTTCCCAGGCCTTTGGTCCATTTCTTGATTCCTCAGTCTCAGATAATGTGATTAGAAATATTATCTGAATGAAGACACAAATGCAAAGCAAAAGTTTTAATTGAAAACAAAACAAGGTCCCCCATCCTGCTTGTCATTGTAATCCACCAAAATGATAAAAATTCTTCTAGAAAACTATTGTGATGGAACTCACTTAATATACAAAGTAATTAAATGTGTTAAAACTTTCTTTTTCAGATGGCAATTCCTTTGTAGGCCATTATGTCTTGGATCTCACAATGTAGCCCAATTCTGGTTCTGGCTTAAAATCTGCATCAATTTCCCCTTAGTTTCCTGATATTATGATTGCAGACATACACTGCTGGACTTAATTTCTATAATTTTTTTTCAGGGAAATACATAGAACAAAGAAGGGGTATTGTCAATCAAATTAAGGATTGTACATAATTGTAGAAAAGTGTTCACAATAAATATCTTAAGGGATACTATTTTTTAATATCTGAACAAAACAATTTTAGTTATTAACCTATCAAATAGGCAACCAAATTTACTGACAAACTACAAAATATAGCTTGAATGCAATTTTCTATGTGAAGACATACCAAAAGACAAACTAAAAATTAAAGCTTTTAAGAGCATTTTGACATTATTATTTTTCAAATTATTTTTGCATTGTCAAACATAATTCTAAAATAATGTTGCTAAAATTTCAGGTCACTAAGAACTTAAAACAAATTCTATGAGTGGAATATAAACATTCTTCCTTAATACAACAGTAGCATTTTGATATTGTTTCAGAATTGTGTCTTTTTCCTCAAATTGTACAATAAAAAATACACAGACCATCTTTGAAAAACATCTATAGTGATTACCAATTCATGTTTGGTTTTCAAAATTAATGAAAGTGACATAAGTCAGCTGTGCATCTCCAGAATGATATTCATTAATTGTGTGGCACTTTTGCTATTTTGTTAGGTTTCTCCTTCAATAAGCTTCTTTTTAAGCCAAGTTCTCTAGGAAATTGTGTCCTCTTGTGGTCACTGGCAAAAACAACATGTTTTCTGGAAGAAGCAAACCAAACAATGGAAATAGAATTTAAGGTTTCAGGAAAAGTCATTTGTGAAAAAAGGGAATCCCTTGAAGTGAAGGAAAGTGGCAGTTCAAAGTAATCAGAAAGGGAAAATTAATTGAAAGAACATGGAATGTAAATCAGTTGATTTATATTCAAATCACTGATGACTAAAAAGATACACAAATGCTAACTTTGCAACAGAACTTTGAAAAAATTGCTGGGCATAACTATTATTGAGACCAGCAACTCTCTGAAATAATTATAACAATATATTTCAAGCAGGTTAATTGGCAGCCCATGTGAGACGTCATCTTTCCACATTGTACTTCATGGATACAGAAGCCTATAGTGCTTTGATCCCTGTTTGATTTTTTTCATTTTATTTCCAGGTATAATGTTTCATATTTAATAAGCTTACTTCCTTGTTCTTCAAGAAATTTAGAAAAGAAATGTAGATAATATTAAGTTCATGCGCTAAACCATCATTGAGAAAGAGAATGAGTTTTGATTTAGGGCAAGGTGTTCAAGCATCACTAAGGTTACTTGGTAATCAAAAAATAATAATAATCTACTTTTACACAGTTCTCAAAGTCACCAGGGCTGGTATAACCTTTGCATTACACTTCAGCAAGATCCTCGCATTTGCAAACCACTCAGGGTAGTCTGTGAAATGTTCACAAAAAGGGTGAAGTCTTGCACAACCACATTTGATAAAGTGCACTCGATTGTAACCTTCCAATCTGTGCTCTCTTGAACTTCAAGTCCTCAAGCCCAAACTCCAAAAGTGAGCTGACAATTCTATAGTGTATTTCCTTTTCTTATCTAAAAGTATTTATAAATAATTGTAGCTATGAGAATGCTAAGGGTATCTTTGAACTGTAAAGATACATACAGACTTATTGTGTATGCTCAGTATGAGATTTCTAACTCTGTTACTTCTAAAGGCATTTTTTGCAATTTTCTTTAAACACAGCACACATTCCTCAGGAAGGGCTGCAAACATGCCAAGCTTGCAATTTGAAAACAAAGCTCGTTTTGAATTATCCAAGTGCAAAAGAAAAAAATTGTTTTCGGTTAAAATTATTTCAGGGACTTATTTTAGAAGTAAACAAAATGACTGGATCTCAGCTAAACTTGCTTTCCCAAAGAAGGTAGCCATCCCCTGACATCCCCCCAGTGACACTCAGATCTAAAGTAAAACTGCTAAGACTGTACTTAAAAGCCTGAAATTGGGATTTTAGAATAAGGCAAATCTTTATAGATTCAAGTGAAACACTGTGGAAATTACAATTGTTGATGCACAGGAGATAATGCAGAATTACATCGACTTTTCAGCACATAAAAAGGGAGCATTGGCACTGGAGTAAGTGTGGAAAAGAAAACTGTTAGATAAAACGTTTGATAGAGCTGAGTGGACACACTCCACCACCGCATGTCGCAGTTTGCAAAACAAGAATTATCAGCCCCAGATATGTTTGAGAAGCAATTCACCTGACAAGCTCCTACTCCCCCTCCACCCTTGGCACCCCCCCCAAAAAAAATTGCCAGCCCTACTTAGGTACTCCAAAACTGGTTTCATCCTTCACCAGTCAGAAGATTTGAAGAGAAATGTCTTCTTATAAATGAAGTCATCGATGGTGACCTCTTTGAAAAACACATCCATGGCCGGGATGCTCCTGATTAGGTCATTCGTTTTCCAGACTTTCTAAGCTTGCAGGCATCCGGAGCTCCGCTTCAGCTCTGGAGGTCCCCAGAAGGGATGGCCCAGGAGCCATCCATCCCGTGGAGTTTAGTGCTAGAGAAGGGCTGGGCTCCCCAGTTAAGAACTAGCCTTGGAGATTGATGACGGTGCAAGTCGGCTGGCTAATGACCTCGGCCTCTCACTGTCTCAGACAAGGGTTTCTCCCCCACCTCTCCTTCCTCCTCGCCAATTCCCCTTGGTCAGGTAAAGTTTCCTTTACATTTTGCCCACGTTTTCCCTGTCTTCCTCATCCGTGACCACAAAGAAAGGAAGCAATCGTTCCATTTCTGTCCGTTTTATACTCAGCTAAAGCATCCCCCACTCCCCAAGTAAGACTTCAGTTTGACAGTGGTAACTCCAATGAGGATTTTTCGAGATTTCCTAAATAAGAATTTCAGAATGCTGGGCTGTTCAGAGTTACATAGGGGAGAATGTCTGCCCTGCTCGATAGACAAGACACGAAGTCCTGTAGGAGGCAGATGCGAACATGGGAAGCCGGGTGACTGCTAACTTGAGGACTGCCTACAGATTTGACGCAGCAAATTAAGTGGAGGCTAAGAAGAATTTGATTTGCACACCCGCTGTCAGTTTTAACCATGGCAGGAGTTGGCGAAGCAGCCCAGCTGGCACGCTGTGGTCATTGTTTCTGAGCATCTGTAGAAAGGGTGAGGCACAATTCCCGATCATGACCCATCTCCCCGCCCCCCCCCCTCCTCCGGTGGATGTAAAAGTGCTGTGGATCAGGTCCTTCCGGATCAGGTAACTACAGCCTCCTCGTGCCTCCAAAAGGTGAACCCCCACAAACAGCTCAGGGCGCTTCACACCCCGGGGTTTCCGGGACCCACCCTGCCAGCCCCAGTGCTGCCTGTGCTCCGGCTTCCTTCTCGGACTCCCGGCAACCACAGCCAAGATCCTGGGTCCAGAACCCAAAGGGGCGCTGGCCCGTCGAAGGGTTCCCGCCCTCTCAACCGTGGGGAGTCGGTGGGCGGACCTCTCAGCCTGAGATGGGAATCCCAGCGCCTCTAAATCGACCCCCCCTCCCCGCCCCCGGATTCCGCTACCTTCTTCCTTTGGTTTGTTTTGTAACGTAAGGAGATCAACCTGAAATGATTCTTTTACCCCCAACTGGATTCCCCCCACCCCCAAAAAAGGAAAAGAAAAGAAGTCTAGCATTGCCAAGATTGGCTTTCCTTCCAGCCGCTGCCCTCCCGGCTCACCAACTTTGTTCCTTCCAGAATCGTCAGTACCTCCCTCTCTTGGTTTCTGCTTACTAGGTACAAATGCTTACAGGTCAAACCAGTCCCAGCTACTGCAATGCGTTCGGGCGCTGGAGCCACAACTTGCCACTGACCCGCTAGGAAGGGGGGTGGGGCGGAGTGGGGACACGAATCCCCACTTCACTTTGAAATGGGCTGACCTGCCCAAGGTCATAACACAAGGCCTAACTTCGGGGTGGGTAGAGATGAGGTGGCCCGGGGTTCCCGCCACCTGGGGCTAGCAGCACCGCGAATCCGGGCCTGGGCGAGGGCACCGCACAGCCCTCCTCTGGCGAGGCGAGGCTCCGGTTCCCCGAGGGCAAGCCTTCCCTCTGCGGGGAGACAAGCTCGCACCTCTTTCTAGCACCTTTGGAGGAGTCTCGGTGTTCACGGCGGTGGGGACGATTTAGATTGGGTCACTGATGAGGGGGAAAGAGGGCCCAGACACTTCTCCGGGAGGGGTGGTGCGTGAGCTGGCGAGGCCGAGGCAGAGACCCACCGCTCCCGCGGTGAGGCCACGTCTTCACCCACCACCGGGATGCCAGGGGCCCCGTCGTGGCGACGGCGCCCTGCGAACCCCAGGGGTTCATCTAGCTGACCTTTGGGAGGGCTCCGCAGTTGCTACTTTTCTTGCCACTCCCGCCCCAGCAATCTTAAACCCGGAGAGATCTGGGGTGGGACGACGCCGGTGTCACCGCCAACGTCTCAGCCACGACGTACGGGTCTCCGCCGCGGCCCGGGGCAGTGCGCGCCGGCCGCTTCCCGGAGCTCGCGCTCGGGTGCGGGAGCGCTGCCCGCGCGCTGGGGCGCGGAAGGAAATCGCCCCGCGCCCGCCGCCGTACAGGGAAGGGGGAGGGCAGCGGGGAGGCGGGCGGAGGGGCTGGCCGCCGGGGCCAGGTCGTTTTTGAATGGTTTGGGAGGACAGATTGTTAGACCCGGACCAGGCGAGGGTGGGGAGCGAAGGGGGTGGGGAGGGAGGGGGGCAGAGACGTGGGGAGAGGGAGGGGGTACTGGAAAGCGGAAACTTTCCTATAAAACTT
This sequence comes from Dipodomys merriami, assembly GCF_024711535.1. Taxonomy (NCBI): domain Eukaryota; kingdom Metazoa; phylum Chordata; class Mammalia; order Rodentia; family Heteromyidae; genus Dipodomys; species Dipodomys merriami. Next base: position 16,209,880 of record NW_027206068.1, read on the forward strand.
GGAAAAGTCCCTCCTCCCCACGTCAGGCCAATGACACCGCTGCCCCCAAACTTTCCGCCTGCACGGAGGTATAAGAGTCTCCAAGTCTGCAGCTTTCGCCCAACTACCAGACGCTTCGCGGGCTCGCCAGCACCGACACCGATTCCAGGAGGCCGAACGGGGCGTGCGTGTGGCGGCTGCGCGCCTTCTTTTTGGACCTCGGGGCCCTCCACACCGTCCCCTCCCCCTCCCGCCCTCCTCCCCGCCTCCCCCGCGCGCCCTCCCCGCGGAGATCCTCCCGCTCCCTCCTCCCCGCTCCCTCCTCGGCGGGCCGCACCGCCCCGGCCGGCGCCGCGCGCTGGGGAAGCTGGCGGGCTGAGGCGCCGCGCTCCAGTCCCTCTTTCCCGGGCCGCTCCTCTGCCCCGGGCCCCCGAGGCCGCGCACATCGCCCGCCCGAGAGATGATGCAGGACGTGTCCAGCTCGCCAGTCTCGCCGGCCGAGGACAGCCTGAGCAACAGCGAGGAGGAGCCGGACCGACAGCAGCCACCGAGCGGCAAGCGCGGGGCTCGCAAGCGGCGCGGCAGTCGGCGCAGCGCGGGCGGCGGCGGCGCGGGGCCCGGCGGCGCCGCAGGCGGGGGCGTCGCTGGCGGCGACGAGCCGGGAAGTCCGGCCCAGGGCAAACGCGGCAAGAAATCTGCGGGCTGCGGCGGGGGCGGCGGCGCGGGCGGCGGGGGCGGCGGCAGCAGCAGCGGCGGCGGGAGCCCGCAATCGTACGAGGAGCTGCAGACGCAGCGGGTCATGGCCAACGTGCGGGAGCGCCAACGCACGCAATCGTTGAACGAAGCGTTCGCCGCCCTGCGGAAGATCATCCCCACGCTGCCCTCGGACAAGCTGAGCAAGATTCAGACCCTCAAGCTGGCCGCCAGGTACATCGACTTCCTCTACCAGGTCCTCCAGAGCGACGAGCTGGACTCCAAGATGGCAAGCTGCAGCTACGTGGCCCACGAGCGGCTCAGCTACGCCTTCTCGGTCTGGAGGATGGAGGGAGCCTGGTCCATGTCCGCCTCGCACTAGCAGGAGCTCCCCACCCCCTCGGCAGGGCCGGAGACCTAGGTAAGGACCCGCGTCTGGGCGCCTCTAGCTCGCTCAGGTGGTAGATGGCCGGCCCGCTGTCCAGGCCGAGCTCCCCGTCCTCCTCGCTGCCCTCTCGGACACCCCGCTGTCCTCGCAGCCGGTCCTGCTACCTGTGCCCCACCAGCGTCCGCGCTAGCGAGGGAGGTCCCCAGGGGATGCGCCCAGCCTGGTCCGGGGTGTGGGGGTGCGTGAATGTGCGTGACAGACAGCGGGAAGGCTGAGCAAAGGCTCCTGGGTCAACTCGAAGGACGATGTTGCCAGGGCCTCCGGTTCTTTTGGCTTGAAAATTTCGTTCTTCTTCAAACAAATGTTCCCAAATTCCACCTCCTCCTTTCCGCCCACCCACTTCCTCTTGCCCTTGGGCTGAAATCCTTCCAGGTTGTTCAGCCTCGTTTCTTCCCTGGTGGTGATAACACAGCTCAACTAGTCTTAGAAAACAGCCACAGAGACCTAAAACAATAACCAACTTTCCCCCCTCCCCTCCCCTCTGGGTTTTTGCAGATGTCATTGTTTCCAGAGAAGGAGAAAATGGACAGTCTAGAGACTCTGGAGCTGGATAACTAAAAAAATAAATAAATATATATATATATATACCTAAGATTTTCTTGGAGATTAGAAGAGCAGAACCCAGATTGAAAGAAACAGGGCGTGGGGCGCACTTTTAAAAGAGAAAGCAAGCGAGACAGGGCCGTGGACACTGATTCCCAGACGGGCAGCGGCACCATCCTCACACCTCTACATTCTGATAGAAGTCTGAACAATTGTTTTTGTTCCTTTTTTTGTTTGTTGTTTTTTGTTTTGACGAAGAATGTTATTTTTTATTTTTACTTTTCATGCATGCATTCTCAAGAGGTCGTGCCAATCAGCCACTGAAAGGAAAGGCATCATTGCGGACTTTCTCCATTTTAACATGGTAACAATGAGAGGGATTGCAGAACACCTTTAAAAATAAAATTGCTGGGATCAAACTGGCCTGCAAAATCATAGTCAGTTAATTCCCTTTTTCGTTCTTCTTCTGAGGGGGGAAAAAAACTTAAAATACAAAAAAACGACATTCTATTTATTTATTGATAACCCATGGTAAAATGCAAATAGATCCGGTGTCTAAATGCATTCATATTTTTATGATTGTTTTGTAAATATCTTTGTATATTATTTTTCTGCAATAAATAAATATGATTGAAAATTTTAAGAATTTTAGAGTTTGGTCTATATTTTTTAAGCTCAGGATAAAATTGGTGGTAAATACCTACTTGTTTAACACTGGAGGCACCCTGGAGGGAGAGGGCACTAATATAAACAAGCAGTGAAAAACTCAAATAAACCAGCCACCGACAGGCACAGACATGTTATTTTAAAAGACAGTTTTATTATTATTCTAGTTTGGTGTTCAAGGGGGGCTTAGTAGCATCTCTTCCTCTTTTATCAATCCCCCTACCCCACTCCAGCCAGCAGCAAAGTATTCACATATCTGCTAATTTCCTTACTTGTTATTGGAGGTAGTTGGGCTAAACCTTTCCGATAAGCAGCATGAATCCACCATTATTTTTTCTCTTGTTACTGTGTATTTTTGTGGTACCCTGCACTCTTTGAAGATCCTTGAAAGCTCATTTCAGGGGGGAAAAATTTGTTCATGGAATTTACTTATACATACACGTAAGTGAATACAAATGCATGTCAAACAATTTTAATTCAAGGAGAAAGTGATGGTTTCATTTATGATTTGCTTAACTGCTTTCATGAATGAATCATGTTGGCTAAAAGTATTTTACTATGTTTATTCTCTATGTGGGAATAAGCTCTTTTTTAAGATGTAAACGAGATATGTATGTATGCATATGTATGTGTCTGTGTATATATACGTATATATATAGTTTTGGAGTAAGGTAAATAAAGGACTTGCATTTTCACTGTCCTTGGTAACTTTTGAAACAATTACAATGTAAAATGCTACAGTCATTCAGGTTCTAGTCAGTTCCTTAGCAAATACATTTTATCCATAATTACACAGAATTTTCCCTAGAGATACATAGATACACACAAGTACATGCATAATGTGATGACCTTCAGTAAAACAAGAACAAATGGTGGTTGATTTTTTTCTGGGCTAGAAACAAAATGGGTTTTTTGTCATTGATATTCAAATGGTAGTTAATAAAACAATTTCAGTTGGAAATTTTACACCCAGTATCAGCATTCAAATGTAATCAGGGAAACTTTAAAACTGTACCTTTGTTTTGGTACCCAATTCAGACAAAGACTGTCAAATAAGGAGGTGTATCAAAATAGCCTCTGTTTGTTTAGTTCAGCTTGAGGTTATTTTATTGCCTGAAGTTTTGTCTTCCTCTTCACACAGTACCATAGAATGCAGGCATGACAGTATTATAAATACATTATTGTGAATTTTTCATCCTTGTAACAATTATTTACATTAAAAGATTAGTGCAGCTTTGGGGATTGTTATTTCGTTTATAAAATTTATTTTGGCAAACTTCGCAAATAATGAAAAAGAAAGATGCTTATATGTGTACGTGTTTGGGGGACATGTGGGTGGGTGAGGGAGGGTGTGTTGGATAGGGTAGAAGCTTAGAGTGCCCTAGAAGGAAAAGGGAAGACATCTAGATGGTGATTGTATTTGGTGTATCACTCAACTACCTCCATTTTTAAAATGGTTCCTGGGGGAATCTCCTTGTTCACTAGCTTGGTCTGACTATTTGGTATTTCAGAGCTCTTCATGCACTCCAGGATGGAACTGACCATTACCATTGAGAAGGTAAATGCTATCTTAACTCTACATGTATAAACTATATGTTTCAAAGAAAATTAGCTTTCTGTTTGCCTTTTTTAAAAAGTGCTTGGACTTTTTTTTTTACTTTTTTCATAAAGGAATCTCTGCAGAAATGCAAATGTTGTTGTCTCGTGTATCCAGTAATACTAAATAGAAAACCGAAGGTAATATGTTGCCCTAGCTTTCAGAGAAATACAAAGTAAAGCATAGAAAGATGGTAATATTCAGCTAATATTCTGGTAATAGTTATACTGTGACAAAGTAAAACTTCTCAAAGAAGAGCAGACTTCATAGGAGAAAATATTAACTACTTGAATATATTTTTCAGCCTGCCAACTATTTCAGTATACCCATCCCACATAAAAGGGATGAAATGCTCTACTCTTTTTTTTAAAGAGTGGAAATAAAGTCACCTGTTTTGCCTCCTTCACTATATCTTCTCATTTTACTCCATCCCACGTTATTTTCATTCCCTGTACTTACTTAAAGGCACATCAAATAAATTACCTCTGTTTCATCATCAGGACGCTAAATCTTACCATTTAGTATGGTGACTGGACTCTGGGCAGTTGACTTTTAGCCAGAATGCATTCATTAGGGAAAAATATTGTGTCTTAAAACAAGAAATGTTTACTGTGCAAATAATTACTTTTATATATTTCTTTTAATTTCGTTTCACTGATAGTCTTCAATTACAACAATGCATATATTTTGTTCCCATATACTCACATTTCCTTTTTGCATATACATGTAAGCACATGCTCAGATAATAATTCATGCATGAATTGCAAATTCCCCCCCTCAAAATGGAACTTAGGCGTAAAATATCATGAAATAGCAAAAACAGGCAACCTGTGAACTTCCTCCTACCATTCAATGATGGCACCCATTTCCAGCGTCTTCGGGCTGATATTCATAATAGAGCATTTTAAGGGACACTTGGCCTCTTGCAAAAAAGTAGAGCATTTTGCACATTCCATGGTTTGGCAGAGTCAGAACTAGTTATTTTCTCTAGACCGGTATCAAGTTCTTCTCAGGCATATGATTTCACTTGAAGTTCTGCCCAGGAATCCTTCAAAGTGAGCGTTTGTCCCACTCTCATGATGTCAGGCGGTTTTCCCTGCATCTGTAATTTAAAGAAAAACAAACAAACCTGCGGGGGGAACAAACGCCACGGAAACCCAAACAGAACTCCGTGGGGAGTGAGGGTCTCACCTGCGGCGGGCATGCTGGAGAGGCACAGGCCCAGGCTGCCCTGTGTGGGTGGCGGACCGGCCTGCACCAGGGACAGTGACAAAAATCTGAGCCCTCCTAGGATGGCGTGGACCCGCGGGGCCTGGCGTCTGGCTGATGATTGGAGGCAGCGGCAGCGCCAAGTGTCAGCGGTAGCAAGAGAAGCAGCAGTAACAATCCAGGCAAAGGCCCAACCTCAAATTTCCAGCGACAGGCCCCGTATTAGCGACAAACAGGGGTCGGGAAGGAGATCCCCAGGGTCCACTTTTATAGAATTTTCTGCTTATGTGTCATAAAGAGTGCTTCACTCCCAGCACCAGAGAAAGTGGAAAGAAAGGACGCATAGGCACAATGGATGAAGTTGGCTTCTCCAGATTTTCTCAAACCCGACAACTCCATCCATCCCTTTATTTCTCACAAACCACCCAACTCTCCTTTGCAACTCTAGCCCTCGGAAATATCAAAAGGATTATTCATTTCCTTTATTTATTGGACGCCAAAATGCAGACCTAGGAAACAGATCCTGGGATACATTTTCCATTTGCTTTTGTCTCAAGACCCCTGAATGCGAGAGCCCACTTAATGTTCTTAGCAAATCAAAGCACGTGTCCTTTGAAGAAGGTGTGTAATTGGAGTTTAAGGCATGTATGGAATTCCCAGATGTCTATAAAGTAAAAAGGAGCATGTGGCAGGTCACTGGAAGGCGGGGTTAAAATGACTGTACAAACTTTTCTATTCTCCTCCATAGACGCTAGATATAAAATCTTGGAGGGGGTGGGGGAAGTTAGGATGGGATCATAATGAATATTCATCTTCTTGTATCAGTGGTAGTAACCATGCTAAGCAGCACATGGTCAAAAAACCTCAAAGAAAACAGTCAATTATAGCCGGGATTTCGTGAGCACCCTGCGAGGCGAGGCTATGGCTTGGGGTTTGCTGTGGAGAGGGCCTCCAGCGGACTTTTTCTTGTTTACGTGGACTATTTTCTTTTCCGGCTACTCCCCCTCCCCCTGTGTTTGTGGATGAGTCGTGGTGCGTCTGCGCAAGATTCAGGCTGAAGCTAAGGGAACAGCAATTCACATAAGGAAGGAAAGAAAGAAAGACAGAAAGAAAAAAAAACCCTTCTAAAAGCATTCATCCCAGGAGGCAGGGTTCTTGGGGGAGGGGAGATTAGAAGCGAGTGAAATTAAATTTCTGTAAACCATGCAGCTTAAATGTCTACCAGATAGAGGGACCGCTCGCTGGATGGGAAGACGGCCACCAAAACCAGCCACTCCCTTCTCCCTGCATGGAGGAAGGTATAGACCTGAGAGACTGCCGAACCCCAATGTGAGTTTGAATGTTGCTTACTAGGCATCTTTGGTTTTTGCTTTGTTTTCTGTTTTCACTGTGAAATATTTCAAAAGCAAAATAGGATCCCCCCCCCCCCCCGCGCGCTTCCTTTTTGGGTTCAAAATGTTGCCCTCATTGACCTGAGGAGTTGAGCCAGAGTCAGGAGCCATTAGACCTCTGCTAAAGACATTGACAAAGGTTGGCACTGGGAGGGGGCCTACTTGGAAAAGTTTGGATTGGGGGCAAGTGTGAAGGGGACTAGAACAAAGAGAACCACAGATTCAGCCACTGAGGCAGGCCGGAGGGATAGAAGGCCACGCTGAGGTGACTCCAATGTGACAAGTGAAAAGTTAAGCAGGTACCTGAAGGAAGTTTATCTTGCCCAGATGTTAGGGCTTGGATGAAATGTCACGTGAAGAGAACAGATGTACAACTTACAAATGGGGCCACGCCTGTAAATACAAGGAAGGCAAATACTTGGAGGGAAATCCAGGCATAAACCATCAATCTTCTTTGCTTGATTTTTATTTTCTCTTTAGAATATTTGTCTCCTCTGGAAAGCAAAGGCACATCTTAAGTGAAATACATCTTCCAGGAGAAGTTGCCATCCCTTCCCTTGCCCCTAAACGCTTTGGGTGTTGGGGTGTGGAGGTGGAGGTGCATATTTTGCCCCTGTCCTCCTGTTTTCCTTCTTCACATTCCCCATCCCTCCCCCCCCCCCACATTTCTTTCTCTCTTCTTCCTCCTCCCCCCCCTTCTCGAAGACGTTTGATCCTGAGAAACATATCGGATCTCGGTTTGGAAAAGCTGAAACTAATCAATTGCCGTTTTGAAGGGTTAGAGAGTGATAAGAAGAGGAAAGGAATGCCAGGCCTGACAGACCCTAAACCTCCAAGATGCTGGGATAGGTTGAAAGATGAGCGGGTGATCCCTCCCTCCTGGGGTTGAGAACCAGTTCTCTAGGGATCCCTGAGCCTATGGGGCAGGGCGTTTACCAAGATAAGTGACCACTTTGACGAAAAGGGATTGTTCTAAAATGACTTGCTCTGTTCTAATATGATACTTATTTTCCATGTGAGAAGAAAGGTCGGCTTATAAACAAAATTAAAATGAATGAGCAGTTACTTGGTTATGGAAAAGTCTCGTTTCTTTCTCTGTATATAAGAGAGATGTTTTTTTTAAAAGTTATTGACAATGTTCACATGTGGCCAGGCTTGTGTCTGTGCACACAATAAAGTTTTAAATATTTGTCGCCTGTGTATGAAGATTGTATGTTAAGTGAACTAGCTATGACTCCTCTTTTTACATGCTACCCTATGCCTAAATCTCTAGTAAGCTGACGTTGTATCTGGCATATGGCATTCTATAGCCATCCATATAGCTCTGCACTTTTAAACAAAACTTAAAAGTCAGGGTATTTTCTTCCACAATATTAAATCCAACTTCACTGTCAGGGTTTATTTTATTCTTCCAGTTTCCTACAAGGTTGGTCACAAGCAGATACATTTGGAGTGATCACATTAGTTTTAAGGGTTGGCAAGTTTTTTAAATGCCCAAGACCAGATAAACAGAAATGTCTTTTCTCTCCGTAGCATTTCATCTCAGTACTCATCCAGCTGTACTTAACATTGATACACTTCTTTTGGGTGCATATCATATTATCTGGTTGTCGCCCAAAAGCATCCAGAAAGCTGACAGGGTTGTCAGATCCCACCTCTTGGGGTTTGCTTGGTCTTCAAGGAATCACTGAATTGAAGCCCAGCACACCATGTGCACAGCTTTATTTGGGGACATGCAGATCTCTATTTTATAAACATATTACTGGACTAACCGTTCTCATTTCTGTTCTTCTTGTTGTGATTGGTCCTAAAACTTAACTTCACTCAAAGAAGCTACTGTGGCTTTGAAAGCAACGTTGCTGTAGAGACCACCTTCCTAACTGAAAATTCAGCAATGACATGGAATGCTCCCCTGGTGAAGAGACTCCCCTACCTTCCAAAATAATGGTCTTTGAAACACTCTCATAAACCTTGTTTTCACATCAGGATAAAAGGAAATTTCTGTTAGCTTCTTGCAAAGGCTGTGTCTCTCTATTCATCCACTCCTGACTAAGCTGGCTCCCCTTACCCTCCATCAGAATACACCTTCTAAAAGTTCTAACTTTGTAACATATAAAAGGAACCTGAAATGAGGGCAGAATCTTTCTTCCTCTTCCTTCTTTCCCACCCCACTGAGTGAAATTTAAAACACATCTCATAGATCAATTTTCTTCCTCTGATGTTAGGCATAGTCCATGACCCGGATTTTCAAATAGCTAGGCTGGAGTCTGCAGTATTTAATCCAGTCAGCTATTAAATGTCCCCTGGCTAAATCAAGAATATAAGAAAGAATCCTTACCAAGATAATGATACCAGGAGTAGTTTGGTGGAGGAAGTGGGGGGGGGGTGACTAAACGGGGGGACGACTAAAAAGAGGGGACAGACAACTCCAGGGATCCTTTGATTTGGAAAATCCTGATTTTAGAACTCTTGTCAGAGTAATAACAAAGCCAAGAAACATGAAAGAATAACTCTTTGTTCCAGGATATGGTTTTAATGAAATACTACTAACACACACACACACACACACACACACACACACACACACACACACACACACACACAATCTATTAATAACCGCTTCACAGACTCGGCTTTCCCTTTACCTATTAGGGACTAGGAGGGTCCGTAATGTGATCTCCTCGGTCTCCGGGTTTCCTGCCTCCTCCTTCTCTCCCCAAATCAAGCCGAAATGGTTGTCTTGATGAGTCCTGGCCCGCACCTAAGCGAGGATTGCCTCTGCGCTCCTCACCCAGTCTCCCTGTCCCCAGCTCCCGCCTTCTCCGCCAAGCCAGGCGAACCAGCCCTGGGCTCCGTCCCCCAGCCCAGGGCAGGCAGCCACACCTGGGGAGCCTTCTTTCTCGGTCCCTGGCAACACATCCTTAGAAGGCACCCCCCCCCGGCACCCCCTAAGGAATGTGGCACCCGGCTGAAGATAGGCCTCAAATCTGCCTACCTTGTCTCCCTGCTGTCCCTCGCCTTAGCGCAGCATTTTGTTGATGTAAACCACCAGGAGGGATTGAAGCAACTAGGATAGCAAACGGGGTTGGGGCTAGGGGAGGAGAGGCAGGCGGCGTGGGGTGAAAATCGCCGAAGAAAAAGCAATACTGGCGTTAGGGATTGGGGAGGGGGGGGGAGGGAAACGACCTGTCCACACAGCGCGGACCAGGCATTTTAGCAGCCGCATCTGTCATCTGTAGCAGCGGACAGATAAATCCATCCCTGATCAAAGAGGTGCGTTCATAAATCATCCATAAGAAATAGATTGCCGGGTAAAAGACACGTGTCGAATAATCTGGACTCTGGAGTCTGCCGTAGCCAACGCTTTCTCGCAGCTGGGAATGTATGGGGAGGGCTGGGGGGGGGGGAACCGCTCTGCTTCCCGGCCTTCCCCGCCCCCCCAATCTCCGCCACCCCCTGGCCTCCGCCTTAGCCAGACGCCCTCCCCGGCCCTCCTGGCCCGGGATCTGAGATTCCAATACAATCGATGGACTCTGGGTGGACTAAACGGGGAAAGGTCGGAGTCTTTTCTGTCTGGAATTGTACTTATTCTCTTTAAAACCGAGGACATCTCGCCTCCGGGTCGAGTCTGTGTCTTCGTCCCTCAGTGGATCTTTGCTGTGAGGGAAAAACTCGGCGGATTGGGCAAAATACAAAACATGCCGAAGGGGAAAGAGTTCAACCAGAGCTGGGTTGCCCGGTGTGTGTGTTCTCCGTGGCGACTTTTCTAAGTTTCGGAGGATCGCAGCTTTGCTTTCCATTTAGCAGCCCTAGGGTACAATCTAAGGAGCGGTTTGTGGTCCTCTACACTCTGGCCAAGTGGACAGTCTTCCCTTGCCTCCCGTGACTCTCACACCTGCTTCCTCTGCTTGGAAAAAACAACAGCAGCAGCCATGAACCGTGAGAAGGTGAATGCACGTCCAGCCCGCGTGCTGAAACGCTCGCGCCCGACCTCGGCTCGGACCCCTTGGCTCTGCGCGCTGGACTAGCTTAGAGCGCACGGCCGCCCTCTCCCCAAAAGGCATTCTAGCTGAGAATCCTATCAAAGTTTGCGAACTTACGCCTGGGATTTGCCGGCGACACAGTGCATCCCTACCCCTTCCTTTTCTCCCAGCGTTAGCATCCGGGGGATTTTTGCATATAATAGGTGTTTATGGGGCTAAGATCTGCTCTTTGATCTCGGATTTGAGGGGTGGGTGTCTAAAGGGTCTCTAGGCGCTTGTCTGATTTGAATGCTTTTCAGGATGATTTATGGCAAAAGGCTCATGTCTGACACTTCCAGATGCCAGAACTGTTACCTTCCAGGAAGGGTGGAGGAAACCTGCTTCTAATCGCTATGGGGAAGGGAGTCCGTGCGCCCACCGTGCTCTCCCCCCCCCCCTCCCCGCCACTAAACCGACTGGGCGCAGCCACCTCCATCCAGGGGGCGGCTGATAATCTTTGATTTACATTCTAAGGAAGGGGAGGGGTCGGGGTCGGCTTTCTAGAGTGACAAAACGACCAAAAGAAATGGGAGTCACTCACTGCCTGCACAAAGTTAAGGCTCTTCCTGTGAAGACTATTTGGTTCAATTAACCAACCACCTGCTCCCCCGCCCCGTTCGTGGTTTGGCGTTAATGCGATTTGAGCCCCCTCTCCCCACGTGAAGCCGGGCAAGAATGAGCCCTCCGTTGGGACCCCTGGTGGTTTCAGCCTCCAACCTCAGCCTCTGGCCAGCCGGGCGGACTACACCGCAATCCTGGTTCCCACAGGGTGTTAGGGACCCACGCTGCATTCAGAAGCTGCGGCCGGGGCTGTGGGGAAGGGAAGAGGCAACGTCTTTCCTAAAGCTCCCGGCGGGCTCTGGACCCAGATGCAAGGCCAGGAAAAATAACCTCCCGACTCAATTACTGGGAGCTCCACCGTGAAGTTGAGAAGCTTAAACGTGCACCTCGGCAGGGAGGCAGGTCAGACAGGGCGGGAGTTAGCACGATTTTAGGGGACCCCTAGGGCCGGCGAGCTGAGAACGCAGGGAAAGCATTTGTCAACCCAAAGCTAGCTAAAGGTGAGACCCGCGGCCCCTCAGTAGCCTCTAACAGAGGCTTTTCCAAAAGGAAAAAAAGGGTTTTAGGGATTCATTCGCCTTCTAAATATACCTGGTTGGATTGGGTGTGTGGGGGGTGGGGTATCCTTTTGTACAGGAAGGCAAGTTGAGCAATAAACGACCCACGCAGGTCCACGTGCTAGTACACCTCTGCTTACCCAGGAAGGCTGAGCCCTGCGTGAAGGTCAGTCAAGTGTTTACCTTCCTACGCTGTTGTGTCGTATTTATGCCTTTGTGAATGTGTCATATTTAGGGTACAGCATCTGACTATTTCAGTCACCTTCTTTCCAAGTCCTCCTCATCTCAGTAGTGTGAAGATCATTGGGCTGCAATTTTAATAGAAAAAAAGAAAGAAAGAAAGAAAAAGAAAGATTTCCTGGGTGACAGAAAATGCAATCTTATTTTCCAGTGCCCAAGCTTTCCACATTCTCTATAACCTTACCAAACCAAGAACCAAATCAGTTTATAAGATTATAGAGAGTCAATCCTCAATTTCGTAAGTTTAACCATAGGACAATAAAAGGTACCGATTATTCCCTCCTCTTCCTCAAAGGGCTGCTTGAGAGTATTTGCCAGCCACTGCCTTTTTTTCCCCCCACAGAGTTTGATCACTACATCAAAAAAGGAAAAAAAAAAAACAAGAAAACAAACAAAGAAAAAACCAAAAACGCAGGTCCCTTCCTGTCTTTTCTGCATGTATATATTCAAGGGCATAAACATAAAAATTTTTCCCAACTTGAAACGTATCACATGCTTAACAGCTGAAGGATATTCATCTTTAGGAGGTACGCCAAGATGTCAATAAAAATTTAATTATTTCTGAAACATATGGGAGCACTTATAAGACCCCAACAAACATGATATACTAAGTATTGATATTGACAGGAAACCTTACAATTCACTTTCATATTTGCTGGTCAAGACCTTATATCCCCGAAAGGTTCCACAAGCCACAGACTCCTTAAAAAAACTTCTCCCTGAGAGGGTTTCTAAAACTACCATGAAAAACAGGTTGGTGGCCAAAGCAGGAGAAGTTACTGTTTGGTGTTTGTTTTCTGTAGACAAATGTCTGTAATATCGATGCTAGCAAATAGTCTTTCAACGTGGAATAGGGGAGGAGGGAGTGTAAATTGGTGTGACTGGTTTTTTTTTTTTTTTTTTTTTTTTTTGAGCAGCTAACACAAATTGCTTTTCCGAAATGTCTTCCCCAAGCATACTTCCTAACCTATTATTTTGCCAGGCTACAAGATGTAAAGTCATTGGAAATTGGTACTGGTGGTGTTATTTCTGTAGTTGGCTGTGATGAACAAGACTGATGTGTGCATTGGAATCACTTTCAACTTTGTGCATTGGAATCACTTTCAACTTTGAAATACTTAGATAAGCTATTTCTACTTTTAGAAGTGCTGGTTCCAGAAGACTTTATTTATTGCATATTATTTTTATTTTTGACAATGACACTCGAATGTTAACTGTAGGACTGCAGGTGGGTCTGGTCAGCTGCTGCTTTGGGACCATTGCCCTAGGAAATTCAGAGGATAGTGACTTCTTAGTCACTATTTCCAATTTCCCCTAAGGTTCTCTTCACAAGCTCTTGTCTTCTGAAGTTGCTTTGAGTCACTCCCTGCTCATTGTCTCTCAAGACAAGCAGTTCTCAGGGTCAACACTGCCAGGTAATTTAAATGCTTTCTTTGATTGGTTATCAACAGATCCTGCCATAAACTCTCTAGTTCTATCAATGTCTAGATTGGCTTAATTCAATTATTTAATTTACAGGAAGGACTTAAATACAATGTGTTTAAGACATTTGCCCAAGACTAGTTTTCCTTACTTCAAATGCTCCTTTCTCTTCTTGGAAACATGGCTTCCAAGATTTGAAGTAACATTCATGTAAATATCAAAACAACCAGAGTGGCTGTTTCCCATGGTGTATTATCTTTCACTTTTAGTATAGAGTTCTAGGCATACAAAGTATATAACAAGACCTCAGCAGGTAAGTGAAACTGGACATTATCCCATGTGTCTCTTTAACACCTGTGAAGGTCACAATGCAGAAATTATTGTTACTATTTAGCTATTACATCTTTTCACCATGAATGACTATAATGAAGCAAATTTTCTAATGGCACTATTGTGACCGCATGTGAATTTCAGAGTATTTCTTATTTGACTTTAGGTTTTTTTAAAAAAATTATTTCTGATAAGAAATTGTAGAATGCTGTCCCAAGTGCATTATTTTTTGGCTTTTAAAGGATTCCCACCACAAAATATACTCTTCTGAATTCAAGAGTGATGGTAAAAGAGAGATACATTGGCTAATAAGTGGAGAAAATATGTGTTGGACAGTAAAGCCAGCAGTGTTGCTTGGGTGATTGTGGAAGGAGGTACAACAAAGAGGAGCCAGTCACAGGTGGTTTTTCCTACCCTGTGTGTGCTCATGATCTCAGAGGCCTTTTTACTCTATCTTCTCTGCTGCCATTCTTAGATCTGACATGGTCCTCCAGTGGCTTTCCATGAGCAACCTGGTGAAAAGAACAGTGACGGTCCAATCGTAGATAGCAGAATTCAGAAAAATAATACCATAGGTAAAGCTGTGGGAGCTTCTTCAGTTGCAAACCCCAGATGAAATGCTCATTTATCACTGTAGAGCAAACTGCCTTGTTATCTGACTATAAATAGAGTTGAAAATCATCTAGAAGTAAAGTTTTAATTGTTCATGCTGAAGTGACAGGCTGTGTGGCTAGCCATTGCCCTTATGACATGGCTTGCGGTTCAACAAGTGAACAAACAGTTCTGTTAAACATTACTTGGATTTCTTGCTGGATTCACACTCATGACAGTAGAGGAAGTCCTCAACTGAGGACTTTGCTGCCCACTTGGTGGAGGTTCCTGCCACGGCTGCTTCAACTCAATTTTTCTTGATATTTCGAGGTCATAAAGAAAATGAGGGATCTGCCTATCTATGGGAGAAAAAAAGTGGAGAAACAAAAGGAGTCCTTGTATACTGGTGCTTTGAGAAGATAAAGTTAAAACAGAATAAATAAAAGTGAGCCCAGAAGCATTTTATTTTGTATTTGCTATAGTATTTTTTTTTCACCAGTTGGTATCAACATCCTGTAGATTAAAAGCCACTCATTTGGCCATGTGCTTTTCGTACACAGGTGCCTGTATACATCACCGATAGATTCCCAGCATGCTTAGCACTTTGCACTTGGCATTTTCCTTCATTTGAACTGTCATTACCTTTCACCAAAAAGAAAAACCAGAGGGGCCAGAGTCCACATCTTACAGAACAAAGAATTGGCTGCCCTGAAATTCTTGTATTTTATATGGCAAGGAATCCACATTCTTGCCTTTTGTACCTGTGGAATGAAAACCCAAAGACATATAAAAGATGTTTTAGGAGACACTGATGGAAACATTATCATTCAGACATTTATTCTACTTCAACCATTTGAGATTTTAAAGTGCTTTGCCAACCTCTACGCCTATGCAATCAATCTTTGTATAAGCAAAGGGATTCCTTTTTTAGAGGGCTTGTGCTTAACCTATAATGTAGGACCTGTTTAAGTCTCTAGAATAAGTGTCCTTGCTAGCTTGAAAACCCTCACAAACATATAAGACAGCCTTGCTGCCCCCAAAGCAATAATTGTTAAATCTAATAAAAAATTTTGGCTAGCTATCAGTGCCTTTTAGTGGCAGTGCATTTGACTGCATTTGTTATCTTGGAAAGTTCCACATGTGCTTCTTGAACAACTGGAGCAGCCTGTCAAGAAGAGTCCTTCCCTCAGGAAGGACTTCCCCAGTCATTTAGAGATTCGTTTTTCTTACATTCCTGTGCTATAAGCGCCCACATTGCTCTGTCACCTCCTAAAACAGCATGACCACTGACAACGAAACAGTGCACGTCCATCAGTGTCTGCTAAAAGACTGACATTTCAAGGTACTTTTCATTGCATTGTATGTACACCTTATTCCAAAGCCAAGAGTGCTGGTGCAGAGACTGAAATATAATTGATTGTGAATTGAAAAGAAGCATTCTAGAAAGATTTTTTAAATTCAGTATGATCAGTATGAATGGAGAAAGCTGCTTCTCCATCCCATACTTCTGCTCTCCCCCTTTCCTCCAGGGATGTGGTGAACTGGTGTAATTTTAGGCAGGTGGTCCACATAGTGGGCTGACCACATAGGATGAGAGAGTGTGCATTTGATACCCTGACTGCTGCTCTTTAATAGACTTTAAATATACTCTGACTATTATTTGGCTTTTGGCTATTACATTTATTTTCACTTTCTTTCAAAGGCTTTTTCTCTTTCATTTCGTCATTTTCCACACACTGAAATGTACCCCCAGTCCAATAGCACCAAATAGAAGATTTATCTATATTGTCATCAAACTAAATGCAAACGAAATATCAAAGGGAAGCAGAGGCACCACTGAATTTGACTCTTGGACGCTGACAGAAAAATACATGCATTTTTCTTTGCCTAGGTAATAACAACACTTTATTTTTATATAAAGTCTTTCATCTGAGAATCTCAAAGGCCTTCAAGATGTTGTTTGGATCTGGCATTCTTCAATTGGCTGCCCTTTGTCTCCTTGAGTAAGGAAATATTGCTGTTGAATGTAGTTTCATAACTGAGCTGCACTTGGACAGGCATATTCAGAGGTCCAAGGGCATTGGGTGTTTCTTGAATGGATCAAATAAATGACCAGCTATGACATGTTCAAAACAACCCTGAGAGGAAGATGGGTGGCAAAGGTGATTATTGAATTTGCAGGTGGAGCAGTTGTGACACAGCAGGGTTAAGTGACTCACCTGAGGGCACACAGTGGAGTCTTTGTTGCTGCTGGAAACAGAAGCTATGTACCAGACGATACCAGACCATTAGCAAAGCTGGCCTTCGACATGCTCCCTATCTGCTCCTTCTCCTTTCCAAAAGAAAATCTTTAAAAACAGGCCCTCCTGTGCATGGAAGAAAAATAATTCCAGTGCAAAGGAGATCAAGATGCATTGTACCCATAAATTGTTATGTCAGATTGAAACCCCTTTGTACAACTACTTAAAAGTAATTTTTAAAATAAACTACAATGGGAGAATACAGTAATGACCTTGCAAATGTTGAGATGAAATGTGTCTAAATGAGCCTAAATATAGAAAGAATATAGCCTGGATATAGAAGTGGGAGTTATAAGTTTCTTCCTTTCTAACTGAGGAAATGCTTATTTATCTAAGGCAGGGGCCAAAGGTATAATATGTGAATACACATATACACACATGTATAAACAAATGTATATATGTATTCTTGAACCCCTCTGTATATTTTTAAACTCAGAAGCTGTTTAAATTATTTATTATGCATGATTCCTTTATTCTTTTCTGGAAATTTGTGTTGTTTCACATCACCAAATTCAGCCATTTAATTCAAGATCAGAAATAGGTGCCAGGGCAAAGAGCTCTGAAGTCTGGACTTGTCCCTCCTTAGTATTTGTGTCATTGTATGATTTACTATCAAGAGGTATGTGACCTTCTGTTACTCCATTAACATTGGTACTTTAATTCCTCTTGGGACACGGTATAACTCATTGTGAAGACTGGACCAGAGATTCTAACTCTGGTTTTAGATGTAAAGCAAGTTCAACATTTTATTCTGGTGAGAGTAACTAATAGAAGAGCCACAGGTATTTTTTTTAATAGAGAAGATTTTTATCTGACAATAATTCTATATTTGAAACCAAACAATATATTAAATACAATTGTTTTTTTCTTTGTTTTTCCTATACTAAATATTCAGCTTGAGTTTTCATATTGGAATATATACATAGATATTATCCATTATACATAGATAGAAAATTTTCTGCAACAATTCTAATATCACTAGAAGTTATCAATAGTTCATCTTACTTGTGGTTTGTTTATCAAAAGAAATTATCCTGCATATGTGTCTTCCTAGTTTTCGAAGCTCAGAAGTTCACAAATCCAAGCTATGTGATTTAGTAAGTTAAAATAGAGTTGTTTTATGTATCACATTGGTTTACTCTATCATGGAATAGAATCTCAAAGAGATATGCCCATGTTCTTTATCTGCCATACCATCTTGGTTCTCAGCTTAGTTTTGATCTGCTCCAGGAGAAATATGCATAAACAAGCATGATGGGAAAAAAAGTTAAAATATCTGATTATCTAACTTGGCCTGAATTTAAGAGCCTAGATTCTGCTCTACATTTTGTTACTGATTGTCTCTCACTTGCTTGAAATCTTCTTTGTGGTTCCTCTACAGATAAGGTAAAGTGTGAAAAAGGTAAAAAGTTAGCATTTTGAAAGACACTTAAGAACGTTTCTTGCTTTATTAGGTTATCGAGTAGGGTTTCACTCTTACATTTCTACTGTTCAGTTATCAAACCATGAATACTACCCTTCGCATTGTGGTATATTTCCTACTGTGAATGTATGAGGTCTTCTTCAACTATCTATTTCCTATTTCCTCATAAATGAAAGTTCTATTTCTGGGGTGTAGCTGAGTGAATTTAGGGTATTAGGAAGAGCAAGTCTGGTATAAGCTCTGCTACTTACTAGCTCTGTTAATTAGCCAATTACCTGACTGACTTTATCTGGGTATGGGGTTTTCTATAACTGAGGATGGGTGGGTTAGGTCATTAGCATTATCACTGTCCTTCTGTGATCTAATATCACTGATGAGTCTTTAGTCAAATACAATGGGAAATTACTCTTTTAAATGAATTTGTCAGAATATCTTTTTCTGCAGATGACAAGTTTTAAAGCTATAGGATTAAAACATCATTTTCTCAAATTATAACTTAAAAATTATAAAGTGAGACATTATTTTTAAAGATACAAAAAAACTCCCTTTGAACCCCCAGATCTTATAGTTGAAAGTGAAAAAATCAAAATTTGAGATCTGAAAGCAAATTTAAAAAATTAATATACCATATTGTCTTCTTGGTATTAATACAGTCACTTGATAATAATGTTACTTTGCAATTTTCTTAGTAAAAAGAAAGCATTTGTTAGTAATTGCTTGAATTGAAGATCAAGAGTCTATCTGGAATTATACATATATCTTTACTACTCAGTATTAATCTTATTCAACTGCTCCTAGCAATCACATAGGAGACAAGGCAGATGCATGTTTGCATAACATTAGCATGCTCATTATTTGCAATAGAAATGATAAATACTGGAATGCATGTTGGTTACAAATCCTCTTTAAAGTTGTCACAATTTCTCATTAAAAATTTCTTTTTTTCACATATGATATTAAAGTGAAGATTTAAAACTTGAAACTTATCTGGCGATTCATGCTCTGAAGTATTTCTGTTTCTTGTTTTGTTTTGTGGTCAGTAACCACGGAGAAATTTGTCTTTTTTACATATGCTGGAAATAATTTACTGCTTTTAGAAATATTAAACCACAAAAAAAAATGTTAAAGAAACATTATGGGTCTGCCGAAGCCCTCAAAAATTCAGGAAATTGAGATTAATACTGCTTGCTCTGACCTGGCTTTGCTTCCCTGGGACTTGGTCCCTGAAAAGAATGTCAGGTAGCACCTATCCCATAGATATATAAAATTTGAAACCAAAGAAAAAAACAAAAGCAAGCACTGTACTAGCTGAGTAGTGTGGTAGAGGGCCACCTGTAAGTTAGTGCACTTTACAAGTGTTTGCAGATAGTTAATAGAAAATTATGCTCTTCATAAACAACTTTTGTCTAACCTTAACATGTAAACCAACTTTACAAGTTCCAAAACTACTCATGTGACAATGTAGATTTGAATTTATAGTAGAGATATATTTAATGACAAGTAGTTAATAAAAAATGATACTGTTAAGTAAGATTTGAGAATAGTCATTTGTGTATGTGCATGTTGCATATGGCAGAAAAAAATGCTTTAGGCCTATTTTACTAATTTTACTTAGAATGCTGGAAATCCAAGGTACAAATGCAGGTAAGGGAACAGGAAAGAATATCTCCTTTATATTCTTGACAAGGCAAAACTATGAAGCTATATTTTTAAAATTCATACATCAGTCAAGAAAACAATTTTTATTGATAAATAATCTACTCGATATGCTTTTATATTGTAATAACTTTATTTAAATTACATAATATTTTTCCTCAAGAACTTACAATTGCCTTTATTTTTAATATTATTTTTAGTGCAGAAAAATGTCTTAAATGTTTTAAATTTTTACAGGAGCATTTATACTAAAAGCATTCTTATTTTTATTATTTTATTATTTATTTTTATTTTTTAGAATTTTTTTATTTTATTGTAAAGATGCTGTGGTATATTCCCCATTGCCAATGTATTTGATTTTGATACCCTGGTATCGTATATACATTTATTTGAATTAGGAAAGGGAAGAGGAACAGCAAAATGGTGAGACAAAGGACAAAGGGGGAACCAATGCAAGCGACATTGATTACATCACCTTGACAACTATTGAATTTTTTTTAAAAAGGAAGCTATTCAATAGACAATTTATCATAATTAAGCTTAATTTATATCACAATACCTTCCTGGATAGACTACAATTTTTATATTGTTTTAATATATAAAAATAAAAACTGGCAGGCCATAATTGTAGATACATTTTTTCAATTTGCCAGTATAATTCAATATACTATGTCATGTAAGAATACTAGTATATTTTTAAAGTATTTATGTTGAGCTTGAGTATTCATGTTGATAATTGATGAATAGTATATTACTCCATTTACAGCTGCATTATTTGCTCTTGTGTGAATAAAAAAGTGGCAATATCCAAATGTACCTTGGAGCAAGTGCCTTCTGAATGAGAAAGCTAACGATGAATCCACATGAGTTCAAATGCATGGGTTGCTGACAAGTTAAACAATTTTTATTTTTGGCATAGACTTTGCCTCTCCAGATACATTTTATTTTATAAAGAACTATGTTGTGAAAGTAATTTGACTATAAATTTAGACACATTACATGTCATATTTAAGAAATATCTATTTCTCAACAACAGTTAAATTTATTTGAATTTAATAATTGGCTTACATATACCAGGAATTTCAGAAAATGTTGGTAAAATAAGAAACGTTGAAAAATAATCTGTTAAGCCAAGAGTTAACATTTTTTCTAGTTAGAAAAGAATTGTTCATTGTACAAATGAGGCAATCTGCACTGGATCTTTACATAATAAGATCTAAAATACTAAGGTCTAAAATCTCTACAGAGTTAAGATTAAAAATCTTATTTTCTAAATTTCAATATAGAAATATTTAGAACATTGTTGAATAAAGATTATACAATGAAGTACTTCCAGATCCTGGGAATTGTAATTTCTCACATTATATATTCCAAACCACAAATTTGATTGGGTTATAGCTGCATATAAGTAATGAAATTATTAAGCTTATTTTTAATTGAATTTCCCCCCCCCCAACCACTAGACAATGTTACCAAGGAGAGAAATGAGCACATAAATACAAGCTATTCTAAACTTAAAATTTTAAGTTTAAAACTCACAGTTTCCTTCCCTCCCCCCCCCAAAAGAGACAGTTTTTCTTTCTGTATTGGGCTTAAGGAAGGACATTTGACACATTTACATAACAGACTTAGTCAATCTTTAGAAATGCTTTGTAGTGGCTAAGAGCTGTGCATTTCCTTCTGTTGACCTGATTTTTTTCTTCCAATAAAGTAAATTAATAGAAGATGCATCAAACAGGATTACTGCAGATGTGCACATACTGTCGTGCTAATTGCTCTTGTTTTATTTTTTTCTTTGTACAGTGCAATCCTGCACATGCTTGAGTTTATATTTGCCTGAGTTAGCTTTTTAGTGAATTAGCGGCACTCTGCCACACAGTGAATAGTAATGTGCTTGCATCACACCATTATCTCAGATACATTATTGCCTTGAATCCATGCTCCTAATTTCCTTACCACCCACACCCATGCCTTTCCTCCTGATTTGTGTTAAGAAGGGACCACCAGGCCATTAACTGCAGGCCATAGCTCGCATCGTGCATCTTATATGTGCAGCTTATGGCCATATCACATTGGAGGGAGTTCTTCCCTCAGCACTATCCTGGTTCCCCCCCCCCCCCCCCCGTGCTTTCAAGAGGCAATAACTTCAAATGCCTCGCATGGAAATGATAAACGGCCTGTTGTGCCTTTTCTTTGAAGGAGTTCTCCTGCAGAGTATCATATTTAAATAAATTGCCATTGCGTTTAGCAAGCAGTACAATCATGCCCATTGAGGTGGAGTCTTTTGATCATATTTTGTAATGCAATCAAGGATCACATGAGGATTCTCAAACAGGACAGCCTGGCTGTGCGCAAACTAGGCGACAGGAGAAAGAGAACATTAATTGCCCTAGATCCCACCAACATAACAAAGCACACCTGTGTCTCACATACGACAGCCCCTTAAGGCAGGCCTGACCTATACAACTAAAAAATCTCTCTTTTACTTGATTGATCAAACTGATTTTTTTCCAAACTTTTTTTTTTTTTTTTAAGGATTCAATGTGTGCATGTTTCATGAAAGAGAAGCATGCATTAGATAGCAGTAAGAGTGTTAGGCACTAGGTTGTATATTGAGTCAGAGAGCATGTCCATCCCTGATCTTCCTTTCTTTCAGGAGGCAATAGCCTACTTTCTGAAACAGTTGTCCTGAGGATTATAGAAGGCAATGGACAACAAACACATGGGAAATGTAACACTATACAAGTGAACTCCTCTGATAACTGAATGGATGTGTGTGTGTGTGTGTATGTGTGTGTATGTGTGTATGTGTGTGTAGTGTGTTAGTGTGTTACAGACTGTGTATGAGAAAGTAAAGTGTCTTAAATAACTTTAGTATCTTTTATCTACCGAACAAACAGGGTCACTAGCAGGGGATTGCCTGCCGAGAAATTAATTGAGGAAATTTAGAGACAACACTATTGAACTATAACAGATGGATTTAAAAAGAAGCAGCAGATGTGGAAGTTGGGGCTTGTAAAGAATTTTCTGCTGTACTGATCCTTATTCGAACTGTCCATTAAACTCAAATATGAGAAAGAACGAATCAATACCATTCCAAGTCACTTTGGGCTTATAGGTAATCATTCAGTCACCTGTCACCCTGCTTCACAGTCTTCCCCATTGTCTTTGGTAGTGCAACAAAGGAAGAGAATTAAAACACTGAGAAAGTAATTAGTGGAGACTTTTTACTGTGTCTACTAGTTTGTGGCAATGATTGTTTTCCCTAAATTAATTCACCTAAAAAGAGAGTAGTGCTTGGTAGAAAGCATACATATTGTTCTCTCTTTTACAAAGAGGAAATGTGCATCGCAGTCCTAGGTAGATAACTCAATTTTTTGCCCCCTTCCAAAAGTGGATTAGTGACTGGAAAAGCATGTCTTTGGTCTTACTGGCTGATGAAAAAAGGTCTTTCAAAAATATTGAACTATATTTGTAATTCTATATCTTTATTTTGAAGGGAATAGTAGGCAAATCCATGTCATCTCTAATGTTTAAAGCAGTGTATGTGATACACAGTATATATAACTTTATATACATGTGTATTTACTTCTAAAACCCTCATTTTACAAATAAGATAGCAGATTTCAAAGAAGTATTAATGATTTGGTCAAGACTCTTTTACCAGCAGTTGCCAAAGCCCGAAATTCAGTTAAGTCTGTCCAGTCAATAGCACTAAAAGGACCTCAGTCTACCCAACATCATCACTTGTCAAAAACAATCACTCTAACGGAGTTGGGGAAGCATAGCTAACTTATTTCCTACTTTAAAATGGTTGAAATTATGCTCTTCTTGTTTGTAATGTATATATTTCTGTGTATGTATATATATATTTGTTTTAATATTGCCTATGTCATGAAAAACTGAGTGGTATTTTCTGAAAAGAAAAAAAATAATTCATCTGTCTTTGTTCAACTGATTTTCTCATAGCTTGACTTTGACCAAACTTGTTAATGAGGACAATGAAGAACAACTTCACAAGGCCCATGAGTCAGCCTGTTTCAGAGTCTCAGTGTCAGCAGAAGCTCTCAGAGCTCAGACCGCGCTTTCACACGATCATCTTGGACTGTTTGTTACAGGGGAGGTAGACACAGAGGAAAGCAGCCTGTTTTGTTATACATTCAGGAACACAGTTAAATGTCTTTATCCCCAAAGGCAACTTGGCTGTTGTGGGCCTGGTGCCCACTTTGTTAAAACTGCATTTGTTCTCAAGTCTCTGGATGGATTAAAAAAATACTTTAAATATTCCTGTTTCTTCATGTCCCCTCCCTATTCTCCGGAGGAGCTGTTTAAATCATACGATTGATCTATTTTTAGGGAGCAATTCTGTTATAACTTCAGCAAAGAGACTTGCTTTCTTTCAACTTTATGATACTTTATATAGGGCCCTTTGGTCATGTTGTTGTTTTTATCAATCCACAGGCCCAGAATCTCCTGATTTAAAAAAAAATACTTTTTGAATTAAATATTTTGTATATTGCTTTTTTCAACTATAACATAATAAATTCTAAAAATAAGCTGAGTAAATATTCTTTTCTGCTCATGGTTAATTCCAATGATTGAAGTTTCTTTTCCTTTTTTCTTTTTACTTCCTTCCTTTTTAATTTTTAATTTTGTATGTGTGTGGGGAGGGGGGTGGTACTAGAGTTTGAAGCTCAGTTCCTTGCACTTTTATGCAGGTTCTCTACCACTTTAGTCATTCTCTTGGTTATTTTTCAGATAGGTCTCTAGTTTCTACATGATTGTGATCTTCTTATCTTTACCTTCCACATAACTGAGGTAACTGTTACAAACCATCATCCCCTTTTGCTTATTGCAATGAGGCCTTGTGGCCTTTATTTTGCGCTGATCAAACAACACAATTCTCCCAATCTGTGCTTCTTAAATAGTTGGGATTCTAGACATGAGACACCACATCTGGCCTAGTGATTGGATTTTAACATACAATTGAAAATTATGTGTGGATTTCAGGATTATTACTATTATACAGGACAAGCTTTCAATAAATGGCTGGTGAACTGAACTCATGGGCAGGTCACAGTCTTGTTCAATTCTTCCAGAATCCCTGGCACTGTGACCTGTGGCTGAAGCCGTTGGCCTCCAATTTCTGTGCCTTGGACACCAATTTCCTTTGTGTATGCTCAGCCATGTTATGTTTAGGAGGCATATGATCATTCTACACTATTTTCATGTTTGCTAAATGAATGATGATAATACCCCTCAAGGGGGTGTTCATTAAATAGGATTATCTCCGTAAATGAATTACTGCATATATGATAGTAAGGCATGTATGACAGTCTCAAACAACTATATAATCTTGTTTTATTAACCCATCTTAACATTCTTACTACTATTTTGGCTCTAAAAACATGAAAAAATCATGCTCAGCTTTTATGGAAAAGAAGAAACAGGATTTCTGTGAACTCTACTCTTCCTTTTAAATTTCACACAGGAGTCAAACTGAGAGTTCCTGTTTTCTTTTATGGCCTGCATTGGTGCTACACTATTAACACCACTAATTCACCTCCTCAAGTCTGAATCTGTTATTGGTTGTGCCCAAACTTTAAATCCCTTTCCAGTTATATTCAAAAGTGTATGTGTGTGCCTGGCGCTGTTGGCTCACGCCTGTAAACCTAGCTACTCAGGAGGCTGAGATCTGAGGATCATGGTTCAAAGCCAGCCCGGTCAGGAAAGTCCATGAGACTCTTATCTCCAATAAACCACTAGAAAACCGGAAGTGGAATGGTGGCTCAAGCGGTGGGATGCTGGCCTTGAGCTGAAGAGTGCAGGGACAGCGCCCAAGCCCAGAGTTCAAGCTCTACAACTGACAAGAAAAGAAAAAAAATGTGTGTGTGTGTGTGTGTGTGTGTGTGTGTGTGTGTGTGTGTGTGTGTGTGTGTGTGTGTGTGTGTGTGTGTGTGTGTGTGTGTGTGTGTGTAAGGGTGAGAGGTGATAGGAATGTTAATCCTCTACAGTGGATGGGTTCCCCATGCAGCTCCATCCTTTTCCCTGGAACATTTTTCTTTCTAATAATTATAGTTACTTACTGGAGTCAAGTAAGGGAATAAGGACAGATGTTCCTCAATAATTTGAAGAGGCAGGGCACATACTGGTTTAATTATGATAAAAAGGCTCCTGTTGGGACAGAGGTGAAACCAGATTTGTCCACTTCACTGTCAGGACTGTGCCAGAGTGTGAAGAGTTGTGGTTGTGGTGATGGTGGTGGCAGTGGCTACAGGGTGAAGTGTGCTTACAACTTACTGACTACTCAAGGTTTTTCAGCTCACAAAATAGAAGAATCTATGCATGATTTTGCAAAAGGTGTGGTATTATTGTCACGGCATAGAAGCATAGAAGAGAAAAACAAAAAAAAAGTGAAACATAATTCACATGTCACTCTTTTCATGATGTGATAGTTCTTTTAACAACATTCTGCTACTTTCAGACATTCAAAGCACAGCTGACAATAGCAAAAGTCTAGAAAGCATAGTCAACTTTTCAGATGCAATTAATGCCATTTTATGTTCTGGAATCGAAATTGTGAGTGATTCTCCAACAAATGGCTGGAGGAGCATTCCTTTGGAGCTGACCCAGGGTACATGTTCAGTGCCATCCATTTCAGGGTGTTGAGGTACTGAGAAACGTCTTAAAACTCATGAGCCAGAGTCCTCACAGCATATCAATTGTATAATGAAATATTAGGCTCACTCCTGTAATCATAGCTATTTAGGAGGCTGAGATCTGAGGATCTCAGTTTGAAGCCAGCCTGGCAGGAAAGTCTGTGAGACTCTTATCTCCAATTAACCACCACTGTGGTAGAGCACTAGGGTTCACTAGCCCCGAGTCCAAAAGCTCAGGAACAGTGCCTAAGACCTAAGTTCAAGCCCTAGGACTGGCAAAAGAAAGAAGAAAGAAAGAGAAAAAGAAAGAGAGAGAGTAATAGAGAGAGGGAAAGAAGAGAGGAAGAGAGAAGAAGAAAGAAAGAGAGAGAAAGCGAGAAGGAGAGAGGGAGGGAGGGAAGAAAGGAAGTATCAGATAAATAACTATCATTTATTTCTTCTCTTCCTTTCCATTGTACATTTTGCTTTTCTTGTTCTCTCACAGACATAAATTGTATAGGGGGGAGTAGAGGGCAACTATGTAAAACTAAACCACCAGAAGGTCTTGTTCTGATTGTCTCTCCTGCGTAGAAAAAGCAATGCCCATATGGTTGCTCTCCTCATACCTCAAGTGTCCAGCCAGAGGAAAGAGAATTAGTACAAAGCATATTTTGGGAGCTAGTTATTATTTTACATATGGCTAAAACTCCAGGCATTTTAGCTTGCTATCTTGATCATCAGTGTCACATGGAATCTGCTTCATCATTCAAATCACAGGAAGCAATATGTTCCACATTTTTACAAAATGTAGGACCCCCCGTGATTCCTGAGATCTGGGGTTGGAACTGGAAATGAACCCTTCCATAACTAAGTTAAAACTAATGTTGTCAAGCACAGCATCATGACTCAGAGGGAAAGGAGAAAAACATCCAAGTAAGGTTCACCAAGTATAAGGTTTATCAGTGTTCTTCGTCATCAAATGCCTCCTTGGAAACCATGCTGATGAATTACATATCAATGAATCAGAAACAGAGGTATGACTAACCCAACTCTTCAAAGGCAAAGAATATTTGGCTATATACCCTTTCATGTTTTCTAAATATTTTTCGATTCTACAGTGATATGTTGAAAAGTAGACCTTTTTTCAGCTTTGTTGAGAAATAGTTCACATACCAGAGAGTTCACCCATTCAAAGTGTACAGTGCAATGATATTTTAGTATATCTATTGTGAAAGAACCGTCACAGTCAATTTGGGGTTCATTGTATCAAAAGCCAAGCATATCCCATTTTACTACCATTTTTCAATGTGCATTCATTTTAGGCATTACAAGGATGAGCTTAAAAGATGTTTAGATAGCAGGTAAAGTGTTTCTGGGTATGTCTATGAGGGTGATTCCAAAACTGATTGGCATGAAAATGAATGGGCTGAGTGGGGAAGATCTGACCCGTGTGACATGTTATGGCACAGGGAAGCTGAATTTCTTCTCCCTCTCCCTCTCCTCTTCCTCTCTCCCTCCCTCTCTATCTCTGTCTCTCTGCCTCTCTTTGTCTCTCTGTCTCTCTGTTTCTCCTGCAATAACAACATTCTTCTCCTGCCATTGGATATCAGCAGTATATTAGATTCTTTGGCCTTTGAACTCTGGGTCTTGCATTTGCCTCTAGGTTCACAGGCATTCGGCTTCAAACTGAAAATTTTACCATCAGTTCCTCTGTTTCTCAGATTTTTGGACTTGGACTGAGCTATGTTCCCTATAATTGAACTTTTTTCCCTTCATAATCATGTGATCAATTTACCCAATAAATTTATGTATATAGGCATGTATATCTGTATATATCTATCATCCCTCTATCATCTACCAATCATCTATCTATCTATCTATCTATCTATCTATCTGTCTATCTATCTATCTATCTATCTATCTATCTATTATCTATCTTCTACTTATCTATACACTGTTACCTCTCTGGAAAACTCTAAGGAAACTCTCAAATGATTCTGTGTATTCCAGAAATAAGCAACTCCTAATTTAATTTTTATCTTTATTGATTGTCTATTCTGGATAATTTTTAAGTGAAATCATATAATACATAGCTTTTTGTGCAACTGTATTCATGCACTTAGCCTAGCATTTTTAAAGTACATTAATATTACGACATGAAGCAGTGTCACACTCCTTAAAATCATTGTGTAGGCTTACTACACTAAATATACCCATACTTCAGTGGGTGAAAATTCTAGTTCTTACTGTTGTCAGTAGTAATACAACTATAAATATTCTTGAACCAATGTTGTTTTAGATATATGTTTTTATTCCTGTTTTTATTCATGATCTCTCTGTTTCACAATAGGAGGATGGGCACACATTTAACATGGTGGTACCATTTTAAATTGTCAATACCAGTGTATGACATGCTAGCTCTTACTTAACTTTGTTAATATTTGTTGTTATCTGACTTTTTATTTATTCTAGTGACTATAAAGTGGATAGATATGTGGTTTCATGATAACTGGCAATGTAGAGTCCTTTTTTGGACTGGAAATGTGGTTTAGTGGTAGAGTGTTTGTTTAGCATGCATGAAGCCCTGGGTCTGATTCCTTGGTACCACATATACAGAAAAAGCTGGAAGTAGTGCTGTGGCTCAAGTGGTAGGGTGCTAGCCTTGAACAAAAGAAGCTCAGGGATAGTGCCCAGGCCCTGAGTTCTAGCCCCAAGACTGGCAAAAAAAATACCCAATTGAGAATGGTTACTTGCATACCTGCTTTGAGAACTGTGTATCCATTCTTTACATATTTAAAATTGGGTTACTTGTCTTTCTATTACACACAAGTTTGTGGATGTTTTCTCTTGGATTGTGGGCTTTCTTTTCTTTTTTGATACTGTTTTTTTAAAAAATCATAAGCAGTTTTAAACTTGAGAAAGTCTAGTTTATCTCAGTTTTTGTTGCCCACATTTTAATTTCTTATACAACAATCCATTGCCAAATGAGTCTACCCATAATTTTTTAAAAAATAATTTGGGTGGTAGCTCTGAAATTGAAGTTTTTCACCCATGTTAATTTTTGTATGGGGCGTGGGGTATAAGCCCAATGTTTGCATGTGGCAATCGATTTGTGCCAGCACAAATTGTCAAATAATTATTTACTCATCCAGTTACCTTGAGACTATGTTGAAAATCAGTTTTACATAGCCATAAGGATTTACTTGTAGACTCTGAATTCTACCATTTTGATCAAATGGTCATGCTTATGCCAGCATCATGTTGTCTTTATTTTAATTTTTTGTATTTTTTTTTATTTGAAAATACTAACAGAGGGGTTATAGGAATAAAAGTCAGGCAAAGAGAACATTTCCTTCTGGACAATGTTACCCCTTCCCTAGCTCTCTCCCAGTTTTTCCCTTTCATCCCCACCCACAAGTTGTATAGTTCCTTGACAACTTGGTGTCCAGTGAATACCACTGCTGTATTTGTTTACCCTTCGTCCCTGTCTTTTAATACTGATTTGAATACATAGAAGTCTTCCCACTTTGATCTTGTGTTCAAGATTGCTTTATCTATTCTGATCCTTTTACAAACATTGCTGACAGAAGTTACGGAATGTTTATGTAAATAGAAAACAATCCCATTTTCATGGACAAGGCTTAATTAAGATGCCCAGTGGATATATAGATTCCAGTACACTATATGTCAGAACCCCAGCTGACTTCAGGGTAGAATTTGGCAAGCTGATTATTAAATCTTTGTGAACAAAGGACCAGAATAGACAAAACAATCTTAATTGCTTCATATCTTATATAGTGTGGTTTTCAACTGCAAAGAAGTTAGATGTCAACAATGACACAATAAATACCTAGATGTCTGTGATAGTCCAAAGGAACACACTCAAATTACAGGAATCAGGTCTTTTAAAACTATTTTGGGCACTTAATGAAATAGTCTTATTTCCCAGTCCTTCACAAGGGTTTCAATTCAACTTGTCAGTTCATGAGTTCATCTTGACCAATGTCACCCTTCTATCATTCTACCCATCTCCTCCAAACTCATTCATCATCTCAATTTATCTGGTTCATTTTTTAAAAAATTTTTATTGTGAAAAATACCATACAGAGGGGTTACAATTACATAGGCAAGGTAATGAGTACATTTCTTATCAAGTATTGTCTCCTCCTTTGTTTCCCCTTCCCATCCCTTCCCATCTCCTCCCCCCCTCATTTTTCATATTTATACATTAAATGTAATGACTGTATTCACCCAGGAATTTACATTTTTATTAACATTTTGCAGAGTAAAGGAACTGTAAACTTACAAGAAATTTACACAAACTTCCCAAATCATAGCTAGGCAGTAGCAGATCTGGGAACTTAAGAGACTCCAGCCTGTACTACCAGTTCTGGTTTTGCCTAACTACTATGAACAGCCAGAACACAAGACAAAAATTTATGAAGCAATAATTCCCCGATATTGCCAGAAGACTATTCAAAACTGAGATCTTTGAAAAGGGGAATGAATAAAGTGAGCCCATGACTTCTTTAGCTCTCTGCATGAAGGAACTTTCTAGACCATGGGCACAGGGAAGAGGAGGGCAAGGAGAATACAATAGTCCATACAATAGGCCTGCTGAGTAAAAAAGACAGTGGATCAGAGCTGTGGGAGACTGAGAACTGAAGAGAAAGGAGCTGACTAGGAAGGAACACATGAGCCTGACTATGGCTGCCTGGTCTGTAACTTGTTCCTAAGGAGAATGTGTGACGTTATTGGGTCAGACTATGAGATCTCGAGGTATGGGGCATATCTGAATTCAACTAACCAGAGAAGAAAGATCTGCTGAGTATCTGGCATATTCTATACAAAATATTAAAATATACAGTCTTAACAGGAAACCTAATGAGATACAAAAAAAGTATTCTGGACTTGTCCTGATGAGATTTAAAACTAAGCTTTGAAACAATCCAGCTTATCTGCAAGTTACTTAACTCTCAGTCAAAGCAAGGTCTATTATTTTAGGGGGTGAGGAAAACATATCTTTGGCACTGGGAGGGGAAAATTGTAACATAAAACTATAATTTAGACCTCCTCTTCCTTCTCCTTCTATTATTATTATTATTACTATTTGTTATCGTTGTCATAGTAGTAGTAGTAGTAGTAGTAGTAGTAGTATTTCAATCAAGCCCCAAAGCTCTTGCTAGTTAAGCACCCTATTACTTAAGCCAACCCCGCAGTCCTTTTCCTTTTTGTTTGCTTGTTTATTTATTTATTTAGTCAGTTGTGGGACTTGAACTATGGACCTGGGCACTGTCCCTCAGCTCTTCAGTTCAAGACTAGTACTCTTAACACTTGAGCCACAGGGCCACTTCCGGTTTTCTGGTGGTTTATTGGGGATAAGAGTCTTATGGACTTTCCTGCCCAGGCTGCTTTGAACTGAGGCCTCCAGATTTCACCCTCCTCACACACATATATATGCATATATATGTGTGTGTATACATACATACATACATACATACATGGTGTTTGTTAACTTTGCTTAAGTGGGCCTTGAATTTTTCCATTCTACTACCACCTCCCTAGCTGCCGCCTCCTCCTCCTCCTCCTCCTCCTTTTCCCCTCCTCCCCCTCCTCCCCCTCTTCTCCTTCCTCTCCTTTCCTCTCCTTCTCCTTCTCCTTCTCCTTCTCCTTCTCCTTCTCCTTCTCCTTCTCCTTCTCCTTCTCCTTCTCCTTCTCCTTCTCCTTCTCCTTCTTCTTCTTCTTCTTCTTCTTCTTCTTCTTCTTCTTCTTCTTCTTCTTTCTTTCTTTCTTATTCTTGATACTCTCTTACTAACTTTTGTCAAGGGTATCCTTAAACCATATTCCTTCTATCTCTGTCTCCCCAGAGTGATGTTTTAAGTTGCCCTGAAATGTGTTATAATACCACTTGGAGATGGATAGCAATATGTTAAAGCTGAATGTTGTAAGCTTTTTGGCAACTATTTATTAAAGAATATTTGTCTTTAACATATTCCCATCTATCTTCAAATGTATTCAAGTTGTATTATTTTGTACTTCAGTAAAGGTTACTCTCAAAACAATTGTTTTATAGCTTCTATACACTCCAAAAATATTTTTCTTAAATTTGTGGTTGGTATATGATCAGATGATTTGAAGAAAAACATATCTTTATTTAGAACTTTACAAAGATGGAGTTCAAAAATTTACTAACTACCAGTTTATATGGGCAATTCCAATAACTTTCCATGTTTTAAAAAATACTGGTTTGCATTTTGATGTGCTTAAAATTAAAAACAAAATACTTATTTTATTTCATCCTCCTACATTAGCTAACACAAAATGCTGAAATGTGGTAGAGACAGGAAACTGTTCGGAATTATTTTTTCATGATAATCAAATATATTGTTTACACGTTTTCCCTAAAAAATTTCATTGGGTGGATAGTATTTAAATGTAATGTAAACCCACTGCTATCACGTTTTGACATTGCTTTTTTTTCTTCTTATTTTTTGTTTGTTTGATCATGGTCTGGTCAGTTTGGGGAAGAGTTTCTGTTCAGGTTTCCCGTGGTAACTTGAATTTGCTACATGGTAGGAAGGCCTGGAAAAATGGAAGAGCAAGTATGATTTTAAATATTATTGAGCTTTCTAATTAAGGGAAATATTCAGAACAGATGAAAGAAGGACTGAGAGCGTACGAAAGCCTTACAAGATCAGCTTTCAAACGGACATTATTACTATTTTGTGTGTGCCAGTCCTGGGGCCTGAACTCAGCCTGGGTGCTGTTTCTGGGATCTTATGCTCAAGGCTAGAACCCTTTACTTCTGGATCCATGGTGTTTACTTGGAGATAAGAGTCTCACAGACTTTCCTGCCCTGGCTTGCTTTGAACCTGGATCCTCAGAACTCAGCCTCCTGAGTAGCTAGGATTATAAGCATGAACCACTGGTTCCTGGCCAAGCTGTTTTTCTGTTAAAATAAACTTGAGCCAGAAGTAGAGCTTCAGCTCAATCAATAGAGCTCTAGCTTTGAGCAGGGAAAGCGCCCAGGCCTGGAATTTAAGCCACAGGACTGGTTCAAACAAACCAACCAATTAACCGCCAGCCTAAAGAGTGGTTTTCTTAGAAATGAAAAGTCGGGAAAGACACCATGTTGGTTTTATAAGTTAGGTCTTTTCTCCTTTTTTGCTGCACCTGAGGTGCATAAATAGTATTGTTTATATGTGGAACACAAGTCTATTAATTATGAATTCACATGTTTTCCAGGTCATTAGGATTAGTTTATGTTCACTACAATCACTCTTAAGGATCTCGATCACCTTGCTCAGCTTTTTCTTTATTTAGATTTCTTCTTCATCATCATTAGTTGGATTTTAGTTCTTGTTTCTTGTATTTACTCAAAGAGGAAATGATACTCCATGAAAAATATTCCCATAATGTTCCCGGGAAACCTGCCTATTTTTTTTTTTTTTTTTTTTTTTTTTTTACTGAATCCCAGATACTAAACTAGAATACAAAAATGCATACCAAGAATGAGTTTTGTCCAGTCAGCGTTTGTCATCTGTCTGTTACTGATTTATATACATTTGTTTATTGAATCTTCAGGTCAATACCATGGTGCAGGAAGTTGAGGATATTGATGAACAAAGAGGTTATGAAAGTGGTTCTTATGTGATTTGGAATCCTACTTGCCTGCATTGAGAGCCTGTACAGTGTTAATGGCTACAGTATGGAAAGTTTTAGGTACAAGCTGCAAGCTGAGAAACAATCTAGTGTTTTGTTACTTTTTTTGTCAAACAGGTTTGCCAATCACAGATTACTGATTCATTCGTGACTATGTTAGTGTTATATTCTGGCCAGTAAACAAGATCCTGCCCCCCTGCTGATGACATTGATCAAGACACATTCACTTTCATAAGACTGAAAGTAGCTTGTTTCCTGGGCTATTTAATAGTGAGTGGTCACAAATGACATATGCAGCAAAATCACTAGGAACATAGGGTATATACAAGTTATGTTGGTCAATGTGCCTGGTAGGAGATGATAGAAAAATTTTGTCCCCCCCCCCGAAAAAAAAGATGATCATCAAAAATTAAATCATTAACTAAGATGCATCCTACTCATGAATTAACAGGTTGAATTGAAACTCCTTTGTACAACTATCTAAGGTATTAAAAAGTAAATTTAAAATATATGCAAAAGTAAACCAAATGACTTTGGTGATACTGAATATTTAACTTAGGGTCTTGCAATTGTAATCAAGTACTTTATTTTTGAGACATGACTCTTGTTCTAAACCAAATGATTTTTAAAGTGGTTTCTGATTGCATATTTCAACTAATAAACATATTATATTATTCATTCCAATTAGGTAAAATAATACCAGTTGCCGTAACAGGTGACTTACTCAATATCATTGATATGACATAACATAACTTATATGATGTTAGTCCAATACAGGTATTTCTATAGGAAAATGAAGCAGT
The DNA here is from genome assembly GCF_024711535.1 of Dipodomys merriami. NCBI lineage: Eukaryota > Metazoa > Chordata > Mammalia > Rodentia > Heteromyidae > Dipodomys > Dipodomys merriami. The sequence goes on from NW_027206068.1 coordinate 16,244,611, forward strand.
TTAGTCTGTATGCTTATTAACTATGTGGTTTTCAGCCAAATGGCTTCATTGGTAATGGAGAAGATCATGGAACACAGTCCTGGGACAATTACATTAACAGCTTTGGAAGTGATGATGAGTCTTATTGCCACCATGTCCTATTGGTTAGAAAACAAGGGAGATTATGGATGGTGACACTTACATTGTGGCCCATAGAACTCCTGCCTGTCTATTAACTATTTTTTTATTCAGTATTAATAAGATAATGAAATTGCTCTAGATATAAATTAACTATGTCACAAAGGACAGAGCTCAATTTAGTAACAACTTTCTTTCTTTCTTTCTTCCTTCCTTTCTCCCTCCCTCCCTCCCTCCCTCCCTCCCTTCCTTCCTTTCCTTCCTTCCTTTCCTTCTTTCTTTCTTTTGTTAGATCTGGGCACTGTCCCTAAGCTCTTCAGCTCAAGGCTAGTGCTGTACCACTTGAGCCACAGTCCCCCTTCCAGTTTTCTGAGTGGTTTATTGGAGATAAGAGTCCCATGACCTTTTCTGCCTGGGCTGGCTTTGAACCACAATTCTCAGAGCTCAGTCTCATGAGTAGCTAGGATTACAGGCGTGAGTCACAGGCACCCAGCGATAGCAGCTTTCTTTCTTTTTCTTTCTTTCTTTCTTTCTTTTAAAAAAATTTTTATTGTGAAAATACCATACAGAGGGATTACACTTACATGGGCAAGGTAATGAGTACATTTCTTTTTTTTTTTTTTTGGTCCGGTCGTGGGGCCTGAACTCTGGGCCTGGGTGCTGTCCCTCAGCTCTTCAGCTCAAGGCTAGTGCTCTACCACTTGAGCCACAGCACCACTTCCGGCTTTTTCTTTTTGCTTATGTGGTGCTGAGGAATCGAACCCAGGGCCTCGAGCATGCAAGGCAAGCGCTCTCCCACTGAGCCACCTTCCCAGCCCCATGAGTACATTTCTTATCATGCATTGTTGCCGCCTCTTTTGTTTCCCCTTCCCATCCCTTCCCATAGCCTCCCCCCCCCTCCCCGCCTCCCGCGCCCAGCCAAAGTTGTAAAGTTCGTTTTTTAACATAAGGACTTGTACATAATGAAGGAAGCAGTTTGCTAATTTACACCCTGTTGCACGCATGCAGAAACTGACTGGTATGATGAGGAGTATTAGATTAACTGTATGTCAAGCAAAAAGGCGGATTATCTTCTCTGTGCTCTATTCAGCTGCTTAATGCAGGTGGATATAGATTGTGATTGATCACCAACTTGTCTCAGTTTGGGAAGTCAGAACACTTTCAAAGTTTATGATGTAGATAGGGGCCAACAGAAGCCTAGGATTCCTTGCAAGCTATTCCTTTAAGGGACAGGAAAGCTTCCTGGGACAAGGAACTCTCTGGTGTGTGTGCCTTATTTACCCCTTAGCTGAGAAACACAGCAGCCTCCCAGAGATTTGCCTGGGACCACGTGATTTCCTTGGCAGACGCATGGAAGGATATCATATTTTTAGAGGAAAGGAAATCCTGGAACTATCTTAGCTGTTTCAGCCTGTTCTTCCATGTCATAGGATTTTGCATTCCCAGCTAGTATATTCTATAATGCAGAGGTAAATAAAAACTAAATAAACTCAAGGCCACTAAAAATAAAACACCTATCTCATATATCCATGTAAATGATGGTTAAGTTTGTTTTTGCAATATAATCAAGGGTGTTACCAAAATATAGGTTACATAAATGACAAAAAATGTGAGAAATGTGTCTGAGAGGTGTACTTTGAAAATACAAAGCATGAACACATTATAGATGATTTAAGATAAATGGTTACTGTAATCATCTACACTTAAGTTAGAATCAAATTTTACTGTCATTTTAACATGTAGCAATTATGTTATACACATTCATGGAACTCGTCTTAAATAAGGATGCTCAGTTAACTAATATTAGATATAAAAATGTAAGATTTTTTTGTTGTTATTGTTGTTGTTGTGGAGCTTGGTCTTAAGCACTGTCTCTGAGTTCTTCAGCTCTAGGCCAGGGCTCTACCACTTCAGCCACAGCACCACTTCTGGTTTTCTGGTGGTTAATTGGAGATAAGAGTCTCACAGATTTTCCTGCCCAGGCTGGCTTTGAGCCGTGATCCTCAGATCTCAGCCTCCTAAGTAGCTAGGATTACAGGCATGAGCCACCGGCACCTGCCTAAAATTAAGATTTTTTTTGACACTAAAAGATGCTACAAAAAATGTAAGAGACTTTGAATTAGGAGGTTTACATTCTAGACTTAGTTGTATAACTAATCAATGGTATGTTATTAGATAGGGAGCAAAGATGTTAGGCAAAAATGACATCAAGAGCTTCTCTAGATCAAATATATTACTTATCATGTTTTTATGCTTCTAAAATAAGTGGTGTCCTCTGGGTGGTATCAGGAATAACTGCAATGAAGTACAACAGAAGGAAGATGTGCAGTAGGATATGGATAATGAAACAGCAAAAACTAGGAAAAATTAGACAATTTGAGAGTGATTTCATTTGTTTAAAGAGAACATCTAAAACATAACAATGTCCACATCTAATGTTAGCACATTGCAATTATAAATGTCTTGTGGCTTAGTCATCACTTGGAGTAATCCCCACCCTGTTTCTTTCTTTCATTTGGACAAACGTAAGTTTTCTGGTACCATTTTTGTGAACTTAGTTTCTTGCACATTGAAATGCACTATAATACTTGAGAGATTGTATTGTATGCATCATAAAAAGGAGTAGAATGCAATGCATTTGAGGAGAATACATGACCGACTACAAGGAACGGGCCAGGATTGCTGCAGATGGAATTAATGTAACAAAATTTAAGCTGTCCACGCAGATGTTTGGCATTCCTCTTTAAAACATCTCATATGGAAAAGCCAGTCTGCTGTAGTTTATCTAGAGTTGACATGCCCAGGGAATTCAATCTAGATTATAAAACACACACATTTTGTCAAAGATGGTCTGATCCTTGGAAAGAAATGCACAGCATGCTCTCTAGGATAATATTTTTAAAGCATCCCCCTCACACTTTTGAGTTGACTAAAACTACTGATTCAAAATTTAGGGAGCCAGAGACCTAGTGTTAGCTTGGCCAATCAACACAAACGACTTTCTAGTTTGTCATTTACAGCTAGGAATTTAGTGAATCACAGACAAGCAGAAAGCCAGCCCTCAGTGGTAATAATGTTTGTTTGCTTTCTAGCTGTCAATAAAGTCCCAGAGAATACCCAGTCCTTAACTGGGAAGGTCCAGAGCCATATCTTAAACTACTTTCTCAAATAGAATTTTTTCCTCTCACATCTTTGAAATTCATTTTGTACCATGTTTCACCTTGGTGTTTGATGAAGACTCACCTTGAACAATCAAAGGCCATGTTTCCTTTCATTTGAGGTTCCCTTTCTCTTTTCTCCAGTATCAGTTCTGAGTAACCCCTCTCCCCTAAAATTATGGGATTAAAACATAACCACACAGAATGGGTGAAGTGTGCATGTGGTTCCAGCTATGTGGGAGTGAGTCATGGGTAAGGGCTTTGCAATCTGAGATAGGTCATGGTTCAAGTGGTAGAGTTCCTGCCTAGCAAGTGTTGGGCCCTGAGTTCAAAGTCAAGTACAGTTAAAAAAAGGAAATTGGAAAAAGAATATCTATACAAGGGGCTGGGAAGGTGGTTCAGTGGTAGAGTGCTTGCCTTGCATGCCTGAGGCCCTGACTTCGATTCCTCAGCACCACATAAGCAAAAAGAAAAAAGCCGGAAGTGGCGCTGTGGCTCAAGTGGTAGAGCACTAGCCTTGAGCTGAAGAGCTGAGGGACAGCGCCCAGGCCTAGAGTTCAGGCCCCACGACCAGACACACACACACACACACACACACACACACACACACACACACACACACACACACACACACACACAAGAATATCTATACAAATACTTCATGGATTAACAAAGCAGAATCCACTGATTTCTAAAATTCTTTAAAAAAAAAATAACCCAGTGAGGGAGAGGGAGTCAAGCTTACTTTGTGACTCCTCTTGAGAGTTAGCATCCCTCAAAAACACCTGGGTGTTCTTTTTGTTCTTAGATTTTTGTTTTATTCACAGAAGGCTTTACAGTCTCACAAACAACTGGGAACTCCACAGAGTGTTTACATGTCTGAGTGGTGTGTGTTCACATTTACTTTATTATAAGAGAAAGGTTAGCAGATGTATTCCTGCCTGTGCCATAATTCAAATGCTATAATTCCTTAGAAAAATGCACTCAAAGTCTAACTAAGTGGAAGTCTAACTAACAAGGAAGCTGGCATTTGAGATGGGGGTGGGGATCAAGCAGAGAGTGGTAGACCAATGAAGAGAAGAAGGGATAATACAGTCGTAATATTCAACTCATACTCTATAAAGCCAGGAACACTGAAGGGAAGACGGGCTGGTATGGGGAAGAATAATGAAAGAGGTGACATTGGTCAAGATGCGTGTATTTATAAACTAATTTATTGAATGGTGACTTCTTCATGCAACTACTTAAAAGATCATTCAAAAACAAGAAAAAAGATGTTTTCCTCAGTACTTACTCTATTTTCTGAGAGCTATGGTGAAAGAAGTGACATTATTTTCCTCTTACAGATTGATTGATGCTTGATTTAAGAAAAGACAGACCCTCTTTCTGCGTTCAGTTTGTTGTAATAAGTTGTTTGAGTTGTCATATAAGGCCATTTCTGGCTTCTCACACAATGAAGCTGGGCAAAAGAGGGATATTTAGTAATCATTTAAAGATAATTGATACTACAGTAAAATTTAACAATAATGATTTCTTTAAAACATTTCAATAAGGAGTTTGAAACCACAACAGCAGACTAATCCTACATTTACATCTATTAGTTTACCTTGTACAATGACCAAATCTTTTCAAATATGTGACTTTGTAACATTAGGTATTAATCTTTTAGAAATATTAGCTAAGTTACACAGAACTTCCAAATGTTAACGTATTTTCTTATACAGTACTAAAGAACCCCAAATACATTCATCTCACGATCCAAAAATTATTAAGTAATGACAAGTACTTAATCTCCAGGTTGTCAGTCCAAGATTTTTTAAAATTTGAAACTTTGGTTTAAAAAGATTAAATTTTATCATTAGAAACATATTTTTTCATTGCTGCTTAAAAGCAACAGCCCATTTTGGTTATTTTCAAGAAAATGTCTGCCAAATACTCATGTCTAAAAAATCATAGCTTGTCTGGCTATCATTCTTCCAAGTAAAAAATGATATCAAACCAATATTTTCTGTCTCTTCTCTTGCCCCAAATGCTCATCGGCAGGAAGGATTGTTGTGTATGTCCACTGTGTTCCATGGAGATTGCCACAGAACAAGTACTCGACATGTTTTCTAATAAGTACTAGGTAGATCTCATCTAGCCAGACAGTAAGCTTTCCTATTACCCAGTGCTGAAGGATCTAATTCTGAAAGTCATCCAGCATCTATTTTAATAAATCTATATTGATACACAGAAACACTTGTATCCTTCTAGATATATTTAACATTGCCATATGTATACATTTATATGCAAATATTTGTATATACAAGTATTTATACATATAAACAATTACAATGATTTTAGGTAGCATTTATTTAAATGAGTAAAACTGATCATAAATTGTTTTTTCTATGAGAATCTGTACTACTGAAGTCCTATAGTTATCTCAAGCATAGACATGATTCTGACATAGAAATTTATGCACAGCACCAAAGCAAAGTTACTTCTTAATGTTAAGTCTCACAACTCCTGCATACTTTTGAGGTTTGTGTCATAAAATACATACATGCATACATACATACATGTATACATACATGTGCATATACAGATATACATACATATGCATATACATTTTTTCCAGTTGTGGGTCATAAACTCAGTGTCTGGGCTTTGTCCCTGAGTTATTTTGTTCAAAGCTAGTGCTGTACCATTTTGAGCCACAGCACCACTTCTAGTTTTCTGGTAGTTAATTGGAGGTAACAGTTTCCCACACTTTCTTGCTCAGATTTGAAAAGCAATCTTCTGATCACACTTCCTGAGTAGCTAGGATTACAGGTATGAGCCACTAGTGTCCAGCTTTGTTTTATATTTTTAATAAGAAAAATTGAATAAATGGTTATTTGAATAATAAGTTTAACTTGTCTGTTACTTAAGTATTATGGTGATTCATAGGTACTATATATATAACTTTCTTCACATTTTTACAGGAAACTATGTTGACTTACCATCCAATGAATGTAGACACTATGCCAATAATCTTTTTTATTTCTTGGACATAGTATAGATATACTTATAGGTGGAATAAAATGCATAATTAAGTACTGACCTGGAGAATTTTGATAGCGAAAAGTAAGCAAATTTATTTTTTTTCAAACAAAAGACTTGGATACTTAAGCTAGAAAAACTATTACAACTGTCTATTTCATTCTGGTTTAAAGACAAAACACAAATATTTTATACCAGCTACTGATTTTGGGTAAAAAACTATAAAATAGTTATGTTGATATTGACTCTGTGTGTGTGTGTGTGTGTGAGAGAGAGAGAGAGAGAGAGACAGACAGACAGACAGAGATTGAGAGAGAGACAGATACAGATTTTACTAAAGTCAAAAACGAGGCAATATTAACTTGGAAGTCTTAAATTTTTAATCTAGAGTCATGAAAGATAGGCTTGGAGAAAGATTGCTTGTCCCAGTAAAATTTAAAGTTATATTCTAGGTTAAGAATGTGCCCTTTAGGTAACTGTCTTTGTTTTACAGAGATGGTAAAAGTATATTTTTCAACTGACTTATCATTTTCTTCTGAGGTTCTTTTCAGTTTGCTGATAAATGATAAGAGAGTAGGATTTACACCATTTGCTTTTATGTCTCATTGGTATTCAGAAAGTGTGGCTCAACGCTAACATCAAACTAATGCTGTAAAAGCTGAAAAAATGTACAGCTTCAAAAGAATCAAATAAAGCAAAACTTGAAACTCACTGGGATTTTGTTTTCTCTGCTTTTGGGGATTGAATTTGGGGTACTTTAACATGTGATAGCAACATATTCTACTATTTGAGCCATGTTTCTGATCCTTTTGCTCTGAGTTTTTCTTTGAGGTAGAATCTCGTGGTTTATGTCCCAGCCCTGTGACTGTTAATCTACTACCTCTACCTTCCCAGTAGCTTCAATTGCAGGAATACCAGTACACTTTGCTTGTTTTTGAGACAAGAGTGTTGCAAATTTTTGCCTATTGTCTCCTTTGCTGAGACTTAAAAAGATATTTTCATTTAACTATAACATTTTGCTCTATTTTTGAATTGAAAAATTATAGCTTTTATCTGCAAGTTCAAAGTGATGTTATGATTTAGAAATATATGTGGAATAATTAAATCAAGCTAATGAAGAACTCTCTTAGACTTTTATTTGCCATGTACTCTCAACCAATTATTTAAACTCTGGGTTTGTCAGGTAAGAGCAACAACATATTATAAAGGACAAAGGAAGTATCATATATTTAAGTATGTAATATAGCTCCTCACAATCAGAGAATTTGGTAAATATTTACTTTTTGGAAGATAGGATTCTCTTTGACAAGGGAGTATTTATTAGATGGACAAATCATAGACTTTCAGAATAGCAATGAAGCTAAAATACTAGGAAAAGTCCTCACAGGCCTCAAGACTTTAGAAGACTCAAAATATAATTTCTGAGCTTATGGGATATTCCCTTGGTAGGAAGCCAGCACCCTGCAATGGCTTAGGCTCCAATGTAGCAAAATTACTTTCCTTATTAAGTGGTAGTTACTGCCATTATATATTATTATGTTTAAATGGAGTATCTGGAAGATGTTTCAATTAGACAGTTCTCTCAATTAAATGTGTCCTATAGGTTAATAAGAATTACTTCCTCCCCTTGAATGATGTTGCTTTGGGAAAAGAAAAGATACCAAAGGCTCAGTCATTAAAAGGTGAAATTATGCTTCTTAGTTAATAATCCATTAAGTGGAACTGGAAACCTTTGCCACCATGGCTGTGTTGTTGGTCTGGCTGACAATCGATCCATAAATCCCATCCTTTGATATTGTATGATGTTGATGGTCCTTTGAGGCAAGATGAGGAAGAGAAAAGCCAACAATACTCTCTGAAAGAGCCAAGGTCAAGTATTTGTTAGCATAATTCACCATATTAATATGATCAAGTTTGAAATAATTTGTAAAACAAGTCATGACTTTTGAATGAAACAAGATGCAGAAAAGTAGCAAATATGAAATGATGAATTGCAGTGGCAAAGAAAAAAGACACTTCACAAAAGAATGCTGAGCTTAAGGGTCACATTATCTACAGCACAGCACATTTTATTCTGTGACAGTAAACATCATGAAACTAGAAAATCTTCTCTGTAAAGAGAAGAGATTTATTTAGGACAATCCCTGTCTGTCACTAATGTCCTCTGTCATTGGAGGCCCAAAATTGGGTGTACAAAATTTAGAGGTTGCAAATATCTCAGCTAAAAACTTTGGGGGGATATAAGAGCCAGTGTTTTATCATAGATAGATAGATAGATAGATAGATAGATAGATAGATAGATAGATAGATAGATAGATAGATAGATAGATAGATAGATAGATAGATAAATCTGGAAAGGAACCACAGAAAACAAACATATATTGTTCTTCCTAATTTATACTACATACAGACTATCATTTCTGTGTTTAAATGGATTGAACATTTTCAAAGATATTGAATGACTTATGAAAAAAGGTTTAGAAGATGAATTCCTCTTTTTAATCCTGAAAGTAATCCAGTTTTTTGTACATGTTTTATTGCAAAAATACTGTACAGAGGGGTTACAGTTACATGAGCAAGGTAATGAGTACATTTCCTATGAAGCATTGTTGCCTCCTCCTTTGTTTTTCCCCTATCATCCCTTCCCTCCCACCTCCACAACTACCCAGGAACCCTACCCTAGCCCCACCCACCACCTACAAAGTTGTAAAGTTCATTTTCAACATAGCCTCTTGTACATCTCATTGTTACAATGAGTCAACCTATATCTCTATTTAAGCATTTTGTTTTTTCCCTTCCCCTTCCTGAATTAGAGAAGTGTATATACAAGATTCAGGACACTGACATCAAATACAGTGAAAACAGGAGTTATACCGTCTGGGAGAAACATACAAAGAAACAAAAAAATCACATGGTACATTATAAATACGTTAGAAACAATAGCAAGGAAAAAAAAGATGTTTGTGTCCCTATCTTGGGGTTCATTTCGCTTAACATCATCTTATATGGTCATAGCTTTTGGCCTTTTCTGCTTGTCCTACACATGTAGTAGTTATTGCAAATAAGGGAAACCATGGGTACTATGTTTCTTTGGGCCTGGCCTACTTCACTTAATATGATTTTTCCCAAGTCTTTCCATTACATGAAGAAATGCTCAACCTCTCTAGCCATAAAAGAAATGCAAATCAAAACAACATTGAGATTCCACCTCACCCCAGTTAGAATGGCTATAATCAAGTACTCTAATAACAACAGATGCTGGAGGGGATGTGGACAGAAGGGAACCTTACTTCATTGTTGGTGATAGTGTAAACGTGTTCAACCATTTTGGAAAGCAGTATGGAGATTCCTCAGAAGACTCCACATAGAGCTTCCCTATGACCCAGCAGTCCCACTTTTGGGCATTTACCCAAACAATCACAAACAAAGACATATTAAGGCTACCAACACAGCTATGTTTATCAAAGCATTATTTACCATAGCTAAAATATGGAACCAAACCAGATGCCCTTCAGTAGAATGGAGCAAGAAAATGTATATATATATATATATATATATATATATATATATATATATATATATATACACCACATTTTCTTATATATATATTTTCTTATATATATATATACACACACACACACACATATATATGGAGAGAGAGAGAGAGAGAGAGAGAGAGAGAGAGAGAGAGAGAGAGAGAGAGAGAGAGAGAGATACACAATGGAATTCTGTGCCTCCATCAGAAAGAATGACATTGCCCATTAGGAAATAGAAAGACTGGGAAAATATTATATATATATATATATATATATATATATATATATATTTAAAGCACAATACAATAGTAAAATTTTAGAAAAGAACTTCACCCAGAACATTGTATGTATGTATGTATGTGTGTATATACACGTATGTGAGTGTGTATTTTGATACTCGGGCTGGAATTTAGGACCTTGCACTGCTACTTGGTTTTTTAGCTGAAGGCTGATACTCAACCAGTGGAGCTACACCTCTATTTCTGGCATTTTTGTGTTAATTCTAGATAAAAATCTCATGAATTTTCCTTCCTGGGCTGACTTGAAATCACGATCCTCAGATCTCAGTGATCATATATGGTGAGACACTAGTGCTTGCTAACTTTTACTTTGCTGAGTTTACATGTGCATTATAGGAAACACACACAATTAGAAAAGATCAAAATCATTTATGAGAATTGACTTTAATTGTCAGGAAGAAGTTATCTAGCTTGGGCCATTCCAAAATTGTAAAGAATATTAAAGTTGAACTAGAGTTTATTTATTCTATACTTGTATATTTTCCCACTATTTATTTGCTGAAGTTTATATACACAAAGATTAGACTACATGTAGTTCTAATTGCCAATGATTTCATTAATGGCTATGGAACAAAAGATGTGTAAATGTGAATGTGTGTGTATCTGGAAATAGCATATTTCTTGTGAAGAATCTGTTATCTGAAATTGTGTGTCTAATGAGTGCTAACATTCTATTTTCTATTTGCCTACGAGTACCACTTAACAAGAATTTAATAGACTTATGACTCAGTATTCTCATTAGGTAGTTCAGTTTTCATAGGACTGAAGAACATTGACCTGGTTACAAAGAAAATATGAAAATGTAAAATGATGGGAGAACCCACACATACTCCAAAGAAAGCATAGTGAAGTAAGGTACACATTTAACTTTATTGATCAGACGTGGTTAAGATTGTTCATATGTTCACATAAGTGACTTCTCCTTGTAGTATGCTTTTATGTGTTTCCAATTGGTCTTTCAAATTCTCCTTATTTAACATAAAAAGTCTTTTTTATACTGTAATTTGAGGGATGCCAAAACATCACATACCCACTTAAATAATTACATTTCTCCAACTACAAATGCTAAGATAAACACGTCAAACTCAGTGCATGCACTTTGCTTGTATTTACACAATAGTGCTTTTTCCAAGGTCAGAATATCAGCATTTTTGGAAATTTAAGAATCATATTGAATTTTTAAATTGTGGAATTTGTTTATGTGAGCCAAAAGTTTTATACCAAAATAGATCAAATCAAATGAAAATATACATTTTAAAAAGACTCAACCCTCTATAAATGTGCCTTATTTTCAGGCACTTTGAAATTCAGTAAAATAGCAGAGGTACTTTAATGTTTCTCAAAATTCCTTTATTTTCTAGCCTTTTCTCAATATGAATAATTTCTCAAACTGTTATTTCCTTGGTTTATTACAGTCATTATAGAAGATAATTACAGAATAATAAAATAAAACCTGATGTTTCAGGGAATCCACACAAATCAGCTTGCTTATTAGAAATAAATCTGAAAATGGTTTGTGATGAAACTGCAAATTCTCCTATAAATCCAACATGACAATTTATGTGATAAGAATGCTCTTCAATAATTCTCATGCTTACAGAACTCAACCAAAGTTCTTTTTCTGATTACTTTCAGTGGTTTCTGCCAACATTACCATGGACTCATTTCAAAATTCTAGGTATTTATTGCTCTAAAGTGTATAATAAAATCTCAAATCCACCTGCTATCCTAAAGTCTACAAGATATTTCATGATTTAACCAGATACTCCTGGTATGTTAAAAGTCATTGCTTTTGACTTTTTTTCCACAAAATCCAAAGACTTAGAGTTTACCTCTATATTTATGCTATATGACAAGGAGTTTGCTGGTACCCAGTCATAGGGTCAACAAAGATGGTCTGGTATGATTTTTATCGTGATCAACATAACAACAAAATTTTGCTGGCAATTTCATATACTTTGTTCATATTTTGAGACTTAGCAGTTAGCAACAGATTCTGCTACAAATAAGTGCAAATATATTTGCCATAACTCAGACAATTAAGTCCCCCCCGCCACCCGTAACCACAAAGCATGAATGCCAGTGGCAGGTTACTTAGAGCTTATATAAATGGTCCACAATAGTGTCAGAGATTCAGGCTTTCTGTGCCTACTCTGGCATCCTTCTGTCTTTTATTCTCATGTTTGTCAGTACCTGGTTGCAAAACAGCAGACACACAACAAGAATTATGTCCAGGAAGAAAGGAAAACAGCAAAGGTCTATGCTTGTTATACGTGTTCCTTTTTTTTTTTTAACTGAGAGAGGAAAAGCACCTTAAAAGGCCCAGGATAGTAAAATTCTTTTATCTTCCTTTAAGTCACACAACCAGTACTGTACAAATAACTGAATGAAGAGAATCATATAATTACTATAATATAGAGCAATGGAGATTAACTCTGCCTTAAAGTAAGAACCAAAGTTTCTGAGATCAAAGAACTCAAGAAACTACCCAAATAATCTCAGTGGCAAATGATAGATTGTTGGATGCTAGAAAGTTAATGGAGAGAAGCTTTCATATCCACAATTCTACCTCAGTTTCTTTTTCAAATTAAGCAATTGGCATCAGCAAATAGTACATAAATCCAAAGGATAAAGTGTACTTATAGTAGGCCAAAATGTACTTGACTTTTACCTTCACTTGGTACCTAATTTTTTTTAGGTCTAAAGAATTGTAAATGACATCCAGAATTACTTATAACTTTGTGTATAAGAAGGCCTTAATGGTTTCCCTTATTTGCAATAACTAGTATATGTCTGAGACAAGCAGAAACGGTCAGATAAGTTGATGTTACGTGAAATGAACCCCAAGATAAGGACTCAAATGTTTTTTTCTTTCTTGCTATTGTTTCTAACATATTCATAAGATATTTCTTTGTTGCTTTGTATGTCCCCCCCATGGTATAATCCCTGTTTTCACTGTATTTGATGTTGCTATAATTTGTGGAGGGGAAGAAAAAAATACAGGTGGACCCATTGCAACAATGAGATGTATAAGATGTTATGTTGAAAAACAAACTTTACAACTTTGGTGCGGGGTGGGGGACTGGGGGAGGAGGAGATGGGAAGGGATGGGAAGGGGAAACACAGGAGGAGGCAACAATGCTTGATAAGAAATGTACTCATTACCCTGCTCATGTAATTGTGACCCTTCTGTACGGTATTCTCACAATTAAAAAAAAAGTAGAAAAAAAGAAGGCCTTAGTCCCACGATAGAAATGAAGGATAATATCCAAACTTGGCTTTGATTCTTATTCTGACACTTGCTAGCTCTGGGATTCTTTAAGGTATATTAAATAAATCTCAGTGTTCTCATTTGTAAAACAGTAACATTACAATTTATTGTAGGGACCTATCCCATAGTGTGATTGTAAAGATTGCAAGCTTTAACAGCCTAGCACAGAACAGGGCATTTTGTTTAGTGCCATGTACATGCTTGCAATTGGGATTGCTCATTGTTATTACTATTCCTATGTCCAGGACTGGCTGAATGACTAAAACAACTTTAAATCAATGTGTGATATGGAAATGGGAGTGGGGGAAGTCACTATAAGTGTGGTTCAGATATTTTAGGTTAAGATAGTAGATAGTGGTGTGCAAAGACTGTCATAATATTCAATGCACAATTATGAAAATGGAATCAGGTTATTTTAAGAGGATGAATACGGTTGGGATAGATGGTGAAGAAAAAGATGGGAGAGATGACATTAAACATGATGCATTGTACTTACAAACTAACATGCGGAAATGAAACACATTTGTACAACTAATAAAGATTACAAAAAGATAACAGCTAAATTACAGAATATAATATTATCTTACTGGTTACATATTACAAAATTAAGAATTTAGAATCTGGAGAACCTTTTGTACACCAATAAATTGGGGACGACACAAGAATTAAGACTGTTTCCAGAAAATAAGTTCTTCTTGACTACTTCATCAAAGCAATTGCAACACAATTGCATTGTAAATTTTATAGTTAGTAGGGAGCAGGTGGCTCCCTACTCAGGAGACTGATATCTGAAGATTGGGGTTCAAAGCCAGCCAGGACAGGAAAGAGCTGACATTCTTAGTAACCACCAAAAAGCCAGAAGTGGAGATGTAGCTCAAGTGGTAGAAAAGTAGCCATGAGCAAAAATGCTGAGGGACTGTGCCCAACCCCTGAGTTCAAGCTTCAGGACTGGCATATAAATGAAAATAATTTACAGCTAAACCTAAATTCTACAGACAAATAAATCTATATTACTCAGATTCTGTACTTTTGTCTACAAAGATAGAGTACTTTTAAAAATATGTTTTTAATTGTAAAAATACCTACAGAGGGGTTACAGTTACATGATCAAGGTCATGAGTACATTTTCTATCAAGCATTGTTACTTCCTCCTTTGTTTTATCCCTACCCTCCCTTCCCTCCCACCTCCACAGTTCTAAGGCATAGGGCAAACTCCACCCTCAGCCAATTAAAACAAGTCACTACTAATTTCATTTCTAACTTAACAATGTATATATTAGTATTGTACACTCCATCATAAAAACAAATTGCATAAACTGACTACAAATATAAAATAAAAAAGCAAAATAAAATTGTTCAAAGATCCAAAGAAGTACATTTGAGCATAGGATTTCAGAGGGTCTTGAAATGACTTAAGCGTAAGTATTGCTTTGACTATTTCTTGCTTTTTCTTTAAGTATACAATAGGGCTAGGGATGTAGCTCTGTGGTACAATGAAGCAAGCTTTCCTGAGCATTGGTTTATATAAGATACTATGCAAAGCCTACTGAGATTTTTGTCATTTTGTTCTCTTTAAAAGCTTGTTCTAGAAAGGGCTAGGTAATGTGCTTCTGTTTTTCATGCTAAATTAAAATCCTATTATGTTTTTTATCCTACAGAATTACCAAGTTATTAAAAAGGGAAAAAAATTGAAGTTCTAGAACATTCCAAGATTAGAAGACAGCTTTTTGAATTTTTTTGAATTTTTTCTCTAAAATTTGAGTATGATAGGGCTTTACTATTTTTATTACATAGCAAAAACACATCTCATATAAAACATGTTCCTCTTCTATACAATGCTCATATACTTTCTATATCTCCAATCTGGACCTCTCCCATTTTTTGCTATCATTCTGGATGGAAGTTCCCAGTTCAGGTCTCATTTCTTTGATAGTTTTACTAGAATCCATTACATCAAGAGAAATTATTACCACTTTATTTTCTCTGACATCATTCTCTTCAAACTTGGCCCTTCTTAAACTATAGATTATAAAGTCATTCAGAGTAAGGAGAACCAACATTTATGATAACTTGAGTCAAAAGTCAGTCTAAGGAAGAGAAGAAAAGGGAAATGCAGTAACAAAACAATGCTCATTCTACAAAATCCAAAAAATTGGAGGGGATGAGACTGAGAAGGATGGTGGAGAATTATGAAATAGGTGACACTCATCAGGATTCCCTGGGTTCATATACTACTTTTTTTGAATGCAACTCCTTTGTAAAACTATTTAAAGATAAACATGACATTTTTAAAAAGTTGGTCTGTTCCCCTCTTTATTGCATTCTTCATATAGAACGCTGAGTGATCATTAGAATCACTAGATCATTAGAATCTGCTACTTCCTAATCAACCCAACCATGCTTTCCAGTGTTATGCTTTTTTTTCTTTCTTTCTTTTTCTTTTTCTTTTTTCTTTCTTTCTTTTTTTTTTTTGTTGATCATGGGGCTTGAACTCTGGGCTTGGGTGCTGTCCCTAGCTCTTCAGCTCATGGTGAGCACTCTACCATTTGTGCCACAGCACCACTTCTGGTTTTCTGGTGGTTAATTGGAGATAAGAGTCTCAGGACTTTCCTGCCTGGCCTGGCTTTGAACTGTGATCCTTAGATCTCAGCCTCCTGAGTAGCTATGATTATAGGCATGAGCCACGGGTGCCCAGCCTGCATATTAATATCTATGCTATAATACACTAAAAACATACAAAGCAACACAATTTTAATTTCCTTTTTGTGCTAACATAGGAATGTAAGACCATATATTTCCATGATTTGTTTCCTACATTGTGTGTGTGTGTGTGTGTGTGTGTGTGTGTATACATATGACTATATAAGATGATGCTAAGCAAAATGAACCCCAAGATAAGGACACAAGAGATTTTATCTTTGTTGCTGTACTTTTTGAAGTACTTATAATTTACTATGTGATTTTTTTTTGTTTCTTTGTATGTTCTTCCCCCATGGTACAACCCCTGTTGTCACTGTATTTGATTATGGTATCCTGCATCTTGCATCTACATTTTTCTAATTTGGGGAGGGGAAGGGAAATAAAATGCTGAAACAAGGATACAGGATGACCCATTGTAACGATGAGATGTACAAGACAGTATGTTGAAAATGAGCTTTACAGCATTGCAGGGTGGAGAGGGGAGAAAGGAGTTGGGGAGGTGGGGAGGAAAGAGATGGTAGGGGAAAAGTAAAGGAGGGGTTAACAATGCTCGATAGAAAATGGACCCATTACCTTGCTCATGTAACTGTAACCCTTCTGTACATTATCTTTACAATAAAAATACATATTAAAAGCCGGGCGCTGGTGGCTCAGGCCTGTAATCCTAGCTACTCAGGAGGCTGAGATCTGAGGATCGCGGTTCAAAGCCAGCCCTGGCAGGAGAGACTGTGAGACTCTTATCTCCAATAAACCACCAGAAAACCGGAAGTGGCGCTGTAGCTCAAGTGGTAGAGCACTAGCCTTGAGCTGAAGAGCTGAGGGACAGCGCCCAGGCCCAGAGTTCAAGCCCCATGACCAACCAAAAAAAAAAAAATACATATTAAAGTAATTGTAACCCCTCTGTATGGTATTTTCACAATAAAAAAAATAAAATTAAAAAAATAAAAATATATATTAAGAACAAAAAAGAAAGAAAAATAAATACTTTAACTACAATATTTTCTACAAATACATATTGTCTTCACAATTGGGAATATATAAGTGTTTGGATAGTATACAACATACTATTTCAAATTATTTTAGATTTTTTAGTTCACATTTTTATGTTGCTTGTTAACATTTAACATAATTCAAAGTCAATAATTAAGACAAAGAACAAGGTTTAAATTTTCTTTCCCATAAGCTATCTCCCCTTTCTCACCATCAACTTTCACCTAGACAAAAATTTCCCCCACTTTTATTTTTTCCTCTTGTTATTTTGTTAACTAACTTCTTTGGAAACTAAGCTAATGGTTTCTATTTTAGATAGAAATATAAATCACCTGTTCTGTAGTTAGCTGCCAACTTCAGGCAACTATGACTTCGTTAGTCCTGGAGATTGAGACCTAAAGTTGTACCACATAACCTCCAAATGTCAGTGACAAAATTTTCAATAAAGCCTGGCGAGTTGAGATGATGAGCGTGCTTTATTTCCACTCTGGGGTGCTATCTATTTCAGGGAAATCAGGGCCAATTGACCTTTTGCCAGTTATGTAAGAAGCCCCATGTGGAAACTTGAGTTAGCTAGGACCATTTTCCCAGTGATTTTCTTTTTTAGTACCTTTTACAGCTGGCTTCCAAGGCAGCAGCCTCACTAGGTACCCCTGCTCATGACTCGGCTCACAGCATTAGTAGTTATCAAGTTGACATCCCACGTGACACTTACTTCTAATGGCAGAAAACCCCATTGTGGGGCAGAAGCTCTTTGTACACAAGCCCCAAGCTAGTATGTAGTGCTGTTATACCTGTCACCTATTAATCTGCACACAACTCCTTGAATTTAGAAAGCAAGATTGCTTCTTTTCAGTGTGGCTGCCTTTTAAACTAACAAATTAAATAATCCATAGACTCCTATGTTCCTATGTAGATACATAAATATAAGGAATTTTTTTTCTGGTAATACTTATTGATGGTGCCAATGAAAGACAGATATTACCTTTCCTATTCAGACAAAAATTACTAATCACAGTAAAGAGATTTTTGAAGATTTTTCTATAGTGCGACTACATAGTACATGTTTGTTCTTAGTTCTCTGGTTTCTTTTCTGAAGTATTGTTTGCCCTCCTGGGTGATTATCTTTCAGATGTTTACAGGCATTTTTGCTTTATATATTCTGCTTGCTCATTTAGATTGTGGATATACAAGTTTCCATCTGATGTGTAGCTCTTTCTAAGGGCATTTATATTCTCCTTATAAAACTAATAACTTACTGTGCAAGTGTATATTTTCTATATAAAGGGAACACTCCAGATGAGAGGGCCAGATGGTTCTCACAATCTAGTTTAAGATTTGGCACAAAGTCCTACATAAGAGTTTATCAACCTTGCCAAATAGATTATATTATTATATCAATAATAATCCTCAATGGAAAACTACATCAGAGAAACAGAGAAGTGAAGAAAAATGCTTAAAATGTGGTGGTACATTGGAAAGAGAATTCAGATCTCAAATCCTGCTCTCTTCCTACAGATATAAATTTTAACCACATTGTTAAAATTTTTTGAATTACATCCACAGCTTCATTTATAAAGGTACTTATCATGTTAATGCACATTTTATCTTTCATAATTGTGCCACAAACAATTATACTAAGTGTATTTTTGTGTGTGGGCTGGTTCTGGAGCTTGAATTTAGGACCTGTCTCTGAGCACTTATACTCTTGTGTTCTACCATTTCAGTCACAGCTTCACTTCCAGATTTTTGGTGATTAATTGAAGACCAGAGTCTCATAGACTTTTGTACATGAGCTGGCTTCAAATCTAGATCCTCAGATTTCAGCTTCCTGAGTAGCTAAGATTACAGGCATGAGACATCGACACCCAGCCTAAAAATAGTTTTTGAATGTTGAGATAAAATATGAGAACTCTTACCTTCTGAATTCTTAACCCAGCATCTTACATTAGGACATTAAATTCACTTGGAAAATTGGAGTAAGACGTTAAAAAGGTGTTATATTGGCCAGCTATTTACTGCCAACAGATTTTTCCCATTTTCCCACCCATGCTCTCTCATTGACTTTGAGTTTTTCAACTTAAGCTATGCCAAAAATTTTTGCAAAATTTTATAATTTTTATTATTTTGAAATATATGTAAAATTAAATTGATAATTTTGAATATGCACTTCAATGGCCTGATAAAGATTTACATGATTATACAACCATTACCACCATCCTTCTCCAGAGTGTTTTTATCTACTTGACCTGAAAATTTTCTACCCATAAACATTAGCTTCGTCTCTCCTTCCAATCCTTGACTACCACTTTTCTATTTTTCTGTCTCTGTTCATTATACTACTTTGAAAAACTCTTATTCATGAAATCATATAATATACAATTTTTGGTGACCAATACGATAGAAACAGAGGTAGTGACTGCTTATGACTTGGCACACAGAATTTGTAGCAAATTAACATTCAGGACATTTCTTTCTAATAGCATAAGGAAGTACCATGTCTCCATCCAATTCAGAATAGAAATTAGCTATAAATACCTCATGACCAAGGTACCAGCCAGTGAATCAACCAGGGCTACCATTGTCATAAACACTTCCTCCTGATTTTATGAGCATATTTGTTTGTATCTTAGAAAGTATCTTTCTATTCTTCCCTCTCTTCATTTGCTGTGTAATATATTGTAGCAGGTATTGCACATATCTAAGCTATGGGAAATTAAAGAAGAGTAGTCATTACTCAAGGACTTTATTTTCTCTTCTGGAGAAGGGATTAGTGCATATATAGTCATACATATAATGATTTTATTATGTTAGTTGAGTATTGGAGATGACATGTGGTTTATCGAGTGTGGATTTTAAGTTAAGAAGTGGTTAATGTTTGATGCTTCATTTAAATAGTGACATGACTGAGCCATAGAGTGCCTATATACTTGGTCAGATATTGTTTCACATGTGTCTGTAAGGGTATTAATAGACAGGATTAACATTTAAGTCAGTAGGCTGACTAAAGTGGGTTGTCATTAATTACTCTGATTTGATCCATTGAAGGCCAGAATTGACAAAATTGCTGAGCAGCCCACGACTAAGGGAATTCCTCTCAATCTTTGACCTGGGACATATTTTTCCTAGTTTGTTTTTTGTTTCTATTCTCATCTTTCAGGTTCAGGATGAAACATCAGTTCTTCTTGATTCTAAAGGCCATCTTTGCACTGGGATTATAGAATTTTCTCTCCTGGTTCTTGTTGCACTCAGCTGAAACTATATTGTCAACAATGTTCAGGAGACTCAGAGTAAACTGAAACTCTAGGGCTTCTTAGCCTGTGGAATTCCTTTAAAAATCCTAGAGAAATCATTAATAATATTCCCCTCTTTCATTTCTGATCCAAAGTAGTTGGGTCTTCTCTTTTTCTTCATAATTCTAGCTGTAAGTATATCAATTCAACTTCTCATTTTAAAGGACACATTCTAGGTTTAATTTATATTCTCTATTTCTGTTCTAATCTTTTTTTTCCCTTTCAGCTGGTTTTGTGTCTACTCTTTCAAATTTCTGCATAGATTTGCATTGTTAATTCCTTGATCTGAGACTATTCTTTTTCAATGTGTTTGAAGTTACAAATTTTCTTTTTTTTTTTTTTGATGGGGAGTCTGGTCATGGGGCCTGAACTCTGGGCCTGGGCGCTGTCCCTCAGCTCTTCAGCTCAAGGCTAGTGCTCTATCACTTGAGCCATAGCGCCACTTCCGGCTTGTTTTTCTTTTTGCTTATGTGGTGCTGAGGAATCGAACCCAGGGCCTCATGCATACAAGGCAAGTGCTCTACCACTGAGCCACCTTCCCAGCCCCCCAATTTTCTTCTTAACATTGCTTTCACTCCAGCTAATTTTTTGCTAAGTTATGTTTCCATTTTCACTTCAAGAAATTTCATAATTTTCTTGTGGTTTATTCAACGGTTAAGAGCTTTGTTGTTTAATTTCCATGTACTTGTATATTTCTCAGTGGTCATTCTATTACTGATTTTTAGTTTTATTCTATTGTGATCAGAAAAATACCTGTTATCACTTCAGTCTTCTCATATTTGTGAAACTTGTTTTATGCCCTTACATGCGATCTTCCCCTGAGAATATCCCATGTGTGAGAGGAATGTATATTTTGCTGCTGTTGGGTGGAATGTTTTGTATATGTCTGTGAAGTTTATTTGGTCTACAGTATTGTTAAAGTCAGGTTTCTTTGGTGATTTTCATCTGGTTATTTTACTCATTATTGTAAGGTGGGAGTTTGCAAAGTCTCCTCCCATGATTATATTTGTATGTAACTTTCCTTTGAATAGTTTCAATGTCCACTTTGGATATAGGTAAGGCCTCTAGTATTGAGTGTCTCTGTACAAATAATATACCTTCAAGTTGAATCAATTCTTTTGTCATTACAATTTCTTTCCAGGTCAATAGTCAAATTTTTAGTTATATTCTATTTTGTCTGATGCAAGTATTAGCCATCATGCTCTATTATTTATTTAGCTAGTTAGTTAGCTAGCTAGCTAGTTAGTTAATTTACTGCAAAAAGCTTTATTTCATTTAGTTCAAGGCTTAGGAAGGGCTCCAGGGTGGTTAGTTAGGAAGTTTCCCAATGGCTAGAGGAAGAGGCTCAGGTGGAAATCCTGATGTCGGGTGAGGCAGAGATGGCCCTCAAAAGCTGCTGGACTCTGGGGTTTTCTTGTGCTTGAGGGTGAGATGTTCGAAAAGATGCTCGCCCAGCTGGGCCTGAGGGGCTGCCGCCAGACTGAGAAAGTTGGTTAAATGGTCGCCCATCTTCTTGATGAGCTTCACCTCTTCATCCAAGAAACGGGTCTCCAGGAAGTCACAAAGATGGGGGGTTCTGTGCGAGACATGAAGATCCAAAATGGTTTGGTTCAGGTTCTTCTCCAGGGCCAGGGCGGCTTCCATGGCTTCACGGTTTTACCCCACTCATCTTGAGAAGTCCTCTGCACTTCCTGGAACGGCGCTGGCTCTGCATCTTCAGGAGGCGCTGCGCGCCCTGGCGCTTCTCCTCTGCCAACTCGCGGAAGCAGGCGCCCTGGACCGTCCAGATCGAAGTCGTAGCCCAGAGAGAGGTAGGTGTAGGAGGCCCGCAGATGCAAGTTGACCAGGTGGTTGACAGCAGCCTCCACCTTGGTGGAATAATTCTGACGAATCTGGGAGGTGGTCATGGCTGGTCGTCGATACAGAGCTAACCACCAAAAAAGAATGGCGTTGGTTGGTCCTGGAAGCAGAAGACGGGTCAGAAGATAAGGGTCAGAGGTTTTGAGCGGAGAGGCAGTCGGTGATGGAAAAGAGGAGTGTGCTGTCCAAACACTGTTGAAGCAAGACACAGCCCCGCGGGACTGGCGGGCGCTGCTGTTCCTTCATGCTCTATTTATTCATTATTAACAAGATGTGTGGAATCTCTCTTTTTTTTAATCTCCTGCTTTCAAGCTATATGTTCTTGTGTGTGTGTGTGTGTGTGTGTGTGTGTGTGTGTGTGTGTGTGTGTGTGTGTGCGCGCGCGCTCGCGCGCTCGCGCAGGAACACCCTACTTGAGCTTAAACTCAGGGACTTCCGCTCTCACTTGGCTCTTTTGCTCAAGGCTGGCACTCTATCCCTTGAGCCATACCTCTGTTTCCAGTTTTCTGTAGGTTAATTGGAGGTAAGAGTCTCTTGGAATTGTCTGCCCGGGCTGGCCTTTAACCCATGGCTATCCAGATCTCAGCTTCTTTTTTTCCCCCCAATTAAAAACACCTATTTTTCATTATCTTTAAGTAGTTGTACAAAGTAGTTTCCATTCATCAATGCAGTTTATGACTACAATGCATCTTTTTTTAAAAAAATGTTTTTATTGTAATAGTACACAAAGGGGTTACAGTTACATAAGTAAGGTAATGAGTACATTTTCTATTGAGCATTGTTACCTCCTCCTTTGTTTTTCCCCTACCATCCCTTCCCTCTCCTCGTCCTATGTCGTCCTATGTGATTTTGTTTGTTTGTTTGTTTCTCTTGTATGGTCTTCCCCCAAGGCATAACCTCTGTTTTCACTGTATTTGTCGTAGGTGCCCTGCATCTTGTATATAGATTTTTCTAATTTGGGGAGGGGAAGGGAAATAACAAAATGCTGAAACAAGGATACAGGTTGACCCATTGTAACAATGACATGTACAAGACACTATATTGAAAATGATCTCTACAACTTGGGGGGAGGGCAGATCTCAGCTTCTTGAGTTAGCAAGCTTTATATATGGTCTCAATCTACTTATATTCTTTTTTTAACATTTAATTCTATTGTAAAGATGATGTACAGAGGGGTTACAGTTACATATGTAAGCAATTGAGTTCATTTCTTGTCGAATATTACTTCCCCTTCCTCATTTTTCTACTACTTTCCCTTCCCTGACTCCCCTTCCCCCAAGTTGTAAAGTTCATTTCCAACAGTGTCACAGACAGTATCTCTGTTGCACTAATTCACCCTTTGTCATTTGTCTCACTGTTTTGCTGTTCCCCTTCCCTTCCCTAAATCTGATAAACATATATACAAGACACAGGGTATTGAGGAAAAAAAAGTGCCAACAGGAGATAAACCAAAGGAAAAGAAAAACAAAGAAAAAAGAAATCACTTCACACAATACATTAAAAACAACAACAAAGAAAAACCTCTTGTTTCCATATCTTGAAGTTCATTTTGATTAGCACCATTTTATATGGTCATATATACATTGCTATTGAGCTATTTGGATCCTCTGCTAGGATTATCCTAGACATACACAAATTATTACAAATGAGGGAAACCATGGAGCGTGTGATCAAACTATTTTTATTCTTACATTTAAGATGTGGTTCTTGTACATAGAGCATGGTGGATCCTCTGTAAAAAAGTTTCAGTCTTAGTTTTGATTTAGTCCATGTATATTTAAGTGATTTTTGATAGGGAAGATACTTATTTGGTCAGTGTATTTTGGATAATTGTTTAAATGTATTTTCCTAGAAATCCTGATTCATGTTTTGTCAGGCATTTTCTAGACATCTCCATGCTCCTTCAACTTGGTTTTATTTCTCCATTTCCTGGTCATGTGATCTCTTATTCACTATTGGAGATTGGGGAGGGGTGAGGGGATATAGCTGCTTTTCCAGATCTTAGAGACTGGCATGGAAGTCCTTTACAAGCCAGAAGTTTGATAAGATTTGATAGTAGCTTGGGGTGGTGGTCTAATTCTTTCTAGATCTTTTCTGGGAGTATGTTTGGTGTAGGTTTATGTATGTACATTATTGTTTTCCCCTCATGGGTTTTCTTAGTTGTTTTTATGTATTTTAATTTCTCTAAGAGTCTTTCCCAAATGTCCTGGAAACTAGATGGGTCTACTGTGTGTTTCAGCTCATAATCAATCTCTTGGTCCATGATAGTTTCAAGTGTACAGCATTCATGCAGCTTCCACATACTATCATTGCTCCCCACGATAGTAACATAGCTTCTAGCCTGCAGGTTAAGTTCCCTCCATCTTTCTGGCCTAAGGGAGATAATCTGGAATTGGACCATGTTGGACTTAATGTCTACCCCTCAGTTCATGTAGTGAAGCCTAGCCTCTATCTAGTATGATGACACTAGAAAGTATTGAAGCTGGGCACTGGCTTTTCAAGCCTGTAATCCTAGCTACTTAGGAGGCTGAGATCTGAGGATCATGGTTTAAAGCCAGCCTAGACAAGAAAGTCCATGAGATTCTTATCTCCAATTAACCACCAGTATCCCGGAAGGGGTGCTGTGGCTCAAGTGGTAGAGTGCTTGCCTTCAGCTGAAGAGTTCAGGGACAGTGCCCAGGCCCAGAGTTCAAGCCCCCTGACCTCACCCCCCCCAAGTGATATGTTTGAGATGATCCCATTAGGGTAGAGACTCTCTAATAGAATTTATACCCTATGAGAAGACCCCATGCAGTATAAAGAATTAGCAACTGGATAGTCATTAGCAAGCCATCATGACTTGATCATGCTGGCAACTAATTTTAAACTTACCAGCTGGACTGCTGCAATAACTTATTCTTTAAGAAAGTTTATGGTATTTGGTTACAGTAACTAAAAGTGACAACCCTTTTGTCTGACTTCTGTACATGGATGAGAATATGGATCCATAAAGAAAAACACTAGAAAAAAATCTATAATTAGAACATGCCTTTTCCTTATTGGGTATTAACTTGTCTTCTGTAGATCATTGGCTGGTATGTAGAGTTACTAGAAGTTGTTTTGATTAGTCTGTGGTTGTTGATTTCATTTTTCTTTGAAAAACAAGTTCCTGAAACATTTGCATCCACAATCATCCAAATGGCACGTTCCCAAAACTTTAGAAATAACTACAATGATACCAAATATGATACCTTAATACAAGCACAATTCTACCTAGGGTTTTGGTCAAACACTCAATTAATATGTTTAACTCTTATTTTGATATAATTTATAGAAATGTTTAATGTCTACCAATTCATGAATATAAATTTCACAGGCCACTATATTTACAGTTAAATATAGTGACATGTTCATGATAAAATAGCTAGATTTTTATGTCTAAGTATATATGATACAGATATATAGAGAGAATCCTTCTTGAGAAGTTACAAAATATGGTTTTGTAGCAAAGGCTGTGTTTTTCATATTTAACAAATGCATTATTTCCTTGTGCCCAAAATGCAAATTTGCAAATTGCATCCAGGAACTCATCAAATCTGCTAGATGAATTATGTAATTCAATTTGGCAAAATTCTTGCACACAGCACAAATAGTTTTCTTTGGTTTTCTTGGATTCTGTTCTGAGAAGGAGGTAGCTGGAAAAAAATGAAAAATTACAGGATATGATTCATAAAAATCCCACATCTTTTTTGTGTGCTTGTACATTCATTTTTTTTAGGGAAAATGTTTTTGTGCCACAGCAATGATTCTTCTGCCTTTCAATAAGTATTTTTTAGTAAAAAAAAGATATCTACACAATATATCCAAATAATTAAAAATAGTAATAGCCAAAATGAGAGGAAAATGCATGCTATGCAGCAGCTAGAACCTGTAACATATTCATTAAATCTCTTTTTCACCAGAAAGGAATGTGAAGCCCAAACTTTAACATGGCCACAGTATGTACTCGAGAGCAAAGAAATGAAACCTCAGCTTTGTATTTTCCTGCCAAGCATTAGCCAAAAATCTTTTGCTCTCCAATATGTAATGGGTATCTGTTTTCCTGTCATGTTTTGAGAGAGAAGAAAATGATGCCCTTGTAATCTTATCCCTGCTCCAGTGTTTCAGACAAGTAGCGCTCACTACTATTCCTTCCTCTTCTCATTTGCTGCCAACAGTAAGATTAATCACACCCACCCACAGAAAAGACTACCAACACTCCCTAGAAGAGGTAATTTTCAGAGGAGGCAATAAACATCAGCTAATTAGTACTAGCAAGATCTCTGAAGATGGTCTATATGTTTTAATCTTCTGATTTCTTTCTCAGCATAGCTTGCCTTTTCACGGTAATTGAATTGGGTTTATGAAACACAGTTGTGGTTTACCTAGTGGGAAGGACCCTCTTAGAAGATGGAATAATGAAGACTTAGAAGTAAAAGTATGTTTTCCCTCCCTTCCTCCCTCCCTCCCTCCCTTCCTTTCATCCTCCTTCCCCCTTTCTTTCTTCTCTCTTTCTCTCCTTTTCCTGTTCTTTCTTTCTTTTCAATGCTAGAGCTTGAACTTAGGGCCTTCTACACTTGCTTGGAAATTTTTTTGCTTAAGGCCAATACTCTATCACATGACCACACCTTCACTTCTGACTTTTTGTTGGTTAATTGGAGACAAGAGTCTTTTGGGATTTGCCTGTGTGGGTGGGCTTTGAACCACTGTCCTCAAATCTCAGCATCTTGAGTGGCTAGAATTACAGGGACAAGCCACTGTTACCCATAGTTGAAGTGTCAATTTCATTATTAATGAAGAATTTACAGACTGTGAGAACTAAAGGGAGCCAGAGAATTTCTCCTTCCTTCCTTCCTTCCTTCCTTCCTTCCTTCCTTCCTTCCTTCCTTCCTTCCTTCCTTCATTTCTCTCTCTCTCTCTTTCTCTCTTTCTTTCATGGGGCCTGAACTCTAGGCCTAGGCACCATCCCTCAGCTCAAGGCTAGCACTCTACCACTTGAGCTACAGTGCCTTTGCCAGCAGTTTTTGCTTATGTGGTGCTGAGGAATCGATCCCAGGGCCTCATGCATGCAAGGCAAGAACTCTACCACCAAGCCACCTTCCCAGCCCTTCTCTATCACTTTGTAGAAGCCTGAAATTCCTCACAAAGCTGTCCCTGTGTGTGAAAGACCTGATTAACTGCAACACTTCAGACATATTTTTTTTAACGCTAGTTGAAATTTCTTTCTGAATGTATAGCCAAATTTACCAAAGTTAGGAAAATGTCCAGTACCAGGAATAAAGAAGACACTAAAAAAATGGGTGTCAAGTAGAGAGTCTATGCTGTTATTGTCTTAGATGGGGTTTGCTGAGCTGTCAGTACAAGTAAACTAGACGTTTGCACTTTTGTGTTCATGCAGAGACAGGAGGGAACCCTAGAGACTTTTTTAGGTAAGAGAATTGAAACCAAGAAACTCATATTTTCACACATGTTTGCAATTAATCCAAAATTCTTAGAGGCTGGCCTCTAAATGGTAAGAGAGACAAAAACAAACAAAAAGAAAAGAAAAAAAATTGATCTGCCAACTAACAATGGAAGACAACAAGGAACTGAAGGAAGTTGGCTCTTTCTTTGTGGAAACTGGGTGTGGAAAAATATTCCTTGTGAGAAATTCAGACGTAGATTCTGTTGAACCCAGGGACAGGTTTGTGATTGTCATTTGCATTAGTTATATTGTCAAAAATCCTCTAAATAGAATTATGAGAAATGAAGTGCTCCTATGTGGTAAAACTTCTAGAAATGCAAAATTGCCTGGGAAATCTGTTCTCAATTCAGATAACAGAGAGTACATGGATTCTACAGACAAAAGTCCGGCTGAAAATGACTTCACAATAAATAACTTTTCAATGGAATAAGCAAAGTAATTAAAACAAATAATTTAGTCCTTCTGCTCATAGGGTATTCTGATGGACCTTGTGAAGTAAATGAGCTGAAAATCACTAAAATATAAAACAAGAAATCTGACCAGTGAAAGAACACTACATGGGATATTTTAATTCTTAGAGTTTGTTTCTTATTGTAAAAATACTAGTACAGAGGGGTTACATGATTGAGGTAATGGGTACATTTCCTATCAAGCATTGTTACCTCCTCCTTTGTTTTTTTCCCTGTCATCACTTCCCTCCCAACCTCCCCAACTCCTTCTTCCTCCCCCAAAGTTGTAAAGCTCATTTTCAACATAGTGTCTTGTGCATCTCATTGTTACAGTGGGTCAACCTGTAACCTTATTGCAGCATTTTTTAAATTTCCCTTCCCCTCCCCAAATTAGAAAAATGGTTATACAAGATGCAGGGCACCAACATCAAATACAGTGAAAACAGGGTTTATACAGTAGGGGGTGGGGGGAGAACATACAAAAGAAACAAAAAAAATCACATAGTACATTATAAATGTTTAAACAATAGCAAGAAAGAAAAAAAACCACTGGTGTTCCTATCTTGGGGTTCATTTCGTGTAACATCTTATATAGTCATATGTACACAGCTTTTCACCTTTTCTG
Organism: Dipodomys merriami; assembly: GCF_024711535.1. NCBI lineage: Eukaryota > Metazoa > Chordata > Mammalia > Rodentia > Heteromyidae > Dipodomys > Dipodomys merriami. Next base: position 16,273,415 of record NW_027206068.1, read on the forward strand.
CTTGTCCTAGACTAGTTATTGCAAATAAGGAAAACCACAGGACCTATGTTTCTTTGGGCCTGGCTTACTTCACTTAATATAATTTTTTCCAAGTCTTTCCATTTCATAACAAATGGGTGATGCCATTCTTTCTGATGGAGGCATAGAATTCCATTGTATAGATATACCACATTTTCTTGATCCATTTATCTACTGAGGGATATCTGGGTTGGTTCCATATCTTAACTATGGTAAATCATGCTGATAAACATAGTTGTGCTGGTAGCTTTAGTATGGCCTTGTTTGTGATCATTTGGGTACATGCTCCAAAGTGGGATTGCTGGGTCATAGGGGAGCTCTATGTGGAGTCTTTTGAGGAACCGCCATACTACTTTCCAAAGTGATTGAACAAGTTTACATTCCCACCAACAATGCAGTAGGGTTCCCTTTTGGCCACATCCCCTCCAGCATCTGTTTTTTTTTAAATTAGATTTCTTGATTCTAGCCATTCTAACTGGGGTGAGGTAGAATCTCAATGTTGTTTTGATTTGCATGTCTTTTTTGTTGTTTTTAATATATGTATTTTATTGTAAAGATACTGTACAGAAGGGTTACAGTTACATGTGCAAGGTAATGAGTCCCTTTCCTATCGAGCATTTGTTACACCCTCCTTTGTTTTCCCCCTACCATCCCTTCCCTCCTCACCTCCTCAACTCTTCCCTTCCACTCCTCACCGTCCCCCCCCCCAGTTATTTTTTGTGTCCATACCGGGGTTTGATCTCAAGGCCTGAGCACTGTTTCTTACCTTTTTTTGCTGAAGTGTTATTTGCTAACACATGAACCATAACTCCAGTTCCAACTTCTTAGTGGTTAATTGGAGATAAGGATCTCATAGACTTCCCTGCCAGAGCTAGCTTCAAGCTGGAATCCTTGATCTCAGTCTCCTGAGTAGTTAGGATTACAGTTCATTTCTGACATTGTCCTGTGAGTATCGTGGTTGCATTGGGTCATCTTTTGTACTTCTTTCAGCATTTTGTTATTTCCCTTCCCTTCCCCCAATCAGATAAATGCATATACAAGATGGAGGGTACCAGAATAAAAAACAGAGATTGCCAGTGATAAACCAATGGAAAAAGAAAAATGAAATAAGAAGAAAGAACTAGATACAGTAAAATGGCAACATCAAGACTGACAACAAAAAAAAAAAAAAATAAAGACCTGTTGTTTCCAAGTCTTGGAGTTCATTTTAATTAGCATCATTTTGTATGGTCATATGTACATATCTCTTGAGCTATTTTGATTCTCAGTCAGGACTAACTTAGGCTTATACTAATTCTTGCATATGAGGGAAACCATAGAGCTTATGTTTCTTTGGGTCTGGCTTACTTCATTTAATAGGATTTTTTCCCAAGTCTTCCAGTTGCTTACAAAAGGGGCAATGCCATTCTTTCTGATAGAAGCATAAATTTCTATTGTGTAAATATACCACATTTTCTTGATCCATTCATCTATTGAGGGACATCTGGGTTGGTTCCATATCTTAGCTATGGTAAATAATGCTGCAATAAATGTAGTTGTGCTGGTAGCTTTAGTATGGCCTAGTTTGAGATCATTTGGATAAATGCCCAGGAGTGTGATTGCTGGATCATAGAGGAGTTCTGTTTAGTCTTTTGAGGAACCTCCAGACTGCCTTCTAGAGTGGTTGAACCAGCTTACATTCCCACCAACAGTGTAGTTGCATTCCCTTTTGGCCACATCCCTGCCAGCATCTGTTATTTGTTTTCTTGATGGCCATTCTAACTGGAGTGAGGTGGAATCTCAATGTGTTTTTGATTTGCATTTCTTTTATGGCCAATGATGCTGAGAATTTCTTCATGTGTCTATTGGCAATGCTTATTTCCTCTTCAGAAAAGACTCTTTTTAATTCTTTAGCCCACTTAATGGGGTGGCTGTTTCTCTGGGGATTTGTTATTAAGGTGGTTAATATTTTGAGCTCTAGATATATTTTTCATAAGATAAACTTATCTGTTGTATAGCTAGTGAAAAACTTCTCCCAATCTGTGATCCCATTTATCAAGACTTTCTTTGATTTGTTGTGTTTCTTGATCTTTATTTAGGAAGTTTTAACCTGTTCTGAGGAGTCTTAGCATGTCCCCTATCCCTTCCTGTAATATTTTCAGGGTCTCTGCTTCTACCTTGAGGTCTTTGATCCATTTGGAGTTGATTTTGGTACAGGGTGATATATAAGGATTCATCTTCAATTTACTGCATGTTTGTAGCCAATTCTGTCAGCACCATTTTTTGAAGAGACTGTTTTTCTTCCATCTGATAACTTTGGCTCCCTTATGAAAGATTAGGTGGCCATAGGTCTGTGGGAACATATCTGGGTCTTCAATTCTATTCCATTGGTTCTCTTGCTTGTTCATGTGCCAGTACCAAGCTGTTTTTATAACTACAGATTTATAATAGAGTTTGAAGTTTGTTATTGATAAAAATGAGTACATTTTAAAAAGTGATTTAAGTAATCAATGAAAGTTAAAATTTAAAAACAAGAATACATAAATGTACACTTGGAGAATTGAGAAAATTTCTTGAAGAGCAATAGAAATCATAAAACACAAAAATACGGAGTGAAGCCTATCAGTATATATCCAATAGGAGTCATATCTAATAAACGTTACAGAAAAAGGCAATGGGAGACTGCCAGAACTATTGTCAGTTATAAATAATGAGATTTTCCTGATTTAGAGGAAACAATCAAATCTTCAGATTTAGAAAACATTAAGTCATTTGCTGGTTCAACACACAGAAAAAGAGAACAAAACAGATTACAAACAAGAATGCAATGCAGGTAAATACAGCATCTTGGTAATGAATATAGAAACAAGTATTTGATAAAATGGTATTATCAGAAGGCTGAGAAAAAAATTGACAGGTAACTTACAATTCTATACCCAGCCATTATATCATTATAGTGAGGCCTAAAAAAAGAATAATTCATTCTGCTTAGGCACAGTGGGAGATGTATTGCTGAAAGAAATAAAATTAGTAGGTAAAAAAAACTCTAATCTCACTGCAATACTATAATAGTAAAAAATTAGAAAGAACACAAGTCCACAGACTGAAAAAGGAATTAAAGAAAACATTGTACAATGGAATATTATTAACCCATAAAATAGTAAGTATCATTCATAAGGACATGGATGAAAATGACAAGCTTTACTCAAATGAAATAAGCCAAACACAGAAAAATGAATGACTTATGATCTGAATTACTTGTAGAACCTCAAAACAGTTGATCCTAGAGATGTTCAGAGTTGAATAGTGATTACAAGAGCCTGAGAAGAACAATGAGGAGAAAGGTTTAGAGAAAAGTCGGCCAATGAGTACAAGCAGCTAAACTGAAAAAACAATTCCTGTTGCATAGCAGGGTAATTATAGATAAATATAATATGTTCTGTATTTCTGAATAAATGACAAGGAAAGATAATTTACCATCAAATAAGGTATTCATACTTGGAAAGACAGATAAGCCTGCCCTTATTTGAATATTATAAAATATATACATGGACCAAAATGTAACTTGCATCTCATGATAGGCACCTAAATTTTTTTTGTTTGTTTTTGTTTTTGTTTTTGGGTCCGGTCATGGGGCCTGAACTCTGGGCCTGGGCGCTGTCCCTCAGCTCTTCAGCTCAAGGCTAGCGCTCTACCACTTGAGCCACAGCACCACTTCCGGCTTTTTTCTTTTTGCTTATGTGGTGCTGAGGAATCGAACCCAGGGCCTCAGGCATGCAAGGCAAGCGCTCTACCGCTGAGCCACCTTCCCAGCCCAGGCACCTAAATTTTTATGCAGTAGAAACATAAAAAATTAGAAAAGAAAATAATATGAGCTTTATTATATCATCTAAGCCTCAATTTGATCATCTATTCTATTACTCTCATCACAGGAACATAGTAAGATTTAAATGATGGCACAAGGACAATGTTACATAACTAGCCATTCATATATTAAAAATATTTAGAAAAAAGTCCAATTCAAACATTGAATAGAAATGGAGAAAAATAAAAATAATGCAGTCACACACACACACACACACGCACACATATGAAATGACTTCATTTTGCATGGATATAAAACCTTTTACATTTTGTTAGGAATCCATTTTCTTTTTTTTATTTTATTTTTATTATTTTTATTGTGAAAATACTGTACAGAGGGGTTACAATTACATGGGCAAGATAATGAGTACATTTCTTATCAAGCATTGTAGCCTCCTCCTTTGTTTACCCTTCCCATCCCTTCCCATCCTTCCCCCCCACCGTATCCCCCCCCCCAAGTTGTAAAGTTCGTTTTCAACATGACAACTTGTACTTCTCATTGTTGCAACAGGTCCACCTGTATCCTTATTTAACTGATTTTTTTTCCCCCTTCCCCTCCACAAATTATACCGACATCAAATACAGTGAAAGCAGGGGTTATACTGTGGGGGAGGGACATACAAAGCAACAAAGAAATAATCTTATAATTGCATTAGAAACAAATGCATGAAAGAAAAACAACATTTGAAATACATATCTTAGGGTTCATTTTTCCTAACATCACCTTATCTGACCTTTTCTGCTTGACTCATACATATACTAGATATTGCAAATAAAGGAAATCATGAGACCTATGTTTCTTTGGGATTGGCTTACTTCACTTAATATAATTTTTTCCAAGTCTTTCCATTTCCTAACAAATGGGGCAATGTCATTCTTTCTGATGGAGGCATAGAATTCCATTGTGTATATATACTACATTTTCTTGATCCATTCATCTACTGAGGGGCATCTGGGTTGGTTCCATATCTTAGCTATGGTAAATAATGCTGCAATAAACATAGTTGTGCTGGTAGCTTTGGTGTGGTCTTATTTGTAAACATTTGGGTAAATGCCCAAAAGTGGGACTGCTGGGTCATAGGGGAGCTCTATGTAGAGTCTTTTGAGGAACCTCCATACTGCTTTCCGAAGTGGTTGAACAAGTTTACATTCCCACCAACAATGTAGTAAGGTTCCCTTCTGTCCACATCCCCTCCAGTATGTGTTGTTATTAGAGTTCTTGATTTTTGCCATTCTAACTGGGGTGAGGTCAATTTTCAAAAACAGATCATCAACTCGTTTTTGAAATTTTCACTTTTTGTTACTTAATGAAATGATTTACTTTAATCAAATCTTAATTTTTTATTGTGAAAATAATGTACAGAGGGGTTACAATTACATGGGTAAGGTAATGAGTACATTTCTTATCAAGCATTGTTGCCTGCTCCTTTGTTTCCCTAAATTTTTTAAACTTACATTGATTTCAAAAATTTATCTATATGTATGTGGGATTATGTCATTTTAAATGGACTATATTACCTTCAGTGTGGAGTTTATATTTTCTAGGTACACTAAGAACTTGGCATTTTAAGATAAATTTGATTTAAAATATTTCTCCTAATTTCTCGAGCTTCTCATACATTAAAATCAAACTCTCTTTCAGAATCTTGTTTGTTTATTCTTAGGACATATGAAAGAATGTCTTTTCCACAGTGTAGATTAGGTCACATAAGGAATGGTCATCTGTAGTCCCAGCTACACAGTAGGTAGGAAGATTATAGAAAGATTGTAGTCCAAGGCTTGATCACTGCTAAAGTGTGAGACTCTAGCTAAAAACTAAAGCAAACAAGGGTTTGGGGTCATGGTCCAATGGTAGAGTCTGCCTGGCAAGTTTAAAACCCTGAATTCAAACCCCAGTACTGCCACACAAACAAAGAAAAAAAACATGAAGTATTAACTATTTTGATCAACATGGAGGACCATGAGAAACAGTAGGACCATCAAGTCTGGAAGCACTTTGAGTTCAATAACCATGTAGCACCTGTTAATCAATGCAACAAATATTTCAGGTTTGTATTTTCAACTGGAAACTATTCTTTTGAAAGAATGGAGTGATACTGGTTCGTCATTTTCTACTTACACCCCATTGTTTCAAATTCTGTCTTTTCACCATGGAAACTTACAAGAAACAACCATGAAGTAACATTTGCCATTTGAAAAATTTGATTAAACCAAAGGTATTCACTATTGAAATCCATTCTAGTCACCCATTCTATCTCGTTTACTTTCTCTTAGATGAAATATTACTATCTTTTTCTCAAAGGAACCCAAACCATTATCCATTGGAAAACAGTCATACTTTAGAATGTTAAAAATTACAGGGGGTTAGAAAACACAAAAGTAATTATTAGTCTTGGACTAGATTTCAAGAGTGTGGAATACATGTTCTAAAGATATCTTAGGGCTCTTGACTAGATTAAAGTAAGATGTTGTAACAGGGAAAGGAAGAACTGTTTTGTAACTTGTACTTGCTGTATAAACTTAGCCACAATTACCATATCCATTTAACATGATAATTTAATAAAAATATTAAGGATAGCAGAGACAAGAATATGATATATTTTAAAGATTAATCATAGATTTTTAGTAAAAGAATACCTTGGATAGATAATGTACACCATTTGGAACGACAGTAGGTAAGGCAAAGTAGATGTGGGTGAAAATTGAATCCTGTCTTACTAACTCTAACAGTGGGTGAGGCTTGAAGCTATCATCTGCAAATGGACATAATTGCATCTATTGTGTAAGATTCATATGGTTAACTAGAATTCTAGTACAGTTTTCAATACAGTAATAGTAGAGACTATAGTAGGCATTTAATTTAATAACTTAATTTAATATAGCTTCTATTATCCTTCATATCAGCCAGTAGACAGCATCCAAACCAGTAATTCTATTTTAATTTACTTTCCTTGCTTTGTGGATTATTACTTCATCATAAGGGAAATTTACTTGTAAATCAATGTTTTCATTTCCGCAAAGTTGAATAGTATGTCACAGTCACTTATAAGTAATAAAAATTTTATTTATTCAACAAACATTTGTCAAATATCTTGTTGCTGTGTGACGGTAAGCATCAAAATAAGAACACTTTTATTTCAAATAGCTTTTATTCACAGAGGACTAGAGGAAAATCTAATTCAGTAGAAAACACAAGACAAAAAAGCATTTTTCATTCATTCTGAAGAAGGGTCATGATATTAACAACATCAACAATAATTTGAGACATGACTCTGTGTTTTCAAATCCAGCAGCAACAAAAAAGGAATCAGAGAAAAGGTGAACCCTGTGAGCATGTTCAACAATGGTACAGTTATTGTTTATTGATCCTTTTTATAATCATTCTGCATGTCTGGGAAAATACACTGGAAGCACAACTTTTAGATGTTTGGCAACATATCTTTTTCTCAGCAGCTTGAGATGACAGATCTTGGTGAATGCTAGTCAAAAAAATTTAGGGTAAAACCACTGGTGCACAGACAACAAACTGATCTTATTACAGAAACATATATCAGAACACAATAGAAAAGACACGTTAATTTTACCATAAACCAGAAACTCCAGATTATTGGCACATACATCAAGAAGCCTGGCCTAGTGTTTAATCACAGAAGTAATAAATATTGGTTTCCTGCTTGACCTGCCCACCTGATTTGAAAATATTAGGAACTTGCTTTCAAATTACACCAACTGCCAGCCCTATAACTTATGAAATGGCCATTTGTATTTAACAAGTTTGCAATCCTAGCAGCCATTGAAAAAGTAACTTATATCATCTAGTTGTTGTGGAAATAGAGATGAACATTTCTTATCTAGAAAGAGTTTGGTAATCTTACAATTTAGAAGATCAAAGAAAGATTTTAGAAAAAAGAACTACTAAAATAAAGCCAAAAATTTGAGTACATAAGGAAGTAGAATCATCCTTACTCAGATGTATAGAATTTTAACTATTTGTTATTACTTCATTTGCATTCAACTTTATAGATATAAAGACAATAGCCAGATATTGCTGCAATCACTCTATTAATTGTAACAAAATTACATCTCCAAGAAAGGTCAACTATAACAAAGGATAAAAGACATGACTACAATGTCCCCGGAAATATTTGATTAACCATTCTTATTATATTGATGTTGTTGCTTGTTCTTAATGTGCTTAATGCCTAAACAAGTAAATAGAATAAGACTCTTTAATTGAAATGTCTGGAAACATTTTTTATTTCCAAAATATATTGATTTAAAAATTCCCCTTAGTCATTTTTTTGCTTCAAGTGAGTGTTTATGATTGTAGGTTCAACTCACAATAACATCTTGCAAAGCATACAGAAGAAAAGTATATGTACAACTGTTTCTACCCCAATACTAGCACTACACAATTGAAGAGATTTTAAAACTATATTTGAAACAAAAACATTTTATATTAATAAAAGCAAGTGCCAAGCTTCAATTATAGACCCAAACACAAGAACTTTGGGTGTTTTTAAGATAAAAATGATCAAAACATAGTCGAGTGGTACTTGACATAGGAGAGATTAAATGAAGTATAAGAATAACCTATTCAGAGTTCTGTAAACTAACTTGCAAAAAGTAAGCTCAATGGCAATCTCAAAAAAGAAATTGTGAAGTTTGTTTCTGCCTAGAAAACATAAAGTAGAGATTTGAGATACCATTAAATGTATAGATATGGCAATTTGGTACTGGAAAACAGGAGAAGCAGAAAGATTGGAAAGAAAACGATCAATTAGAAACATTGGTACAGTACAGTGAATTGCTTAGTGTTCCAATTGAGAACTAAGGAATTTTAAGAAATTGTTACAACTCATTGCCTTATCATTGAGAACAAGTCCAAGCAGCTCTAGATCAATAGTCGAGGGCTGTACGATCTAGCTATATCTGGAATATTAACAACGGACTCAGCCTTTGCTTAATATATTACACAAAACCTATAAGAAATATCATAGATAAAAACAAACTGTAATTAAATGGGAGGAATCAAGTTCTGTAGTTCTGTGTGTGTTCCATGCTCACGGGATGTTTTTATCCTCTGGTCACATGACAATCATGCACTCCTTATGAAGGATTTAATGATGCAAAGCAAGCTCATAAGAGTTAGGAGTTAAGAGCCATGATTTTCAATGTAAATATACTCAGAGAAAGAAGCCACAGATAAGCACTTTCATATTTCAGTGATAGTGTTGATGAAGGTGATGAGTACTTCAGAATACTTCTATTAAAAGACCATAAATAGTCCATAACACTGCTAGAAACCAGAATATAATTGTGTCCTAGGGGAACACAAGCAATTTGGTGGTGATCATGGTCATGTTGATGATCAGACAATAAAATGCCTTCACTTCTTAGCATAGATCATCTGTTTTTCATTTCTTGTGAAGGCGAAAATACTCTCTTTTTGGAGATAGTCTAACAACAGGTGTTCTTTTCTCTTTCTCTCTTTCTCTCTCTGTCTCTCTCTGTTTCTCTCTATCATTTTCTCAGCATGAAAGTGATTTCATTCCTGAAGCAGGAAAAGAATGCTAAGATAGATACTGCTAGAAATGGCAGTATCAAATTCTGGCACAATGGTTATTTCAAACTAAGAATGAATCACTTTTAAGGCAGAAAATTTGCCTTGTTTCTTCTGGGGCTATTAGATTTGTCACCACTGAGACAAAATGAGAGTAATTTTAACAGGAAGAATAGGAAAAAATGTTTAAATAAATTGTCCTAAATATAAATGCTAGGCTTAAAAAAAACTAGAAGTTTAAAAGTGCTGATCTAAGAAGAAATTTCTCCCAGGAGACTTTCAATATGATCATTCTATTTTACTTCCATATGGAGTCTGTAAAGACACCCAGTAAATCCACAGGCTTTGCAATTGACCTCTAGAAATAAAACAGGCCTGAACTATTAGGAGAGACCCAGGCCATAATTTCTGAAATCTTTGTGAGAGATGACCCATTTTCAAGGCCACCATGTTTTTTCAGTAAGGGGAATAAGAGATGGGCATGTGGTTATAGTCAGCATTAAGGGCAAGATTTTTCTTCCTAGGAATGGAAATGCACCTTCTATGTGATGTTTTTCAATAAATGTTTAAATCCATTTTCTCCAAAAGAGGATTTCTATCTCTACTACAGATAACATACATGTATTAAAATATATGAAAATATTTAATCTGAGTATTCTTCTAATTAAGCAATGACAACGGGTCCATTTTGCTCAGTATTAAGTAGAAATGTCTAGGTTTTTCCAAGCTCAATATATAACTCAAATTATACTGTGTAAGAAAATTGACTTACTAAGTTTTGGTTTTGTATCTATTATGAAATCACTACTAATATTATTTACTAGTAGCTTTTTCAAAAATATGATTTTTATTCACCATAGATGAGTTAATCTTCAGATAGGAAGAGAGTTCATGTGATTTTCCTTCAAAGTATAGATCAGATGAAGTACCTAACTGGTAATGTTTAGGGGACCATTTTTTCCCCACTAGCCTCTTTCTGGGACCCGTTTGGTACATGCAATAAAGTGTAACTATGAGTTTAGAAGTGTAAATGTGAGTATAGAAAAAAACTATACAAATGAAACTGCCCCTCCAGAAAGTGCTAGTCTATTTTAAAAGAAGTGTTGAGAGTCTCAGAAAATGTATCCATTCTCTTGCTCAGAGATGTACTCTGATGTAATGGTCTAATCAAACAGTACTACATTCTGTCCTTACAATTACATTCGGCTGCCATTAATCTTCTCCACAGCTTTCTGCCTCTCTTGATACCCCCGTGACTAGTGTGTACGGTGTCAAATGGAAGGATGTGTGAATAACTCCTTAATGTGTCAAGCTTTAAATCCAAGTGCCCATGGAGATGTCCCAGAGATAGGGCTTTATCAGATAGACGGCTTGGCATAAATCATGGCAGGAACCTCAGTATATTAGTAGCTCATTAAATTTTCATTGCCATCATTTAAAAAATATTCAGGAAGGAGGAAGAGTAGTCTTAGGGATTTATAATTATGAAGTTAGTTTTAAAATTTGCCAATTATGTTTCTTAATAAACTAAAGGTAGAGGGTCTTTCGTTTTTTAAGCCTTCAGCTCTGCTATCTGATTTTCCTTAAGTAAATTTCCTCAAGCCATTAACAAAGTAACAAGAGCTTGAAAATACGACTCATGTATTTTTCTGAAAATGTCAAGAAAATGAAATTTAGGAAAAATAATCATTACTATTATGAGTCTAGATTAACTTAACCCTTATGCAATGAAGATAATTTTTTACCTAATACTGAACTATATTCCATTTCAGAGTGTCTCAAATTTCTAAGATGTTAAACTAAATATTGAGCCATTTTTGTATATGTAATAAAAGTCTTTAAAATTAAAATGGTAATCCTAAAAAAAACCAAATGCATGAAAAATATGGTCTGACTGTATAACAAAAGGGAGTTGTATAATTCTACTTGAGTGAAATCTTTCATCTTTGATTTACAGGTTAGAGTCTGCCCTAACTAGAACCATATTGCTCCATATCTTTCCTATCATGGCCTTCCCTAAAACCTTGTTTTAATTAAGGTTTCTTTCAGATTTCTGAATAAAAGCATGACAATCTTCACTTATGGCTTTAATATATCCTTTGAGTTAGTCAAAGATGTTAAAAGAAACATCGGCTATTTCAAAAGGATCATCCAGATATCGAGTATGTAAGGTATGGTAACCTCCCTGTCTTTAGGTGTTGGAGTATACATTGAAATAGAATTTTCAGAAGTAGCAGGAAAAACCTGCTTCTGTAATCATTAGTAAACTGCTTTTAATCTCAGAAATATATGTCCTTTATCTTTGACCTCTGCCACTAAGGTAAAGTGTGGAAAGGTTAAATTTTGTGTTTATTTTCACAGGAAGGCACAGCTTCTTGGTTCACTCAGTCCAGAGTGACTTCAGGTACACAGTACCTTCATTAACATATTTCAGTGATCATGAAAATTCAGTGACAATGCTTAAGCTATGTTCGCCTCAGTGGTTTAATCACTAAAACAACACATGCTGACAAAGCAACAGTGTTAACCTGGAAAGTAAACAAGAGAAATACTCAAAGCCCTTGTGTAATAGGGGAGATTATGAGTGATTTTTAGTTTTTCTAAAGAAAGGAAGGATGAAAGTGTTTGTTTTTAAAGAAGCCACAGGTGGTGGTGTGGGCACAAATGAAAAGGTAAGATAATGCATTTTTGATTGATTTGGAAAAAATTCAGACCATGTTTAAAAACTTACGTGCTTCTTAAAGACATAGACATAAGACATATACTTAGAGGTTCTGTCACCAAGGAATAGAGCTGAGGGACCCACATTGGCCTATACAACTGCATGTGAAAATAAGAAATAGATGTTACCGAAGCAGGATTTTTCTTTTTCAAAAAAGTGACAAAAATATTGCACCATAACATAGGAGTATGTGAGTTTCCTTTGGTATCAGGCTTTGAGATACAGCTTGTATTATTTTACTGTAGAAAGCCCTACCCTAGGTCCTCCATCTTGACTTCTTCCTAGTTGAACTGTGTGGTAAAAACAAATGCAAAATAACAAAACAAAACAAAAAAGAAAGAAAACTTAAACCCACTGTAATCTGTCTGGAATTGTGACCCCTTCATAGCTGAGAAATCCTGTAAACAATTTGTGACTGCTAGACAAAAAAATTGCCCAATAAAACACTGATCAGAATGTTAGGAATGAATATGTTTCAGCTTTTGCCGCAAGTTTCCCTGGCTATCGTCGCTTCTGAAAAATTAACAATATCTAATGCTGTGTTGGATGTTCCTAGTTCCATGCTTCATGTCAGGGAGTGGGTCTCCCAGCATAAGAAAGGCATGCTGGAAGCAGTTTCTCCCAATCGTGGTTTACTGTAACTTTAGAATCACAGTGGTTAAGTTTCAGGAATCTTTAATGCCCTTTCAAGTCCATCCAAAGAACAAGTGAAGCTGCTGTTCAGAATTTTGTGCCCAGTGTTTATGATCCATCGAACTGTGCCACCCAGGCAGCAGACAAGACATGTCTGAGGGTGCTGGGTGGGGGTGGGGTTACACATGATGTCACACACAGGAAATATCGGGGGAGATTTGGCACTTCATGAGGCCGGCTCCTCTTCCATGGGCTCACAAGCAGCTCTGTAAAAATAAACAGGCAATCAGAATACGGCATAAGAGTACACAATGACATTGTAGGTTTTCATGCATAATCAAAGCTGATTTTTCAGCTCTCTCTGATGTTTATTTGTGTTATTCAGTTATCCATAAATAGGGTTTCTTTCCTAGGAAGTATAAATAAATGTCAAGTGGAAAAACATTTTAGATCCAAGCAATCATTGGAAACGTTCCTGTTTATATTAAAACATGTCAGAATATTTTATAACTCTAGATTCCAAAACGTACATGTTTTGTGTCTAGTGCAGTCCAATAATTTATTGAAAAAATTAGCTATGATATTTTTATTTTCAGAGCAATTGCAGTGATTTCCTATGGAACCAGTTTGCTAATGAGAGCAAAGAACCCAGCTAGCTTCTGGAGGAGACTCACCAGGGCCCTGGTTTTTGCTTCTGTTCTTTCATAACTGGATTGGCCCTCTGCCGGAGGCATTGAAAATCAAATTCTGAATTTGATTAGTAAATCACTGCTTACAGACCCAACATTTTTATAAGAAACGCACTATGGCAGTGTGTAAATAGTTTTTATTCGGCATCATCTGTGGAGAGTTCTGCTCAGCTAAAACCAAAACTAATTGCTTGAAAATTTATACTTGAGAGTTAACCTTAATTTAGTAACACTTTGAGGGTGTTTTAAGGCAAACTTTCAGAATGATTTTCATTTAGTCAAAAGAACAAATTGCAGCAGGAATCCAAATACATGAGGTAGTTGGATTGTCTTAGGAAGTTAGATTACTGGGATCAGAGATGCCAGGATTGAGCTTGAGTGTGAGTACTTCAGTCTGCAACCATTGCAACTGCTACTGTTAGAATCACATTTCTGTCAAACTATGGTCTCAGGTGTCGACCCTGAGGAAAAACTTGTTTTTCACGGAATTAAGGAAGAGTAAAAAGATATGACGGAGAATGTACAAACAACAAATAGTGTAAGGCATTAGTAATTACTTCATTTCTGCAGCTCTCATGCACATACAATGTTGACACATGGCCTGAGAAACAGGGATGTAAGCATCCCTAAAAGAAACACAGTGCATGCAGGATAGTCCTATCTGGATGATGGAATAATTGATTGGTAGTTTTCATTTTCTCTTGCATATTGGTTATGTATTTGCCAGGATTGAATAACGGATACGCTTTCATATTACAAAAAAGTGCAGTGTTTAAAGCAATATATTTATGAAGCACTAGTCATGCTATTTTAGAGATTTACAAGGAAAAAAAGGAAAAAAATTAAATAGTTGCCATTTAGCTTAGTATTTCTATAGCATTTCATTTAAAACATTGGAGAAAATATATTACCCATGGAGTGGCAACAAAATACGTCAACATTTTAAAAAACAAAGAATAAGAAGCATTATATATTTATAATTTAACATTACCAAGAATTAAACTTTTAAAGGGTACCACGAGAAAGACCTCCAAACCCTTCAAATGCCCCCTTCTGAGGGCATTTATGCCTGTCCAAGAATATTCAGGATCAGAGGTCGTAAGAAAATGTGGTGTTTACACATGGCACATAAGATAAAAACTATCAAAGTGAGTCATACTTACTAAAATCCTTTCTACCCAACCATTTAAAGAGAAAAAAATTTAAATTCAAGAAAACACTAAGTTTCAATGCTAGTTTATAAATAAATATGCATACTTTTTTATTACATCTGAGAATGTATGGACAAGAAGTTGTAGAATAATCACATTCATTGTTCTAATGGGTACTGAGGCATATCATTCCTAAACCAAAGCCACAGTGAGTTGATCTTTTTCGATATCAAGGACTCAATTGTCTGCAACTCCAGAGTCGGTGGTGTGTGGGAAATGCCCAGAGGTCTCTTTTGTAGGGGTCACCTGTTTCCTTTCTGGGGAAGACCTGTGCATTCCCCTAGGTCTAGGCTCTTCTGTGGTGAACAGATATGTCTACATTGCAAACCACTCACTGGTAAAAGCTGAACCTCTTCTGTGGAATCATGGAGACTTGCAGTTGAATGTAGCACTTGGAGACATATCTTGTTTCTGCCCTCCCCTTAAACTCATTTCCTAATAACTTCATTTTTTTTCAGAAACAATCCACTTACTGCTTCTCCGTACTCACTACTGACCCATTCTCCCCTGTGTCTTGCAGCATAGATGGATTGGTACACAGCAATGACTTGGATTTCAAGGTAGATTGTCCATATCTAAATACCAGCTCTGTCAGTCTCTAGAATGTAACCTTGAGCAAATTAGTGTCTTTAGAATCCCAATTCTCTCTTCAAAATAAAAATAGGCAGCCCTAATGTCTCTCCAGGGATGTGGGAACAAAATAGGTAAATCTAAGAAAATATGCTTTATAAACTATAAAGTATTCATCACAAAATAATTGCATCACTTGTATCTACCATTGCCACACTTCATCTCTTTTCACTTATCCATAGCTCTCAGCAGAGGTGACATTATTCTTTTTTTTTATTTTTCTTCCAGGGACAAAGTCTCAATATATAGATCAGGCTAGTTCAAACTTGTAATATTGCTGCCTCCATCTCCTGAATGCTGGGATTATAGGGATACACTACCATGCCCAAAAGACATTTTTATTCAGTCCTTATCCCTCTGTAACTATTTTATATGTTTGCATACTTTTTTAACACTTAGAAATTAAGTTAATGACAGATTATGTATGTGTGTGTGTGTGTGTGTTAAAAATGAAAAGAATTTGATGGTGTGCTCAAATCATTGTCTCTATCGTGGATGCCTATCTGTTCATTTACTAGACAAAATCCTGTATGTTCTTCCACTCTGGTTCAGTTGCCCCTAGCTGTTATTTGTTCTCTATTCCTTGTTCTACTTTGTGGTCTTTCATTTTATATAGAATGATGTCTAAATCTTCTCAAATAACTTGCATATATTATCCTGATTATTCATGCTTAATCTTGTTGTAAGAACAAAGCCAATCCTCATCTTCAAAGATTGTGAAAATATACTCCCTTCCACGGGGGAGAAAGACTTTGTAGATGTGATTAAGGTTTATGGACCTTGGAGTGGTGAAATTATCCAGTGTAATCATGGAAGCTCTTAAGGGTGGCAATCCTTTCTTGTTGCACTCAGAAGAGATGTGATGACTAAGGAAATGTCAGTGAGATAGGAAGTTGCTGGCTTGGAAGTTGGAGAAAGGGGCTATGAGCCAAGGAATGTAAGCAGCCTCTAGGGCTGGAAAAGGCAAGGGAACAGATTCTTCCCTAGAGCCTCCAGAAAGGAACACAGCCTGCCAACACCTTTTAGCCAGTGAGACCAGTGTCAAACTTCCAACCTAGAGAACCTCTCTGTTATTTTAAACCATTAAATTCTTAGTAGCTTTTACAGCAGCACTAGGAAACTACTACAATTCACCAGTACACGAACATTTTGTTGAGGCCGTTTTGTGGTGATTTTGGCTCTCAGCACTTTGGCACGGAGAAATATAAAGATATTTAAAGAGGGATTGAACTTGATGTCCTCACAGGTTCATCCTCATCATTGGAAAATAATCCTGCAATCTCTCCCCGCATCAACCCCATGTACAATTCCTTTCGGCTTTCATTCAACTGTCTTTCTCCTTTAATATATTTCCTTTGCCAAGCCAACTTCATGATCCAACTGGATTATGGAATTTTAGTTAGCCATTATACTCCAAAAATGAATTTTGTCAATGTCAAAAGAAAAACAGATTAAATTGAAAAGAATAAAAGTGATATTGATAATTGTAAACCAATATTTATGGAGAATATCTCTGGGCTGTTAGGTCAGTCATCTAAGATGTATAGCTTTATTGTATCCTAGAAATGTTTTTTCTTACTTTAAAACAAGTAAATTAGATTACAATAGAGATTAACTATTGATCTTTTAGCACAAAATTGAGTATGAGAAGTATAGGCAAGCAGACTCAAGTGAGGAAATAAGAAACAAAGATAATATGCATCTGATTTTACTTTTGGCTCTATATGTTTCCTGTTTTCTAATTAAGTGCTGTTTAATATAGGACAGAGAATTGAACTCTAGAACAGAACAGGGCATGAATTTATTCCCTGATATACCAAGTCAAGCTTCATATATCCCCCAAGGACATATTAGGCACTAAAAAGATATAAAATTATGGCCATGGTGCCAGGAAAGAGAAGCTTTCCCTCTCTTCCTCTCCATTCCCTTCCCTTCCCCTTATCTCTCTCCTCTTCCCCTCCCCTCTCCTTCCTTCCCCCAACCTTCCTCTCCTCTCCCTTTCTTCTTTCTCCTCTCCTCTCCTTTCCTCTCCTCTCTTCTTCCTTCCTGTTCCTGCCTTGCCCAGCCCTGCTCTGTTCCTAGTACCTTCCAAATCTCAGCCTATTCAACGAAGTCTTTGTTAACATTGGGGGAAAGTTAAAAATACAATCAATTTCCCATGTTTCTTCATTATATAATGAATTGAAATCATTTATGAGAAAATTTGCAAAAAAGGACATATAGATGATTAAATAAATAACCGCACTAGACTGCATTAAGAAAATTGAATAAGATTTACACCACAATTGATGGCTTAAACCTGCATCTGAAAAAATTCTCAGGTTTTGTTTTTGAGTTGCAAAAGGGACATAGTTAGAAATTCTAGAATATAGATATGGCTCTAAAACCTTAATAGTTGATCATGCTGAATCTTACTTGCCAGGGCGGACATTTTCTAATTTTCTAGATCTTCAGCCAAGCCTGAACTGGTATCCAATAATAAGTCTCAGTAGAGTAATGATGAAGCATTTTGAAACAGAGTTAAGAAATGCAAAGAACAAATCTTTTAAAGGTATAGTTTCTTAGCAAATAATCAAATTAATATTTCAATTTCACTTCTAAACAATAATTAACATGTGTGTATATATATGTGTGTTGCATGTGTGTGTGTGTGTGTGTGTGTGTGTGTGTGTGTGTGTGTGTATGACCAAGCATACTAAACAATAGCTGGAATAAATGGATCATGTCCATTTAATTTTCTTTGGGTATTTAATTTGGGTCCAACAAGGTTTTGTCTTTCTTTCTTCTTCCCTCCTTCCTTCTTTTTTTATTATGTCTTATCTTTCTTCTTTTCTCCTTTCTTCTTCCTTTACTCCTTCCCCCTTCCTTCCTTTTTTTCTTTATTTTTGTTGAGCTAGCAATCATTTCTTTTCTACTAAAGTCCCTGTCACCTGCAAATTATATTTCAAACCTTATATCAGCTAACTATCATCAAGTAAATTCTCACATATGTGCCTTTTCCTAATTATTTGGTCTTCAAGGTCCATCAATTTAGTTATAAAATGAAATGGTTCTCTGAACTGTGTTCCCCCCTCCCCTGTCCAAGAAAAATGAACAGAAAATACTTGCAGTGGTTCTTAGCCAGGAGCGCTTTATCCCTTATTCACTAGTGGTAAGTGAGTCAGATATGAATTGGCCAGGAAAAGAGCTGCCTTACCCAAAATCTTAGTACAAAATGAGTCATCTCACTCCAAACACCAATAGATCCTCCAAAATAACTGGCAAGTATTTCCTATAAAAAGAATCTTGCCTTTACTCTTTTCCATCCATTTAGCTCTCTGATTTTTTCTAATTTTTCAATTTCCTGTGTGCTTATAATATTGCATTCATAATAAAGGCCCAGGGACATTTCCATCCCTTTATCTTACTTTGAAAGTCATTTTTCCCTACCAAGTAGTAGGACAATTCTGATAGCATTCCTTTAGAAAGAGTAAATGCTCTCTCATTCTCTCTCTTTCATCTGCCTGTCTGTCTGCCTCTCTTTCTCTGTATCTCTCTCACTCTATCTTTCTTCCTTTCCATCTGTGTCTCTTTATCTCTGTCTTTGTCTCCCTCTCTCTCTTTCTGTCTCTTTCTTTCACTCACTCTCTCTTCCTATTTCTTTCTTTCCTCCTCTGTCTCTGTCTCTTTCTTTCTCTTTCATGACTCATTTGTCATCCAATTGAAAGGCAAGAGCCACTTCTAGAAGAATTTCTATTTTCCTTTGTGGAAAGAAGAGTCCAAAGTTATAAAAAATGTTTCAAGCAAAACAATTTTTCTTCTCACAATGAAAATCAATCATAATAGTGATATCTGCTTAAAACTGATAGATGAACACGAAACAAACAATGAACTTTGAATTCTGCTTTCCCATTCTCTCTTTGCTATTGGATGAAGTTTAAAAATTATGGCAGGCCAAATTATAGATTTCCAGGAGCCGAATGCACTGTTTACCTGAGGGTAAACAAATATGCCTTCAAAGCCAAGTCTTGCCAAAGTGCTGAGATTTTTTTCTAATACCAGGGGCTCATTACATCATTTGTTATTGCTAATTATTCTAAATGATGTAATTTTAATGAGCAAAATAACAATTCATTTCACTTGGTGAAATTCAGCCTCATTTTTCTATATTAAATAAATTCTAAAGAATAGCTATGCTCCTTTTATATCCAATACTAACAGATGTTAGTTTCCTCACTTTTATGGCCCTCTCATGACAGACAACTAACTGTTTTTGGCCTTGGGAATAATTGCAACACCTTTTGGATTATGAACTTGGTTCATGTCTTAGCTGGGAACAGCAGGGGGTTAGTTCATATTATCAAAGATGTAAAATAAGTTTTCCCTTATGCTCCAGACATTATAAGAAAAATGCCTTCGAAGTCAGCAATAGGCAAGTTTTTTCCCTTAACAATGATCTGGTCTTTAAGTGGTTATACTAAGAGAAAATAATTGCATAAAAATGAAATTGCTTATTCAGTTTATCTACTGCTCTTTGCCAAAACAAGATGTTAAATCCATTAAGCTCTGAGTATCCAGTAAAAGCAAGAAAGCTAGAACTGTTCAAATGTGTGCATTCTTGGGAAACTTGCCAACCTATGCACTAGTAGCAGGATCTGTGTAATTAATGGTGATGTTATTGACGGAGGGAGTCCGATTACCTTCTCAGAAGCAATTTCAGAGTGCAAGCTGGCAGAGCCTGAGCAAAAACTCACCTGATTCACTTTTCCCTTAAGGATATATGACCGTGAAGTCAGCCATAGAGACAGCCAATGCTAAGGTACATTTGTTGTGTCTTTGGTCACATTAACATTAAAGAAATTCTCTGTCTATTGAGTGGAACGATGAATCAATGAACATGAAGATGTACAAACTGACAAAGATTTCTTAAAAAAAATAACAAGTCAATCCCATTTCAGATAAACCTTACTTTCCCCCCTAGAAAGTTCCTATGAAGACAGCTTGAGACCAATTCATTTTTACAATACAAAATAAAACTCCACTCCACACCTTCTTCCATACTCCTGGGCAGGAAACCTCCACCATCATCTAGGTTTTGGATCTCAAGGAGAATCACATAAGAGTCCCTGTGCCTTTTTGCTGTCTATTGCCTAGTGGCATTATATCCAGCCTCTGATCTCCTCTTTTCCCTTTGTTATATTAAGGATTTCAAAAATGATGAGAGGAAGAAACAGAACATCTGGAAAAATAGGGATAACCAGGGAAAGAAGTTAAGCCCATAAGCAGCGTGTTCCATAATGATCTGTACTAAATTATCCAACAAGGAGTGATTTTTCTCACCATCTATCTCTTCCCTTCTATTTTTCTGTGAACTGCAACCACATGGACCAAGTCTGGAAGAATGTAGCAACTGAAATTCTCCAGAGCCTAAAGCCTGTGTTATGGCATCTTGTGGCTTTGGCAACACAGGTGGAGGATGTGGAGGAGACAGGTGAAGGAAACCCAGGAGGAAGGTCCAGGACTGCCCATGATGAACCCGGATGTGAGTGACCACCCGGCTCTCCCACACTGGACTCATACCTGCTGTCTTCCTGAGCAAAGGGTTGTTCCACATCCACCGTGAGGGAGGCCAGAGCAGAAACGGTCTCTGTCTCCTCTTGCAACTGAGTACCAGGCAGAGCACAGCCCCTTGGCACAGCCACCATCCTTACTGACTTCCAGTACTTGCCTAGAAAAAAAAATCCATCATGCTTTATAGAAATTTAAGTTAGGGTGTAGTAATCAGAATACTCTTACAGATCCAACTCGGAGGACTTAAATCTCCATGTTTTACAGCTGTAATTTGGTTTCTTAACTGCTATGATTAAACCTTTTTTGGTCTAAGAATGGTGAGTTGTGAAGTTCTCATATCCCCAAGCCTGAATCTCTCCCATGCTCAGAAGCCATTAAGTGAGGAATAATCCACAGGGTAATGTACTAACCAGCAGACTGACATCTGTTTCTACCACTAAGCAAGCACTATGCCCCCTGGGAAGCTCTCAAGAAACCTGAAAGTAGACATCTCCTACAAAGAATGAATGAATAAAATAGTAAAGTTAGAAATTAGCCCTTGAACCATTAACTTTTTGGGTTTTTTTTTTAATGAAGTTGGAATATTAAAGGGAAAAGAAAAGCGGAGCCATGCCAGCATGAATGGTATGGCAACTTTGCCAGAACAATCAGGTTTGTTAGTCCTGGCTGTTCTTTCTTTTCTCAGCTAAAGGGTGTGTACTAGAACAATAATTGATTTAAAACTTTAATATATGCACTGGCTGATGTTGGAATCCATCCACATGTCATACTGATGTTTCATTTTCTTTTTCTTTCTTTCTTTTTTTTTAAAGTCACGGAAGGAGAATGAGAGGAAAATAGGAGGTCATTTCATGAAAGCATGCCAGTAGGATAGGAAAGAGCAGAGTCAAAAACTTCATGGAAGCAACGAAGCTACTTTATGTGTTTATGAAGTGTTGACCAGCTTCACATCAAAGCAGGAGAATCTCCTGAAGTTCTTTCGTAACTCACCAGGTTAGACCTATCTGCAGGCTGAAAAGTTGGGCAGGAATATACCATGCAATGGTTTTGCTTATTTAAAACAAGCAAACAAACAAACATCCTGCTTGAATGTAAATGGCAGATAAACACTGGATTGAAAAGTAAGATGAAGCTGGGTGCCAGTGGCTCACGCCTATAATCCTAGGTACTCAGGAGGCTGAGATCTGAGGATGGAGGTTCAAAGCCAGTCCGGTCAGGGAAGTAAGTCTGTGAGATTCTTATCTCAACTAACCACCAGAAAACCAGAAGTGGTGCTGTGGCTCAAGTGGTAGAGCGCTTACCTTGAGCTGAAGAGCTCAAGGACAGTGCCCAGGCCTAGAGTTCAAGCCTCATTACCGACCAAAAAAAGAAAAGAAAAGAAAAGAAAAGTAAGATGATTGGGCTATGCATTCCACTCTTCCTCCTTCCCTCCTTACCACACTTTTAAGACTTACATGGACTTTATTTCTCCCTATTAACATCAAGGATTGCCTTAAAATCCTTCCAAATCTGACATTTTGTGATTGCATACTGCTTCACAAAAAGAATGAATGCCACTTTAGGGAAGGAAACTCAGTTTCTCTGTCCATTCTTTTTGTCAACAAGACTTTCTGACACTGATCACGCCTTTACTTGCTGTGATCATTATTCCAAATTTCTGAGAAGCTCAAGTTTTCATGTGATCCAGATAATTGCAATTTTGTCAACAAATATACAAACTTTTGCAAAAACAAAATGCGATGTTATGTTCTTGTCACCAAGAAATGCTGGGCCTGGTTGGGACAGCTCTATCAGTTAGCACTGACAATTCTGTGTATGAAAGGATTATGGGCTCCTTGAAGATGAGTAAGTAGAGCACATATTTATGAAAATGACAAAGTTAGGGAAGATCAAGTATTTGAAGGATGAGCAGAAGTCAGTCAACATGAAGTAGAAGGAGGTGGTGATGCTGGTATATCACTGGAAGAGAAAATGCAGTTATACAGAGACCAGCATCTCTGTAGTATATTTGGGAAGATTAATTATTAGGTACAACCAGAACAAAGAAAGAGTATGAGTCTAGAGTCTGTTGTGGTAGGGCTAATTAACACACAGTCTTGAACAACACCAATGAATCTTGGACTTCAACCTGTAGATAACATGAGGCCATTGTAAGGCAAAGAGGTATAGGATCAGGTGTATATTTTTTAAAGTTCTTTCTGAAGAGATTATGGTTGATGGACTGAAAGATGTTGTGCATTGTGGCAGGAAGGCCAATTTTATATCTAAATGATAATATCTAAACTAAAATGAAGTGATGAGATCAAGATGAGATGCTAGTGAGAAAAGCTCAGTAAAGTCACGGAACTGTACCACAGCTCACTCGCTAGCATATTCCACCTCTCTCTCAACTTTGACAGTTAAATTGAACTTGATAATTCCATTCTAAATTCTCCATTCCCTTAGATCACTGTGTCATTATTATCTTACCCAAGACTGCATCAAGTGAATACTTGAGTTTAACAAATCATTGTTAAATATTGTTTTAGCCTGTGATATTTAGTGTAACAAATATTTACCTGTAAATAATATTATATATCCAGAGCAACAAAGGCCATTTATTTTCTATATGTTTCCTCAAGAAGATACCTTTTGGACATAGGAAAAAAGTATATCTATGCCTCTATAAGAATGAAAACAGAAGTTATAAATTGGTAATAACAATTTTTTTTGTTCCTAGAATACATTTTATTACTATGTATTTATTCATTCCTATAATACATTTTACTAATAAGCACTTAATATTTGTGGATATTAAAAAATTTCCAGAATAGGATGTATTTGCATTTTATTAGACAAAAATGCACACTATTTGAAAAATTAAATGTATTCATTATCTTTATATTAAATTTACCATTCTCTCTTCTGTTACTTTAGCAGATAGATTACATACTGTATTGCTATAATAGATAGAATATTGTATTATCTATAAATAATTTTGAAAATATAGGAAGAATTTTGAACTCAGTGTGACAAAATTTGCCACACCCAAGGTAATAACAATTTTTAATAAAAATGATAATGACCTTGTAAAATTTATCTATACTTGTGAGTAGCAAGAATAGTCTTTAAATAGCTGAGAACTTTTTGGAGAAAATTAATATGAAATATTATGCTAAGTTAAGATTAAATATTAGAAGATTGGCTTTTATTCAAATGTGTGAGTTACTGACTCAGAAACCATCCAAAACTTTAATTTCATTATGGCCTCTCCCAAAGTCTATAAAAACAAAGGAAATATTTGACATTAATAAGGTATTCATAGACCATTATATCTATTCATAAAAGAGAATAATTAAAATGAAAACAGGTCTAATACAGACTGTGCAATATGTGGCCAACTTAAATCCCATAATTTATGAGTTATAATTTTAGATGATGTATAGGATTTGTTTTTTTTTTCTTTTCAGAAACAGATGTGCAAGAAAATCATATCTATTGACATGGGAATAATAACACCATTAGCACATAAGAGAAATGAACCAAGGTTTACTACTGGAGTTCTCAGGAGTTGCTATTCATAAAGTAAAATATTAGTAACCAGCCACCACTGAGTTGCTCTCCTATGGTAATAAAACTGGCAAAAGATCGTTTTCCATTAAAACTGGATGTGCACACTCCCTCTTCAGTCATATCCTTTATCCTTATTCAATTTCCCACCGTGTAAATCTTCCCACTTTTCAGCGCTTTAAAAAAAAAAGACTGTTAACCCTTCATAAGTCTGCATTTTTGTTTCATCTGGCAAGAGTAAAGCAAAGAATGAACCGAGGATAAATGCTTAAAGTGGACATTGGAATGTAAACCATCAAGAGCTAGAGGTGAGAACCATATACATATAGCTTCACAAGATTGGACAGGATCTTGCAGACTTTTCTTTAATCAGACTTCAGGAAAAACCAGATTGATGTTGGTAATAGATGATTTGGAAAAATACATTATTGTTGATGTTTGTGGGGCCCTGAGCTAGAAATAACTTCTTGATCAAAAGGATTTTTTTTTTTCTGAATCAAAGCCCTATGTCAATTTGGAATCCTCCAAACCCTCCAAACCTATTCCATCACCATTTTGGAAAGCTCAGAGTCTCTCCTCAGACTTTTCTTTTTCAACACCAGTGCCATTTGAATGAGACTGTTTTCACCATTACGCATCATGTTCCCAAAGGAAAAGGCGATGGCACTGACTTATACCACTTCCTGCCCTCTTAAGCTTCAGAGATCATTGAGAGGCTGGATTTAGCTTCTTAATACTTTTTACAGGTACATCATTTAAAGCTAAATGGATAAATTTGTCAAGCACTAAAACAACACAAAATACATTAAAACTGGTGGATAAATACAATGATCAGGGAATATTTTCATCCAAATTGATGCAATCATGAGGTTAAATAAGGCTACAATATCAATTATATGTTATGGAAACATTTATTGGTCAATGCACATGTGTGTGTGTGTGTGTGTGTGTGTGTGTGTGTGTGTGTGCATACACGTGTGCACACGTGCTAATACTGGGGCTTGAACTTAGGAACTTACACTCTTACTTGGCGTTTTCCATTCATGACTCATATTCTACCACTTGAAGCACAGCTCCACCTCAGGCTTTTTGTTTGCTTATTGGAGAGAAGGGTCTGTGGGATTTGATTGTCTTGGCTAGCTTTGAACCTTGATCCTCTGATCTTAGCCTTCTGAATAGCTAGAATTACAGATGTGAACCACCAATGCCTAACTCAATAAATCATTTTTATTGGGACATTCAAAATTTATTTTGACAAAATAAGTTTCATTAGGAAATAAGAACGGCATAAATCATTTATATGGAAGCATGGTAATCAACTTTTTTATACTGATTATCTGAACAATAGAAAATGACATAAGCAGAATTACAGATATATTGCATTTTGTGGCTCTGTCACTCATACAAAAAATCACTGATACTTTCATAAATAATATGAGCTTTTGCTTCAATAGAAGTCTAAACATTTTAGCATTTTTCATAAAATTTCAAAGTTCATCAAAATTGAGTTTTCTGGTAAACCAGTTTAATTGTTGTAGTCTTTAATTTCTCTTCTCAAGCAATGGTAATATTATTGAGAAATATTTTCCCTACAACTACAGTGCTCTCTGACAAATTCAGACAAATCTCTGCTAAATGCAGAAAAATTTCAATTCTAGTTTTTAAAATAATGAAATGACTTTTTCATCATCATCATTATAATTTTTTCCTTTCAAAGTAAAACAAATGAACAAAAAACGAAAGTTCTTTGGCAAACATTTTTTATAAAACAAACTTGCCAAAACTTTTTCTATGACACTTCAAAATATAACAAATTTAGTATCATAAAACCTTGTGAGGGGCTGGGAAGGTGGCTCAGTGGTAGAGCGCTTGTCTTGTATGCATGAGGCCCTGGGTTCGATTCCTCAGCACCACATAAGCAAAAAGAAAAAAAAGCTGGAAGTGGCGCTGTGGCTCAAGTGGTAGAGCGCTAGCCTTGAGCTGAAGAGCTCAGGAAGAGCACTCAGGCCAAGAGTTCAGGCCCCACTACCGGACCCAAACAAACAAACAAAAAAACCTCGTGACTTCTCAAATTTATTCTGTATTACAACAGAACCTAAATTTACTTAAGAATGGAAGTTTTATCAATGATTCTATCTACAAATATATCTTGTAAAGTCCAATTATAGATTTTAAAAGCGAAGAAGTCTTGGGCATAACTCTGAGTACTTATCTCTCTATCTGATAAATTAGTCTCCTTTGCTATTGCAGGGATGGATGGGAATATTTTCTTTTCTGAAAGCTGAGTTTTTTATCACTGCATTTTCTCTGAAATCTTCAAAATTTGCTCCATTTTCTGATGATTTATCAGCTGCACAGAAGTATATTTTTATAATAAATAATATTTGCCAATTTTAGGGGTAGATTAGGATAGTTCATGTTGACAAAGATGTGCAGCCACATAGCTGCATAACAGTAAAATTATATGAAATGTTCATTACCCTGTTAATTTCCTTCTGGCCCATTGAAATCAATTCTTTTAACTTCCTTTTGACCATTGACTATCATTAAAATTCAGTCATGTACTTTTTTTTTCTTTTCCTGTCCTAGGCCAGAGTGCTGTCCCTGAGCCTCTTTGTGCTCAAGGCTAGTGCTCTACCACTTGAGTAGTTTATTGGAGATAAGAGTTTCATGAACTTTCCTGCCCATTCTGGCTTCGAACCTCGATTCTCAGATTTCAGCCTCCTGACTAGCTAGGATTAGAGATGTGAGCCACCGGCGCCCGGCTGCCTAGTTTTTTTACTTAAATAATACACTTGCAATTTAAAAGATTTATCTCTCTCCACTCCCTCCACCCACCCAACTGGCCCTTCTCATAGAACTCAGGGCCTTTTCAAGCTTCTTGGATCTGTCAATGTACAGTTTTGATCATATTTTAAAAAAAAAACGGTTTGTTTGTATTTGGTACCAGTCTTGGGGCTTGAACACAGAGTCTGGTACTGTCCACTTTGGCTCAAGGTTAGGGCTCTACCACTTGAACCACAGCTCCACTTATGGCTTTTTGGGCACTAGTTTATTGGAGATAATTGATGTTGATATAATTTGGGGAGGGGAAGAGAAAAAACAAATAGTTTAAATAGGGATACAGGTGGACCCATTGCAAAACTGAGATGTACAAGATGCTATGTAGAAAAACAAACTTTATAACATTGGGGGGGGGGGTAAGTGTAGTTGTGGAGATGGGAGGGCAGGGATGGTAGGGGAAAAATGAAGGAGGAGGCAACAATGCTTGATAAGAAATGTACTGATTACCTTGCTCATGTGATTGTAACCCCTCTACAGTATTTTCACAATAAAAAACATTAAAAAAAGAGTCTCACAGACTTTCCTGCCTGGGCTGGCTTTGAACTGGGATCTTCGGATCTCAGCCTCCTGAGTAGCTAGGATAACAGGAATGAGCCAATGGTACCTGGCTGTCAAACTTAAAAAAATACAACTTCAAATATATCCTTTTTTCCACTATAAACTTTTGTTGGAACTCTGATTATACATATATTAGATTGATTAATATTACCTGAACATTACTGATAGTTTTTTTCATTTTTCTCTATTATTTGGTGCAGATTATATTATTGTGCCTTAATTTTCATTTTTTCTTCTGTAATGTCTAATCTGCATCAATTCCTCTAGGTTGTTTTCTTTACATTTTGAATATTGTATGTTTCATACTTAAAAACATTCACTTGCATTTTTTATAGTTTTGAAAATCATTTCCTCATTATGTTTGCATTTTCCTCTTTGTATTTAAAGTCAACTTCTATTTATTAGTCTGAGACAATATAGATAGAAAGTCAGAAATAGAGAAAGTGGAAAATGTTTTAAGAAAGAAAGCATGTTTGATAGCATCAAATGCCACTGAAGGCTCAACTAAAATGAGAATTAAATTATTTATTGGACAAATACTTATGTCAAGAATGCATAAAATACTCTCCAAATTTACCAATAGCAAAATAAAATTCTTCATCTTGATCTAAAGTTACACATCACCAGAAAAAGATATATAGAATCTGAACAGTATGTGAACAGGATGTAAAGAACTTTAGAAAGATAGCAATTAAAGCCAGTACTCTATACCAATTAAAATGGCTAAGTCACAAACAATACAAAGCACTGATGAGACTCATAGAAACTGGAACTCTTGGTAGAAGGAAGGCAAAATGATATGGAGGCTTGAGAAGAAGAGTTAAACAATTTTCAAAAAATTTATAATAAAGTTTTCATGTGACTCAGAAAGTCAACTAGTTGAAATTCAAGTAGCTGAATATATGATTAGACAAAAATATGTATGAGAATGCTTTAGCAGCTTTTACCTGAAACAAAGAAGGCTCTCAATGTGTTTCAGTAGGCAAATAACCTGGTATGCCCACACAATAGATACTATTCACAATAAAAGGAAGTAAACTACTGACCTAGTCAAAAGCATGGGTAAATTTTCTTTTTCTTTTTTGTCCGTCATGCGACTTGAACTCTGGGCCTGAGCGCTATCCTTCAGCTCTTCAGCTCAAGGTTAGCACTCTACCACTTGAGCCACAGCGCCATTTCTGGTTTTCTCGTGGTTTATTGGATATAAGAGTTTCATGGCCTTTCCTGCTCGGGCTGGCTTTGAACTGCTATCCTCAAATCTCAGCCTCCTGAGTAGCTAGTATTACAGTTATGAGCCAACAGCACCAGGCTTAATTTTATTTTTCTAAACAGTAGGAACCAAACTCAAAAGGCCACATGAATTGGAAATGAGATAGTAGCATTGTGAAATATTTCAAGGTGCATCTGTGTCAAAACTGTGGTGATGGACATATAGTTTATCTGTCTTTGGGAGGGCTAAGTGGGGCACAGAAATGTTGTGACAAAGGGTGAACAAATGCAGAAGTGATATTCACTAGACACTATGTGGGTGGGGATGGGGGAAAAAACTGGGAGTGAACAAGGAAAGGGGTGACACTGTTCAAAAAGAGATGTAACCTTGGGCCGGGAAGGTAGCTCAGTGGTAGAGTGCTTATCTCACATACATGAGGCCCTGGGTTTGATTCCTCAACACCACATAGACAGAAAAAGCTGGAAGTGGTAGAGCTAGACTTGAGCTGAGGGACAGCGCCCGGGCCTAGAGTTCACGCCCCACGACTGACCAAAAAGAGAGAAAGAAATGTACTTATGCAACTGCAATTCCTCTGTACATCACCTTTACAATAACAATAAAAATTTTTTTAAAGAAATACGGTTAGGGTTCTAAGCATTTTTCAAAACCCATACACATCCTGCCCCCACCCCCAGGTGAATTTTTGTGTTTGTGAATTTCTAAAGGCATCTAGAATATGGGAAAACACCAAAGGAAAAGTTAAGTCATAAATTTGTATTACAGATGAATAACATTAACACACTGAAAGGAGGAGAGAGGTAGAAATAATGAAATAAACGAACCTGGATAGCTTTAGAAAACCCTGTTTAGACTAGAGTGTATAAGGCTCAGGACAAAAAGCTCCTACAACAGTGTTGTACTCTAATCAGTACACTGTATCTGACATGTATTCAAATTCTAAAATTGCCTGTGTGCATATGTGAGTTCAATGCTTGATAAGAAATGTACTCATTACCTCGCTCATGTAACTATAACCCCTCTGTACAGTATTTTCACAATAAAAAAGTATTTAAAAAGAAAAAAAGATAAATAACTATACTGTAGATAATGAGAGCTAGATTTTTTTTCTTTTGGAGAAATACATCATAAACAAATAAATGGAGCTCAAATAAACCCTATGTTGATGCACTTGAGTCAGAGGTATCAATAAGAAATATGTTTTAAAGTGGATACACAGTGATAATTTGGTATGAAAATAAATATTGCTGTGTGCACGGGAGGGGTCCTATAGACATGTGGATTTTGTGTCCAACTCACTAAGGAGGCCTGAAAGCAATGGCACTCAAGTGGCAATGAATAACAGAACATAGTTTCAAAATACATTTTCCACTGAAAGAATCCAGAGCTCCTTGGAGATGGAGCGGTTTCCAGGGCGAAGGCAATATTGGAGGTCATTTTTCTGTTAACTTGAAACTCATCAGAGGGTACCTAGACATTTGTTTAAACATTTTTTCTTAGTGTGTCTCAGAGAGTGTTTCTACATGAGATTAACAATCGAATCAGTAGTCAGAGTAAAACAGATTGTCTCACCGCTGTGGGTGGCCTCACACCCCCACTGAAGGCCCGAAGAGAAGGGAAGGCTGAGTAAGGAAGAATTCCCTGTGCCCGTCTTTGATCTGGGGCATTATTATTATTATTATTATTATTATTATTATTATTATTATTATTATTATTGTTGTTGTTATTATTATTTGCTTTTGTCTTTTGACTCCTACTGAAACATACAACATTGATTCTCCAAGTTCTCTAATCTCCAGACAAAGACTGGAACTTGCACCATCTCTCCTGGGTCCTCAGCTGGCCAAAAAGCAGATCTTAGGGCTTATGAGCCTCCACAACTGGGTAAGCCAATTCCTTATAATAAACCATTTATATATACATATATATATATGTACATATATATAGAGAGAGATGCATATATGTATATATATATATATATATATATATATATATATCCTACTGATTCTGTTTCTCTTGAGAATGTAGACTAATACAGGAAGAAAATTAAACTAATTTGTTCCAGGGTGAGTTTGGACACCCTGTGATGCCAGAAGGTAAGAAAGGACTTATGAAAGATGGAACCTTGCCAAAAGGAGCTGGGGAAGTAGGTCTGAAGTTTGTAATGGTCAGGGGTGAATGTATTTGAGCAGAAATACAAACAATTATCATCTTTGACTATAACTTTTGAGATAATATATTTATGAGTCTAATAAAATTACTTTTTAAATATGGCAGTAAGAATGCCACTGGTAACTAGATGGAGAAGGCAATCAGGCAACAGTAATTTTGATGGGAAATTGGGAAAATAAAGATAACAAGGTGGGAAGATTTTTCAAAACTTTCTTTCTGAAGGGTTGCAGAGCAATATGTTAGTAAATTGAGGAAAGGATCAGGTTGCTGATGTTGGTTTTTAAGATGGAAAACAGCTGGGTACTGACAGCACACACTTGTAATACCAGCTATTCAGGATGTTGAGATATGAGGATTGTGGTTTAACACCAGGCCAGGCAGGAAAGTCTATGAGATAACTTATCTCCAATTAGCCACCAAAAAGTCAGAAGTTGAGTGTTGTATCAAGTGGTAGAGTGCTATCCTTGAACAAGAAAGCTTAAGAACAGTGCCTGGGCCCTGAGTTCAAGCCCCATGACCAGAAAACTCATACACAAAAAGAAGATGGGAAAAATGGAATGTTCAAATGTTGATGAGAAGGAACTGTTCAAAGAAAGCACACTGACAGCTACACTTTATTCTAACAAGGCATGTTGAGGAAACAAACGTGAGGAGAAATTTGACCATTGTTTGAGAGAGGATTCTAATTTGGGGAAGGGAAGGGAAATAACAAAATGCTGAAATAAGGATACAGAATAACCCATTGTAACAATGAGATGTACAAGACAGTAAGTTGAAAAGAACTTTACAACTTTGGGGGGTTGGAGTGGGGAAGAGTTGGGGAGGAAAGGATGGAAGGGGAAAAATAAAGGAGGGTATAACAATGTTCGATAGAAAATGTACTCATTACCTTGCTCATGTAACTGTAAGCCCTCTGTACAGTGTCTTTACAATAAAAATACATATTAAGAACAAAAAAAAAAGAAATACAGTAAGATGTGGAGGGACTCATTTGAGTTTGGCCATCAGAGATTTTTTTGGAGACCAAATGACTGCTTAATGACTAACTCTATCAGGTCTGTTGGACAAAATTGATTATAAAGTGTTCTCAGGGTTGAGATATTTTTGCATTGGTAAAGCAGAAGGCAAAACTGCTAGCAAGGTAGACTAATAGGTCAAAAGGTAACTGAGTTGAAAGGTTATTATGTTTAAGTTATCTATAGAAGCAAGTAAAAAGAGAAAAAAAAGAGGTAATGAGTGAGGAGACTTGAAAAATTAGGAAATAAGACATGATATGGAGGTAAATAAGTCATAACTTAGGGGTCTAATGGTTTAATGTATCTATACTTGCCACTGCTAGTTTATGATTCAAGATTTTTTTCAAGTCTGCTTGACCAGATTCTTCTTATTTCTTTTCTCATTTCTTCTCCCTATGACTACATGGCTTTAAGTACACTATAAAAGGAAGAGAAAACTCTATGGGTAATGTTCCATGAAGAAGTGAAAGTGAATGGATATTCATCACTTGTTTAACTACACAAGTAAAACATGGTCTTCTATTTTCTCATGTCTTACTTCTGACTTCCTTTTGGTTTGTGCATTGGATTTTATTATATATAATTATATATTCATTTTATGAGTTATCACATGTATTTGAGTTTACATTGCCTTAGATGTGATCCTTGCATGTAGTGAGGGTCTAAACTAGAAATCATTTCCTTTAGAGAGAGCTTTCACTGGTTCTTCTAAACCAGGAGAGTAGACCAAGATAAAGGTTCTTCTTGGCCATCAAATTTATACACCAACTTTCATGAAGATGTTAATTTTTTTGCATGCATTATATCACAGGTCATTTTCTTCTTTTTGTGTTACTTACTGCTCACTGCTTCTTATGAAATTTCAGCTTTCCACCCCTCTCCTTCTCTTTCCATTTTCCTTACAGTAATGTATTAAAGTGACTTGTTTTCCCATGTTTGGGCTTTCTCCTTTTTTTAGGAGAGGCTTATTATAGTATCTATCCAGCTATATTTTGGAATAAGAAGTCTCTGTTCTTTTTGTTAAATGTGGTGGGAACAGGAAATCTTATAGATGCTTGCCTAGAAAATGAACTTTGATATCACAGCCAACCTAGGAGGAAACTATTGATTTACTGTTTTCTGGTTAAAATATCTTTAAAAACCTGTCTTTACATTTTAAACCTAGATTTGTTTATGAGGAAAATACTTGCAGTCTAAAGTTGTATATGGAATTTACATAAGTAATGTAAATACTGAGTGAGTGATTTTTCTTTCCAACCTGAACTTTCAGTATATCCTGTCTTGGTGAATGGGATCCTACGTGTAGGACACTTACCTGAATGCTAATAGTTGAGACTATAACTACAGAGCAGTTCTATTCTTGAACAGTTTTTAGTCTTATGCAAGATTTAATTTATTGTTTTAGATAGAATCATTTCGCCTTGGAAGAAATAGAAGTGAAAACTGAAATTGTAGATGCAACCAGAATAAAATAAATTACCAAAGTAAATTAAAATTCTAAGTAGGTGGCAGATTTTTCCCTCTTACTCTGATACATTTTAATAGTAGGACTCCACCCCACAATAACTGGTGCTTTAACATTCAAGAGAATGGCTAATTAGAGATTCAAAATGAACTTAGAAAAAGCCATATGACCTGGCTCTGATACAGGCAAGCATGAGTGGAATTAATACTGGGAAACTGCCTAACACTGCTTTTCTTCAATGAAGGTCTGGCTGGCCAGGGCCCTAACATCAAGGCCTCTGTCTAAAGCCAAAGAATATATGACAAATAGCAGCTCACACCTGACAACAGTCAGGGTTTAAACTCAACAGGGCAGGGTCTTGAAATTCTGCCAATCCTTGCATTTTTTTCTGATTAGATGTATTTTACAAGTTTACAAGGGGTTCCAAAGTGAATTCGCAGCTCTCTGGCTCCTTGTAATTTGGCCCTGGGATTCCAGAACTGAGTGTGGCTCAACCTCAATTAGCTAGGACTTCCAAATTTAAATTTTTAAATTTAAATTTTCCAAATTTAAAGCTAAATTGCTTTTGTCTAAACATGTCACTTTTGGAAGAAGCAGGGGAAAGTATATACAAAAATTAGAAAAGGAATGAATTTATTTGGGAGGTAATATAACACAGTGCTGAAGAGGGAAGCTTCTTGAACTAAACAGCTTGGTTTATAATCTTGCTTTTCTCCACCTATCAGTGCATGACCTTGAGGAACTTAATTGACATTGCTGTCTCTGAATTAACTTGGCTACAGAGTGGGAAGGAGAGAGAGTGGGAAGGAGAGTACTAACCTCATAGAGTTGTTGAGAAAATTAATCAATATTAACAACAATTGATAGTAATAAGAGACAGTACTGAATTAACTGTTATCATTTGCTAATAGTTAAGAGGGTTATTATGACATAAATAGCTTAATCTAATATCTCTCAAAAGAAAAAAAATCAGTATTTAGAATCATGTTGCTGTCTTCTTCACCACCAAGACTTTCCATGAAGTTTCTTTGCTTAAGTCACATTTTCCTCTTTCCCTCTAGATCTCTCTTCCCTCCACTATGGACTACTTTATGAGGGGACTACTGCCATCTTCTGTTTTCCAAACCAGAAAACCTAGAAATTGTGAATTCTCTTCAAGCCAATTACTTATTACATTGTGCCAATTCTACTTCTGACTTACATTGCTTTCCTTTGAAAACAAACATCCCTGAACCTTCTGTCCTTGTTAAAGGCATAGTGGTCTTTTAGAACACATGTTGGGTCATGATTACTCTCTGCCTGAAACAAAACCTCACACCCCTTCCCAACACTTGATCTCAGCAGGATGGAAATGAAGGGAGAGGAAAAGAGAGATTAATAAAAAAAAAAAAAAACTAGAACAGACAACCAAAATGAAATGGGGACAAAAACAAAGAGGAACATTTGAATTTTGGGTGTGGAGTCAAGACACTAGTCAGGCTTGTGAGATGATTTATGTAGCACATGTTGCAATCTGGGGAAACAACTCTTTTAACTATGTACTAACGGCCCCTGAGGTTAACATTTTGGACAATTTCCCCCACAACAAGAGATGTATACAAATTCCTATCAGCTGAGAAATGATCTGGATTTTGTCCTGGATTGTTTGATAACTGTCCTTCTCCAAATCTTACAGAGGTGGAAGGGTATAGCTAAGAATGGCATTTCAAAGAGAATTAGACAATAGTTATCATTACAGCCTGTCTTATCTTACTTTAAACACCCTTATCACTATTACTATTAATTAGTATCTGGCTCTCTTAAACACGAGAGGTAAGCATCATGTGGTCATAGATTCTAGTAAGATTACCAGTTATTTGTTTATACAGTTTATGTTGCCAACTATTTATTTTCCATTGGAAACAGAGTAAAAACAAAATCAACAAAATTTGCATTTCTTTGTCTTTTTGGAACATGAGTCATTATTTCTAAGAGTAGCTCTCAGAACTTCTGATAGATCAAGAGTAAGAATTAGGTTCAGGAGCCGGTAGTTCACGTCTGTAATTCTAGGCACTCATGAGTAAGAGATCTGAGGATCTCAGTTCGAAGCTAGCCCTGGCAGGAAAGCCCTTGAGACTCTTAACTCCAATAAACTACTCAAAAAAGCCAGAAGTGGTGCTGGGATCAACTGGAAAAGCTCTAGCCTTGAGCAAAAGAAGCTCAGGGACAGCACCCAGGCCCAGAGTTCAAGCCACAGGACTGAAGGAAACATAAGAATAAAAAAATAGAATAGGAAAGCAATAAGAAGAGAGAGGGGGAACAGTATCTGTCTAGTAACACACATAAAAAACATAAACGGGGAGGGAAGGGATAGTGGGAGAACAAGGAGGAGTTAACAATGCTTGACAAGAAATGTACTCATCGCTTTACTCATGTAACTGTAACCCTTCTGTACAGCATCTTTACAATAAAATAAAAATTTAAAAATAGACAATTTTGACAAGGAGTACCTAAAATACTTGCCTCTCATCTTCTAGGGAAAATCTGATTTCATCCCTGGGTGAGAGATTGTACATCGGGATAACTTACTAGCTTATTTGTAGTCACATAGCTGTTTGTAACAGTCTCCTGAAACAAAGGAAATTATATCCCTTTCAAGTTCTCTTCAGAAATAAGATATATTCAGAGTACTTTGAATTCACTTTTGCCCTAAATAATATTCTACTATGTGAGTTTAAAATAAATAGAAGATTGAATGGACTGACAAATCTTTTACACAGAAGACATGAAACTGATCTTCACATGAAGTTGCACTTACTGTCTTTTTTTTCAGTCTGGCTTGATTCACCATTTTGCCTTGGTTGGCAAACAAAAAGGAATTCTAGCAGGGTGCCCATATCTTTATCCTATAATCCTAACTACTCAGAAGGCTCAAATCCAAGGGACCACAGGTACAGGCCATCCAGGGCAGAAAAGTCCAAATTTTAGCTTCAAAGTAACAAGCCAAAATTGGGCAGGAGGTGTGGCTCAAGTGGAAGAGCACCAGCTGTGAAAGTGAGCAAGCAGACCAGCAAATAGAAACCCCTGAATTCAAACTCTGTTACAAGCAAAGAACAACAAAACTGGACCAAAATAAAGCAAACAAGAAAGAAACCGGACCAAAATAAAGCAAACAAGAAAGAACCTCTACACGTGGGAAAAGATACAAATGGATCATTAGGTAGATGTTCTTAACTGTTCTTTTCTGATTCTGCTCTCTTTTTTTCTTTCCTAATAGTTTATTTTATTTTTATTTTTTTAATTGTGAAAATACTGTACAGAGGGGTTACAATTACATGGGCAAGACAATGAGTACATTTCTTATCAAGCATTGTAGCCTCCTCCTTTGTTTCCTCTTCCCATCTCTTCCCATCCCCCACAACACTCGCCCCCCCCCCCCACCAAGGTTGTAAAGTTAGTTTTTCGACATAATGACTTGTACATCTCATTGTTGCAATGGGTCCACCTGAATCCCTATTTAAATGATTTGTTTTTGCCCTTCACCTCCACAAATTATACCAACATCAAATACAGTGAAAACAGGGCTTATCCCGTGGGAGAGGGACATACAAAGCAACAAAAAAATCATCTTATAAATTTGTTAGAAATAATCGCATGAAAGAAAAAACATTTGAATACATATCTTAGGGTTCATTTCCCTAACATCAACTTATCTAATGGAAAGGCTTGGAAAAAATTATATTAAGTGAAGTAAGCCAGGCTCAAAGAAACATAGGTCCCATAGTTTCCCTTATTTGTAATAACTAGTATATGTCTGAGTCAAGCAGAAAAGTTCAGATAAGTTGATTCTGCTTTCTGTCTGTTACTTTGGTAACTTAGCAGCACCAAGTCAGAACATCTGATGTGTTGTACCATTCCTCCTTCAAAGACGGGAAGGAGTGGCTTACTCAGCCCTCACATAGTTGTGAAAGGAGAGGAGAATTACACTGGAATTCATATCATTTAAAAATTCTGTAAAGTACCATTTTGCAACTTATGGACTACAAACCACTAGAAGATTGCAGTGAACTTTTTTAAAACACCAACCCATTTGTTAGGAAATGCAAAGATTTGGAAAAAAAACATATTAAGTAAGCCAGAACCAAAGAAATATATGTCCTATGGTTTACCTTATTTGCAGTAATTAGTAAATGGCTAGGATAATCTTATCAGATGAGCAGAAAAGGAAAAAAAAACTATGAACATATATCCATATAAGATGATGCTAAGCAAAATGAACCCCAAGATATGGACACAAGAGATTTTTCTTTGTTGTTGCTGGTTTTAATGTACTATGTGATTTTTTTTGTTTCTTTTGTATGTTCTTCCTCCTATGGTATAAACCTATTGTTACTGTATTTGGTCTTGGTACCCTGCATCTTGCATATACATTCATCTAATTTAGGAAGAGGAAGGGGAATAACAAAATGCTTAAAGAAGGACACAGGATAACCCATTGCAACAATGATACTCAAAAGACACTATGTTGGAAATGAACTTTACAACTTTGAGGAGGGGAGAAGTGGAGGAGGTAGGGGAGGGAAGGGACGGTAGGAGAAAAACAAAGGAGGGGGTGACGGTAGGAGAAAAACAAAGGAGGAGGTGACAATGCTCGACAAGAAATATTCTCATTACCTTACTGATGTAACTGTAACCTCTCAGCATTTTTACAAGAAAATAAAATTTAAAAAAATTCTTCAAATCTTTGCACACTTACATATTTCCTTGACCCACAAATCAAAAAAAATTATGATTATTATGATTGTCATGCAGGAGGTCTACAAAGTTGGTTGACACTTAAATGGAGGACTTTATTTGACTGAAAAATATTTAAATAAATTAAAGGACACCATGGCTGTATGCTTGTCATTCTCATATTTTGGGGATTCATAGACCAATATTGGTATCATTCATTGTATATTTTTTTAGAACTTGAAATTATGATCTTTCCAACTGAGCAAATTTAAATTTATGGAAAACTCATTTCATGGTTCTTCCTTCCAGAGGAAACGTTAGCACAGGTCAGCAATGGCGGGAGCGTGGCTTCTGAGAGCTCTGCTTCTCACCCTGCTAACATGGCAGAGTGAGAGTTCCTGGTTGTATGCACTCTAGTGAGTTGCTGGCATGGATTTGAGGGGAGCAGACATAGGTGAGTACCATTGTCTCTCCTCAGGGCCGATTGGTCCTGGCACCTCTTGTTGGCAGTTACATGCAGTTAAATAGCAGATTCAGCTCTGAAAATCGTCACCTCCCTGCATAAGCCATGGAAATGGCAGCTTACAAATGTATGTTGTGTTCTTCCTCACTTAGAAATGGCTCATCCCAGGGACTGGGAAGTTTGGAAGAGAAATGGGCTCTCATATATTTTGTCTGTTCTTCTTTACTTTTCTTTTATGTGAGTTCCTCGAGCAGTAAAACTATCTAAAGCTAGGTTAACATAAAAATCAATCTTGCTTAAAAAACAAGAATTGGGGGCATACATTGATAGGTTGACTGATTCACTCATTCAGCAAACATATGCAAAACACCTGCTACAGGTCAGTAAAAAAGCAGGACAAAGGAGCAAAGAAACAAGAATATCAGCAAAAAGTAATCTGTGTCATTATGCTAATTGGCTTAAGGATTTCTTTTCTTTCAGGCTAGATAATATTCTATCTATTGTATATACATACCACATTTCTTAATGTATACATTTATTTATAAGGTCACTATCTCTTGGTTATTGTGAACAGTGTTGCAATCAACATCTAAGTGCTTTTCTAGAGCCTACATTTAGTTGTTTTAGATAAACACCTGAAAGTGAGATGATGAAATCATGTTAGTTCAATTGTTGAAAAAAATGAAGATTAAAAAAAAAATCTGTACTTTTCTTCTTTCATCACAAAGACAATGTACCCTCAGATACCTTCCACCATTTTGAGATCCAACCAAGGGTCCAGATCCTGAACTATAAGGAATCTGTCAGAAGAAATGGCTGCCCTGCTGTGTACTTATAAGGCCTTTTCCAGTCTACTAAATGAGTAACCTAAACAAGGACAGGACACAGGAATGGTCTTGCTGCAAAATACTTGTATACATGTGGCCAGGCAGTGGGCCAATGCTAATCACAGCCTCCAGCACCTGCACATCCTCAGCTGGGGGCC
Source organism: Dipodomys merriami (assembly GCF_024711535.1). Classification (NCBI taxonomy): domain Eukaryota; kingdom Metazoa; phylum Chordata; class Mammalia; order Rodentia; family Heteromyidae; genus Dipodomys; species Dipodomys merriami. Next base: position 16,313,267 of record NW_027206068.1, read on the forward strand.
TCAGTTCTCAATATGAAACTCACAGAAAGCCTGTCAGCACTGTTGCCTTGTGCTTTAGAACAAGGCTATCTGGGAACTTGCCTGAATGTTTCCCACATGATTCTCAACATTTACTTAGTTTTCTGATACTGCAGTACTACACTAGAACACAAAAGAATCCTTCAGAACCTAGGCTTGTAGGTGGGCTGAAACCAAAACCCCTCCCAGAGTTGAAAGGAGGAAGTGCTCCAGTTAAACAAAGACAAACTTCAGGACTCACATCCTGGCAGGCAAGGGCCACAAACTCAGGAGCGCCCCGAGTTCAGTTCAGTTCTTTCTGTTGGCTTCTCAAAATTATTAGTAAGTATTTTCACAAGGAAGAATTTCCATGTTTTCATTTTCCACTGGGCTCCCCCAAATTATGTAGCCAGTCCCAACTATTTTCCCTACCAAAAGGGAAATTCATACCTTAGGCAAAGGCTTGGAGTCCTAAAGGGGAACTTGAAATGGAAAGATGGGATATAAAATCGGTAAAAATAAAATAAAAAATGCTACTTTGTTGTCATAAGAAAACCAAGTCTGTTGTGCTGACCAAGAGTCCACAGTTTTCCAAGGCATTTTGAAGTTGCCTGCCTAGCTTATTTCTCCATGGACATCACACTTAGATTTTTATGCTCCTTTACCCTGCAAAATCAACCCTAAACACACACACACACACACACACACACACACACACACACACACACACACACACACACACACACACACACACACACACACACACACACTTAGAACCACATAACCATAGACCACATGTCAAAGCCACACTGCAGAATCACTTTGTACTGGTTTTCACTCCATGTCCCAACTGTTGAGAAATCACTTTCCTATCTTGTGTTTGTCTTTTTCTTCACAACCACAAATACCACCCAGTTCCATAACAAAACCATAATTTGAATTATTATTATTATTATTATTATTATTATTATTATTATTATTATTATTATTTTAACCAGTCATGGAACTTGAACTCTGGGCCTGGGTGCTCTCCCTGAGCTCCTGTTGCTCAAGGCTAGTACTTGAGCCACAGTGCTACTTCTGGTTTTATCTGTAACTAATTAGAAAATAACTTCTCAGGGATTTTCCTACCTGGGCTGGCTTCAAACTGTGATCCTCAGATCTCAGCCTCCTAAGTAGCTAGGATTATAGATGTGAGCCCCTGGTACCTGGTTTGAATTCTCCTTTTGGAGATACTTCATTCTATTTCTTTTAGCACCATCAACATTTTGATTTTCATTAGGACTGGCTTAATAACATAAAAAGAAAATATGTCTCTTGTTCAAAACTTAATAAAAACATTCAGGCAACAATAACAAGAACAATTAAATCAAGCATGGGGGTCTGTCTTAAGTGTAAGACTCACATGACTGAATAGGTAAAACCCATAAAATTGACCCTGATTCTCATTGGCCAGGATTGAGAAAGAAAGACACTCACTCATTCCTTAACCAAACACTGTTAAGTAGGCTGATGAACTCAGCATCAGATTCAGACTAGTTCCCGGGAACTAGGATAAATTCTTCTTCCCTGAGTCACATATTATCTGAAGGCACAGATATGTAAGTGAAATCAGGCTTGTTCTGCTTCATCATATATGACATATCCTGACTGAGATGGGTGAACTTTTCATTAGAAGATCCTCTGGAGGGTAACACAGGCTCTTTATGGCCTGGAAGAGTGATTCAAATCTGGCTTTGTCTCAATTCCTAGCCTTATATAACCTGCAAACCACCTTTCTGCTGCCAAGTTTTCATGTAGGGTCATCAAAGATGATAATACTATTTTTATCCTCCTGCTGACAATCATATAATTACAGAACCAAGACCAAGAGTAAAATAAAGAAAATCTCAACAGAAAAAAGTGAAAATAACATGTAGCACTAAAATATTCATACATTCATGTTAAGAAGTTATAAGATTATTAGATTAACAAATTCATTATGCTACACAATAAGAGTTGGGATTTGTAATTGGATTTTTAAGGGAGGGGAGTAGTTAATGTTTGATGATGTAAAATACAGTTTGGGGCAGAAGACAAGGATTTGTAAGCAAGGGTGCACAATTCTCAAACAAGAATGTTTGAAAACAGAGTAGATAATTTTCAAAGGCCAGATGAGTTTGCTTGATTAGCGCAGATTGTGAAAGTCACTTGAAAGTATTTTTGTATTAAAGAAAATAATAAACTATGCCACAGAAAGTTATCACTAGAAAGTTAGACCTAATTCAGAAGACAGTGATAGAAGTTCAGAAGTTATACATGAACTATGGCTTGTTTCAAAGCATTTTGACTCATTCTACAGCTGTCCCAAGTCTTGTTCAGACCTTAAGAATAAGCTCAAGTTCTACCACTGAAAAAATGCTTTCCTTATTTTCCATCAGCTCTCACTCCAAGCAGACATCAAAGAAAGGAAATGGCCCTTCTACATAAACTGTGTATCTTGTGAACTGGAATTATCCATTGTAATACTTTGAATATTAAGTGGCCCTCACAGGCTTATTAGTTGCCAGCTGGCAGTTCTATTTATTTACTTTTTTAGTTAGTTAGTTAGTTTTTGGTCAGTTGTGGGGCTTGTGCTAGGAGACTGGACATTGACTCTGAGATTCTATTCTATTCTATTCTATTCTATTCTATTTATTTATGTTCAAAGTCATTGCTCTACCACTTTGAGCCACAGGACCATTTTTTATTTTCTTGTGGTTAATTAGAGATAAGAGGAATTCATTCACAGGGGAGTGTGACTTTGAAGGTATATTTGGTTGCCAGTTACTTTCTGTATTTTTATTTCCTGTCCATTATGAGATGAAGAAGCTCCTCCAACATACACTCTCAATCATGATATTCTCCTCACATGCATAAGGACATCAGCAGTGGACTGAATCCTCTGAAATCATGAGCAAAAACAATTCTTCACCACCTTAAGTTGTTCCTCATAGGTACTTAATTTCAGTAATGAGAAAGTCTGGATAACAAAGAATATTGTTATCAGGAATTGAGTCATTACTGTGAATAAATCTGTGCACATAATTCTTAAGTCTTTGAAATTGGTTTTCTGAAGAAATTTGGAAAACGTGGAGAAATTAGCTCTACAAAGCCTAGGATGCTGTAATCAGAGCCGGCTGACTCTGGGGCTTACATCATGAAATCGTATGTCCCAGATTCACAACACGGTACTATAGGACTAGTGTTTTCTCTTCTATGTTTTGGTCTTCCCCTTGCTAGTCTCCTATTCTTACATTTCTGAATGGGAATATTTAGCATGTTCCATTGTATCTTGGAACTATGTTACTTGGTTTTTGTTTTGTTTTGTTTTGTAAGGGCTCATGGACCTGGACTAAATGTGATTTCTAGAATGTGTGTCCCAGAGGGCATGAATTTAAAGGTTATACCTGTTTCCTTCTTCCTTTCTTTTTCTTTATCTCCCGTCTCCCACGAAGTTAAGAAAAAACCCTTTACCACATGTTCCTGCCACTGTGATACTTTGCCCTAGTCCACGAAAGAAGCAACCATGGACTGCATTCTTTGAAGCCAAGAGCCAAAATAAGCTTTTCCTCCTTTAAGATGTTCCTCTCAGATGCTTGATCATAGAAACAAGAAAATGTGACTAACATGTTGACTTTATTTCCTCTTACTCACTGGAGAGTAAATTTGATGCCAGAAATTCTGCCTTCTTCATAACTTTGGTGACTTGATAACAAATTGACATATAATAAGTAAATACTCAGAAATGATTATTGAAACAATCAGTTCAGAAGATACATAAGAATAATGCCTGATACCCTTCTGTAAATTTAATGGCAAAAGAAATACAAGAATATTTTGGAGGGTAAGGGGGGGTATAGAAATGGAGGGACAGAGGGTAAACAAATGCAACTGCAGTACTCAGTATTGTGTTGAAAATGAACTATACAATTTGTGGGTGGGGATGGGTAGGAAAGACTGGGAGAGAGTGAGGGAAGGGGTGACATTGTCCAAAAGAAATGTGCTGTTTAAGTGATAAGCAGGTAGATAGATAGATAGATAGATAGATAGATAGATAGATAGATAGATAGATAGATAGATAGATAGATAGATAGATAGATAGATAGATAGATAGATAGATAGATAGGTAGGTAGGTAGGTAGGTATTTATTGTCATTGTCCTAGTAGTGGCATCATCATATTACATGTTGATGAGCAGTAGTGGAATGCTGTCAGAGATCACTTGAATATTTCTTTTCTTGAGACATGGAGTGATAGTTAATTATGGATGCTTCTAATCTCCCCTCTGTGGAATCAAGAGAGTCAGCACAGTGGTAAAGCTTTCTACCCAACCTCACGAATCACCTACAATCTCCCTTCTAAGTCTCCCTTAGTTACTTTACCATGGCTATATCCCAGAGTTGTCTTCCCAATATTTGAATACTTATTTTTTCTGTCTTCTGGCAATCTTTGTGATTCAAGTTTATTCCATAATGACATACGATCAGTAAATGTTTCATAAGAAAATTTGGCCCACAAACCAGACATAAATGAGATTCAGAAATGTGAGAGGTTATTCTGAGTAATGTATGGGATCATTTATAAATATGCACAACACCAGAGGAATAGTAATGCATCTACACAGACATCCATATCTCCATATTGCTGCTGGAAACCAAAGCCCAGGCCTTCAAAAGATACTTCAGTGTTGCTTTAGAAATGCTTCGGCAGGAAAGTAGAAATGTTGAGGGTTTTCTTGATTCCTCTTTAACATTTTTTCTTTTAATTTGGTTTTTCTCTTTATGCAAGCATGTAGTTGGAAATATGGGTGTCTGGGAAGGAAGTTTGATCATACACTTTCCCTGAATTAACCTTCTTTACTAACCTAGATTTTCTCATAATGAGATTTTGGCATTAAAATTTTTCCTTCTCTCCTGCAAAATTAAAAACCAGGAAATGACGGATATATTGCAACATCTTTAGGAAATTAGTTACTCTTATTTAAGATTAGATTACATAACCACAATTTATTTGCCTCATTGTTCTAGGTACATGGTCATCAGTAGCAGTGTGGTGGGGGGAGAAACCTTAATATGTAGAAAATATGCTGTGTCTGAGCTATGACTGGTGTCAAATTAGATTGCAACAGCAAAGTAATGCAACAAAACATTAGGTAGGAATGTATATACAAATGATCATAACTATCATACCTCTCTGTGCTATCGTTCTCAATATAATTTAAATTAGTTTTACTGGACCAGAGATTTTAAAATAATCTTAAAGACATACTTTGAATTTCAATGATCTTCTGTAAAGAAGCGACAGCATTCATGTTTGGGGATTGATGGAGAGTGTCCTCAGCAAGCGGCTCTAGCTGCAAGAAGAGTAGATAAGAATATGAGCAGAATGTTGTGACTGATAGTATCTCAGAAGCAAAGCAAATTGAAAAGCTTACTCCTCAGGACAAGCCTGCCCCAGGAACAGTGAAATTATTTTGCTCATATCAGTTCTGGAAGTGTAGCCAGTCTTATTTTCTGTTATGCACCCATGTAATTAAATTCCAAGGGGCTTTTCTATTGGTCATGAAATTAATCTATGAAGTCCCTGAAGCAGGTGCATGTCTTTGTATTAGTCATTTAAAATCTGAGTTATTTGTGTAATTTGTGTAGGTTCTTCACAAACCAAATTCCATCATGTCTGTATACACAGCTGGGCCCTGTGAACAAAATCTCAGGGACGTTTTGGAAACCATCAGCAGATTATTCATACTTTGGAAGTGTTCTTTCCATCCAACCACCTTACAAATTCGAACACTATAGTGGAAAACCATGAGACAGCTGCTCTTATCCATTGAATAAAGTAATAGAAAAAAATCAAAGCTAAAGGTAAAATAACTGTATAGTTCTATTTCACTTCTTTTTTCATAACTTGGCTGATGCTGATGTCTGCCTATAAGCCCAGGACAAATTCCTTTCTTGCAAATCTCTCATGATCTTCTGGAATTACACCGATTTTTCATGGCAAAGCTCAGCAAATACTGCTTTGCAAGAAATGAAGAGGTGCTTGAGATAAGTTTTGGACTGTATTTGTTGGAACCAAGACTGGTGATGCACTTTACATATTACAAGATTCTTGCAAACAAAACGAGCCATTTGTTATTGTGACCCAGAAAACAAGGAAAAGAATACTGACAAAGAGATAAACAAAAAAATTCTTAGAAAACTTAAAGTTCATAGTCTTAAATAAAAGCTGGTGTGTTTGAACATGGTGGCATGGATGGGATTGTTGTCACTTGATGCTCCAAAGCATGAATTCATCCATGTCTCTTCATGGATAAGGAAGACTATAAAGACTGTAAAGCCCCAGGGATTACAAGTTTCCAGGCACAACTGAGTGAATCTCCCCCAGGGTCTCTCTGAATTGATTATTCTATACTTCAATCACAGAACCTAAAACAATAGCACCTTTCTTCCAGATGCCACAGGATAACACACTTGCTTAGGGATATTTATACATGGGTAAATTCACTCAATATAACTTTCCACAGTGTTTTTCTTAGCTGCCAAAGAAAAAACCATTTTAAACATCAAAAGATTTGTGTGCAATCCAGTTTGGTGAGAGGAAAGAAAGAAAAAGCACCAGCACTCCAGTCAGTGAAAGGTTCTGAAATCTTAAACTCTTAAAACTTGTTAAAGTTGTTCTTTCAAACTTCGGAATTTCAGATCCTATCTTCAAGAATATGCTGTCCTTGTAACATTCTCTCAAGACAGAGGAACTCTTGAGTCATAAGCTGAGGTCAATTGGAAAACTCTTGCTGAAGAATTAGATAGGGTTGAGTGATCCATCTTACTCATTAGTAAGCTTTTTGTTCATTTCTTTCCAGAACTTAGGGAAAATAATGTTTGATATCACTCAGGCAGCTTTCACCAATTAAGTATTTTCAAACATTACCCTATGTTCAGATTTTAAAAACACATTTGTGGAGGTGGTGTCAACACACTTAGTGTTTTGTTTGTTTGTTTAAAAAAAACAAAACCATCCTTGTGATTTCAGAGTAAAACTATGGATCAACTGAAAGGTGCTATAACTGGAAAGATAAGCAGATCACCACAAAAGCAAAATCATAACTTCAATATTTGGCACACATCATTTACCCAAGTTGCTTGGGAGGTTGAGATCAGAAGGATCCCTATTGCAGGCCAGTCCAGAAAAAATATGTTAATGAGACTGCCATCCCAACAGACAAATCTAGGTATGGTAGTGTAAACTAACATCCAACTACAGTAGGAACTGTAAGGACTGAATTGGCCAAGGCAAAAAGCAGGATCCAGTCTCAAAATTAACCTGAACAAAAAGGCCAAGAAGCATGCTTCAGCCCTCTGTAGAGCCCCTGACTAGCAAGTATGAAGCACTGAGTACAAACCACAATAGTGCCACCAAAGGAAAACAACAACAACAACAAAACAATTTTTTTCAAACATTGAGACCTGTGGGCTACTTTTAAGGCTTAGGTTATGTAGAAATTATAGGGGGTTCAGGGGATTAAGATAAAAAGTACAAACACACCTAAGCTGATGATTTGGAATCTTTAGTGCCTACTTACAAAAGTAACCCAGAGAATTAAGGCAATTAAATTGATCATATAAACCTTCTAAACCATTTCCCTGGGTGTTTTAGTTGAATATCATTGAGAGGATTTAACTGTCAGTCAATTGACTCAATTTGTTTCATTGGAGTGTACACACAGAGAGCTGAATTCAGAAAGTTCTCAATGTAGGTTCTTGATTTTGCTTCTTGTACCTCTGCAGTGAAGGCAATGGGTAATACTCTTTCAGTTGGGGGGAAGGCAAGCAGCATTTAGATTATATTTTCATAAAATTAAAACCTTGAATGGAGAGACCAAAGAATTGAGATGTGTTTGTTAGAGAGCTTACTGATTTAATCACTCAAAATTTTAAGCACTAAAACAATCTGATTAAAGCATAATTTGATACATTTTTAATTAATAAGTTTTTTTTATTGTGAAAATACCGAACAGAGGGGTTACAATTACATGAGCAAGGTAATGAGTACATTTCTACTTCTTCTTCTTCTTCTTTTTTTTTTTTTTTTTTTTTGTCGGTCGTGGGGCTTGAACTCTGGGCCTGGGCGCTGTCCCTCAGCTCTTCAGCTCAAGGCCAGTGCTCTACCACTTGAGCCACAGCGCCACTTCCGGTTTTCTGGTGGTTTTATTGGAGATAGGAGTCTCACGGTCTCTGCTGCCCTGGCTGGCTTTGAACCGCGATCCTCAGATCTCAGCCTCCTGAGTAGCTAGGATTACAGGCGTGAGCCACCAGCACCCGGCATATGAGTACATTTCTTATCAAGCATTGTTGCCTCCTCCTTTGTTTCCCCTCACAATCCCTGCCCTCCCATCCCCAAGCCCCTGCCCCTGCCAAAGTTGTAAAGTTCATTTTTCAACATAATGTCTTGTACATTTCATTGTTGCAATGGGTCCACCTGTATCCCTATTATGAGTATTGGCTGTTATTAATAATCTAATAACCAACTAATGAAATAATATTAAATAAATAGTATATTTCTGTAAATCTGGAGCAAGGTATAAGAATGTATAGTAAAGATATTTTAGTTTGACTAATAAAACATAGCAAAAACATTGGCAATCAAGGCTAATCCAAATTATTATTAGCTTTTTGTTTTGTTTTTGTGAGTTTTTTTAGTGCTGGTACTGGGGCTTGAAATCAGAGCCTGGAAGATATTTTTTAGCTTTTTTTGCTCAAAGTATTGCTCTACTGCTTGAGCCACAGCTCTATTTCTGGATTTTTGGTAGTTAACAGAAGAGTCTCGCAAACGTTCCTGTGTGGGCTGGCTCCAATGAGATGCAGAGCTCAACCTCCTGAGTAGCTAGGATTACAGCTTTAAGTCACCAGTGACTGTCTTTAATCAAAATTATTAAAATATACATAAGGACATTTTTGCAAATCAGAGAGCTTTCTAGAGACAAAAAATTTCAGTAAGATTTGAAGATGCAAACCTAAGAGCTGTTGTATTATCTATCATACCATTCCTGTTGAGCTATTCTGCTAAGCAAGAATAATCATGATACAGGCATTAAAATGTATTAGATAATTTGAACAGAACCTCTTGTCCAGCTAGTTTTATGTAATGCTTAATCACAGTCTTTACTTAAAGCAATTATGTATACAAAATTTCAGTCTCCATGACAGGAAAACTTATTTTTCTACATGTTTTAGAGAAAGCTACGATTTTGTATTGATACAAATCAAATGTTTGCTCCATTGTGCATATCATGTGTTTTCTAAGTTCCATTGCTATTTTTAAACATCGTAAAATTGTGACTATTATCATCTAGTGAATAAGCAATTTTCATGTTCTTTAGAATGACATCATTGAAATAATGAAAAATCATTTCGCTAGGATCCATTCATAGTGTAGTCAAGGGATAACTTTGGAGAAAGCTCTTGATTAAGAGCATCAAAACACCAAGTATTCATGAGACATGAAAATCAGCTCACTGCTAGTTTCATGACTCAAAACAAAAGAGAAGAGAATCTAAATAAAGCACTTAAAAATATAACAGGTACATGAGCTTGGATAGGTATACATTAAAAAAAAGCAAAGGATCTACTAAACACTCTTGTTAGCTTTTATGTTATGTTTTGAAGTTGCCCCCACCCCCAAAATGTCAAGTATTTTAATACCTCTATTTTTAAAATCATTAGCGAGATTTCATCTGATTTGTGTTTTCTTGTTCCTTCTTTGCATTGGTCAAATCTTACTAATCATTGGAAGAGCAGCAAAATTATTTTCTACTCCTCCAGTTCAGCTAGAGCAAATTGCTTCCACCTCCGTGGCATCTGTCCTGGCAAATACTCTTCTTTATTAAACACATTAGACCATGTCAGTTTAGCCCACTAACATCATCATTCTGGGTTTTGATGAGAGCCACATAACAGAACCTGGCATATGGCAAGTATTAATAAAAAGGAACAAAGGAAGAAAGAAAGGCTTGCTGGAAAGAAAACATAAAGACCTAGACTTCATTTGCACTTCACAGCTAGCCAATCTAAGAGAAATAGGTCTTCCTCTTGATTGCCCTACTGTAAGCAAAGGACAGTTAAGGTGAAAGTCAGTGATAACTCTTGCTTCCTAAGGTAGATTTAAGTACCTTCTGAGAACCTTCCAGACAGTTATTTCCTCCCATACTTTGGCAGAGCTGCTTGATATGTAAATAGGTTTTCCTCCAGATCAGAAATGTAGACAAAGCAAAAAGAAACAAAAACCTAGGGCCAGTGGAGACAAAAGATCCATGCCAAATATTAAAAGAACAGGGGGAAAAAACAGTTTAAAAATCAACAGTATCAAAACAAAATAAAATGAGATTTTAAAAGGCATTGACAATGTTTAGTTCAACTTGTGGAGAACTGAGACATTAATCCATGTGTATGATATATTATTATTTTGTTAGTTATCTATTAACTTCTCTAACATATTTACAGTTTTATGCATAGCATCATAATTTAGATCAATGTATTCTAGATATTTGATATGTTAGATGAGGTCTGCATTATATATATACATATAAAAGCCGGAAGTGGTGCTGTGGCTCAAGTGGTAGAGTGCTAGCCTTGAGCTGAAGAGCTGAGGGACAGTGCCCAGGCCCAGAGTTCAGGCCCCACGACCGGACCAAAAAAAAAAAATTCCAATACTAGCATAGGAAGTTAATAATTTCCATATTATGGAAAGGCTTGGAAAATTATATTAAGTGAAGTAAACCAGGCCCAAAGAACCATAGGTCCCATGGTTTCCCTTATTTGTAATAACTAGTATATGTCTGAGACAAGCAGAAATGGTCAGATAAGTTGATGTTAGGTGAAATGAACCACAAGATAAGGACTCGAATGGTTTTTCTTTCTTGCTATTGATTCTAACATATTTATAAGATGATTTTTTTTCTTTCTTTGTATGTCCCTCCCCCACGGTATAACCCCTCTTTTCATTTGATGTTGGTATAATTTGGTATAATTTGTGGAGGAGAAGGGAAAAAACAATTGTTTAAATAGGGATCCAGGTGGACCCACTCAACAATGAGATGTACAAGATGTTATGTCGAAAAATGAACTTTACAACTTTGGCGCAAGGTGGGGTTATGGGGTGGGGGAGATGGGAAGGGATGGGAAGGGGAAACAAAGGAGGAGGCAATAATGCTTGATAAGAAATGTACTCATTATCTTGCTCATGTAATTGTAGCCCCTCTGTATGGTATTTTCACAATAAAAAAGTGAAAAAAATTAAAAAAATAATTTCCACATTATTACTTACATCACTTCACTCAGTTTTCTCTAATATTAACTGGCCACAGAAAACTAGTATATTATTAAATCATATTCTGACATAACTGGCATATAAATAAATAATTTATTTTAAATTTGCAATGAATTTTAATTTATCATCAACCTTATTAACCTTACATATCAACCCATAATTTAAATGAAAAAATTTTTTAGATTTTTTACATACACAATTTATCCCTGTGTGTGTGTGTGTATGTGTGTGTTGTTTGTGTGTGTGTGTTGTTTGTGTGTGTATGTGTGTGTTGTTTGTGTGTGTATGTGTGTGTTGTTTGTGTGTGTGTATGTGTGTGTTGTTTGTGTGTGTGTTGTTTGTGTGTGTGTGTCTCTGTGTGTGTATGTTGTTTGTGTGTGTGTATGTGTGTGCTGTTTGTGTGTGTATGTGTGTGTTGTTTGTGTGTGTGTGTGTTGTTTGTGTGTGTGTATGTGTGTGTTGTTTGTGTGTGTGTATGTGTGTGTATGTGTGTGTTGTTTGTGTGTGTGTATGTGTGTGTTGTTTGTGTGTGTGTATGTGTGTGTTGTTTGTGTGTGTGTATGTGTGTGTATGTGTGTGTTGTTTGTGTGTGTGTATGTGTGTGTATGTGTGTGTTGTTTGTGTGTGTGTATGTGTGTGTGTTGTTTGTGTGTGTGTATGTGTGTGTTGTTTGTGTGTGTGTATGTGTGTGTATGTGTGTGTGTATGTGTGTGTTGTTTGTGTGTGTGTATGTGTGTGTGTTGTTTGTGTGTGTGTATGTGTGTGTTGTTTGTGTGTGTATGTGTGTGTATGTGTGTGTATGTGTGTGTATGTGTGTGTGTGTATGTGAGTGTGTGTGTATGTGTGTGTTGTTTGTGTGTGTGTGTTTGTGTGTGTGTATGTGTGTGTTGTTTGTGTGTGTGTGTTTGTGTGTGTGTATGTGTGTGTTGTTTGTGTGTGTGTGTGATGTTTGTGTGTGTGTATGTGTGTGTTGTTTGTGTGTGTGTATGTGTGTGTGTATGTGTGTGTTGTTTGTGTGTGTGTATGTGTGTGTTGTTTGTGTGTGTGTGTTTGTGTGTGTGTATGTGTGTGTTGTTTGTGTGTGTGTGTGATGTTTGTGTGTGTGTATGTGTGTGTTGTTTGTGTGTGTGTATGTGTGTGTGTATGTGTGTGTTGTTTGTGTGTATGTGTGTGTGTTGTTTGTGTGTGTATGTGTGTGTTGTTTGTGTGTGTGTGTATGTGTGTGTGTATGTGTGTGTTGTTTGTGTGTGTGTATGTGTGTGTGTATGTGTGTGTTGTTTGTGTGTGTGTGTGTGTGCATGTGTGTATGTGTGTGTTGTTTGTGTGTGTGCTGGTCTTGAGGCTTGAGCTCAGGGCCTAGGCACTGTTCATAAGCTTTTTGTACTCAGGGCCAATGCTCTACCGCTAGGGCCACAGCTTAACTTCCAGCTTTCATTGTCGTTAACTGGAGATAACTGTTCAGGCTGCTTCAAACCATCATCCTCAAGTTTCAGCTTCCTGAGTAGCTAGAATTATAGATGTGAGCCACTGGTACCCAGCTCATTTATCATTATGAATGATAGATTTATTTATTCTTCTCCAATCCTTACCTATTTCTTTTTCTTACCCTATTGTACGATCTAGGATCTACTTGACAATACTGAAACAAAGCAGTATGTTTGAAAATCTGATTTAATTTATTTTTTAAAAATCATATTTTACCTTACAACATTATATATAGTAGTTCAAAAACATAAAAGCTGCTTTCCACTTCCATCAAAAGCAGAATATATAAATAGAATACAGCATTTTCCTAAAATTTTCTTTTACAAAGTGCAGCTATAGACAATTATGAAAAGAATAAGTTATAACCAACTGCAATGACCAAGATGAATTTTACAAAATGTTTAGCAAAAGGAGTAAAACACAAGGGAATGTACATTGTATTTTTTGTACATAAACGTCAAAAATAGAAATTAAAATATAATATTGGGTCAGAAAATTGGTTTCTTTCAGAAAAAGGTAAAAAACATGAATTTTTGAGATGTTAACATTGTACCAGTACCTCAAAACACAATCACATATGTAAACATCAATCAGATCAGCCTTAATCTCATTCATGTTTGTACAGTTTTTTTGGAAAAATTGTATTTTACAGTTTAAAATTCAAGAAACCTAAAAAAATCCCCAAATTAAATAAAATGAATAAACTCTCTGACATAAGTGAATGAGGAATACCAAATTTGGATTTTCAAGCCAAGTTCTCCCCACTGCATTATGGCTCCCCTAAGAAACAAAGTGAGATTATATGTCTTGCAGCAAAAGAAACATATCATATTTTTAAATATACTTACAACATTCAAATCAACTCAGAAAACTCCACAAAGGATTAAGCTTTCAGATTCAAAGGAGCTGAGGAAGATATGATGATGAAAACCAAGAGGATAGGGAAGCAGACTGTGATCTGGATTTGACCTTAAGTGCTGATGAGTTAAAATCAATTCCCTGGTGAGGAGGGATTTATGGTGGAAACTCAACTCTCATTAAAATAATTGTCTTAGAAATATCTGCAATTAAAAAACAGTCTTCAAAAAAACTCTGTTTCCCTGACTTGGAGATCATTTCGCTTAGCATCATGTTATATGGTCATATGTATATAACTATTGAGTTATTCTGCTAGGACTATCCTAGACATACAGTAATTATTACAAATGAGGAAATGATGGGATCGGTGTTTCTTTGGGTCTGGCTTACTTCACTTAATATGATTTTTCCCAAGTTTTTTCCATTTCCTTACAAATGGGAAGATGTCATTCTTCCTGATGGAAGCATAGAATTCCATTGTGTATATATACCACATTTTCTTGATCCAGTCATCTACTGAAAGGCATAGCTTAGCTATGGTAAATAATGCTGCAGTATATATGGTCATGCTGGCACCTTTAGTATGGCCTTGTTTGTGGTCATTTGAATAAATGCCCAGAAATAGAATTGCTGGGTCATAGAGGAGGTCTATGTTTAGTCTGTTGAGGAATTTCCACACTGCTTTCCAGAGTGGTTGATCAAGTTTACACTCCCACCAGCAGTGTAGTAGGATTCCCTTTTGACCACATCCCCTCCGGCATCTGTTGTTATTAGATTTTCTGTTAATGGCCATTCTAACTGGGGTGAGGGGGAATATCAATATTGTTTTGATTTGCATTTCTTTGTGTGTGTGTGTGTGTGTGTGTGTGTGTGTGTGTGTGTGAAAATGCCGTACAGAGGGGTTACAATTACATGGGCAAGGTAATGAATACATGTCTTATCAAGCATTGTTGCCTCCTGCTTTGTTTCCCCTTCCCATCCCTTCCCATCTTCCTCGCCCTGCACCCCCATGCCAAAATTGTAAAGTTTTTTTTTGACGTAATGTTTTGTACATCTCATTGTTGCAATGTATCCCTATTTAAACAATTTGTTTTTTCCCCTCCACAAATTATACCAACATCAAATACAGTGAAAACAAAGGTTATACCTTGGGGGAGGGGCATACAAAGCAACACAAAAATCATCTTATCAATACGTTAGAAACAATCACAAGAAAGAGAACATTTGAGTCCTTATCTTGGGGTTCATTTTGCCTAACATCAACTTATCTGACCGTTTCTGCTTGTCTCAGACATATACTAGTAATTGCAAATAAGAGAAAACATGGGACCTATGGTTCTTTGGGCCTGGCTTACTTCACTTAATATAATTTTTTCCAAGTCTTTCCATTTCCTAACACATGGGGCAATGTCATTCTTTCTGATGGAGGCATAGAATTCCACTGTGTATATATACTACATTTTCTTGATCCATTCATCTACTAAGGGGCATCTGGGTTGCTTCCATATCTTAGCTATGGTAAATAATGCTGCAATAACCATAGTTATGCTGGTAGCTTTAGTATGGTCTTGTTTGTAAACATTTGGGTAAATGCCCCAAAGTGGGATTGCTGGGTCATGGGGAGCTCTATGTGGAGTCTTTTGAGGAACCTCCATACTACTTTCCAAAGTGGTTGAACAAGTTTACACTCCCACCAACAATGCAGTAGGGTTCCCTTCTGTCCACTTCCCCTCCAGCATCTGTTGTTATAGAGTTCTTGATTATAGCCATTCTAACTGGGGTGAGGTGGTATCTCAATGTTGTTTTGATTTGCATTTCTTTTATGGCTAGAGAGGTTGAGCATTTCTTCATGTGTCTATTGGCCATCCTTCTTTCCTCTTCAGAGAAGTTTTTCTTTAAGTCTTTAGCCCACTTATTTATTGGGCAGTTGTTTCCTTTGAGGATTTGTTGGTGGGGGATTTAATTTTTTGAGTTCCAGGTATATTTTGGCTATGAGACCCTTCTCTGTTGTATGGCTAGTGAAGATCTTCGTCTAATCCGTGGGCTTTCTATTGATCTTGCTAGCTATATCCTTTGCCATGCAGAAGCTCTGCATTTGTCCAACCTTTCTTTGATTTGTTGTGTTTCTGGGTCTCTATTAAGAAAATTTCGGCCTGTGTCAAGGAGACCTAAGGTTTCTCCTATTCCATCCTGTAATGTTGTCAGAGTGTCTGCTTGACTCCAAGGTCTTTGTGCCAGTTGGAGTTGATTTTGGTACAGGGTGATATATAAGAATCTAGATTTAGCTTTCTACGTGATTTGCATTTCTTTTATGGCCAAAGAAGTTGAGCATTTCTTCATGTGTCTATTAGCCATTCTTATTTCCTCTTCAGCAAAGTCTCTCTGTATGTCTTTAACCCACTTATTAATGGGAAAATTCTTTCTTTGAGGATTTGTTTTTGTGACTGATTTTTTCTTTTGTGTTTTTTTTTGCCCTATGATTTATCCTCTTTTGTCACTGTATTTGATTTTCATATCCTAGGTATTGTATATATGTTTATCTTAGTTAGGGAAAAGAAGGGGAACAACAAAATGGTGAGACAAAGGAAAAAGGGCAATCCAAGCATAACAGCAATACTGACAAGATACTATGTTGGAAATGAACTGTACAACTTGGGCAGAGGGATTGGTGGGGAGGGAAAGTGACAGAAAAATGAGGGAGTGGGTCACAAGTTCGACAAGCAACATACTCACTATCTTATGTATGTAATTGTAACCCCTCTTACATCACCTTGACAATAAAATTAACAAAAATAAACTACTCAAAATTTGTGATTAATTGTATATGTTTAATTTGATTGCATAAGTAAATATGGTTATAATTTTATCCATAACTGTGTTGCGTGAGTGGATCATTCTTAACAATAACTTTTGAAATGCTACTCACACCAGCACTGAGATTCTACCTCACCCAGGTTAGAATACTATTAACAAGAAAACTAACAATAATACTAAGAATGTGGCCAAAAGGGAACACTACTGTACTGTTCATTGGAATGTAAACTTGTTCAAGCAGTCTGGAAAACAGTATGGAGGTTACTTTAAAAAAGAAACTAACATAGATCTACCCTATGACCCAGCAATTCCACTCTTGGGCATTTATCCAGAAGACCACAAACCACAGTAAAGCCACCAGCACAGCCATGCTCATTGCAGCACTGTGGTTCACCATTGCTTGGGTATGGAATCAGCCCAGATGTGCCTCAATGGACAAACGGATCATGATAATGCATGGTATTTATAAACTGCTTTGTTAAATGGCAACTACTTGGTTCAACTTCTTAAAGAAAACAAGAAACTCTCAAAAAGAAGGAAAACAAAAAAACCTCTTTCTTTGTTTAAAGTCACTAAGGTTCTTGACCAAATAGAGTAGAAAAGGAGGACAGAAATCAGAGCAGATTTTATTGACAATCGGCCTAACTATGGGTCAAGACTATCTAGATAATTCCAATTAAGTCTCTTGTAACTAACCTATGTATGGATTAGAAACAGAACAATAAAGTAGCACCTTGTATCAACAACAGTTATATAAGTTTAACATGTCACATAAAAATAGTCCTAGCGAAGACCAGATACAAAGGAGAAGTTATAGTCTTTCAGCTTATATAAGATACTGAGGGGATTGCTCACATAAGCTAGAAAGGCTAGTGAGTTAGACTATGAGACTATTTCTGTGGTTTTTATTCAATTAATTGAGTCTTATGAAAACTACTATGGTTCAAAAGAATGTAGGCCATACATCAGCTAATGAATGAAAAAAAGACTACAATTATCAGAATTATCAGAACCAAAGAATATCCCATAGTTTCCACTTATGGATCGCTTTAACAAGATGACATATTTAAACATATATTACAACAACCAGCTATGCAATTAAAAATAAACACCTAAAAGTGAAGAAAGCATAATAGTCTATTGGAAAGGGGATAATAAATGAAATGTATTGGATAATTCAGACTATAACTTTTGTTCGCTCATTGTGGAAAGACTGTGGTTGTTGTTTTATCGCAAATCATGGAGTTATTTGTCCAAAGCATCCCTTTTTTGTATAAATATCTACTTGCTTATAAAATTCCTGCTATGCTCTCTCTCTCTCTGTTTCAATCAGCAAAGCCTCTCTTCTAATAGCAACAAAACAACCCAATTAAAACCAAGCCATCACGATGCCAGGAACTCTTATTGCCTTCATTGATACTTTTGTATTCTGTGAAAACTATTTTCCTTGGACATCAGCTTATCACAGTCTCTTTCTTTTATCCAAATCAATATTAAGTGTTACTTCCTCTAAAATAGTGCTGCATCCCTAGAGCCAAAAATAAATAACCCTAAGATACAGTCACAAAGCAATTTGATTATAGTCGTTTTACTTTAACTTGAGTTAGACTTTTATGTATAAAACAGATGCCCAATTAAAGGCTAATTAATGGTCAAATAAATTAATACTATAACATCTTCGCTTCAATATCCAAAAAATCTTTTATTAGTAATCATAACTGATGAAGTGTACAATTTTCCAAGCTACATTCCTTTTAACAACTGACATCCCTAAAGAAAAATAGCACAGGCAATCTACATAGCACAGTTTTATATTGTCCTGATACTTGTGGCTCATTTGGCATTCTCTGAAACACGTGGTTGAGTTTCTCATAAGCATTACTGCATATAAAAAATGACATAGACCATATCTGAACTGGAAAGTATCTTCAAATATTGTACTTCCAAAACAGTGTTACTGTCTTTTCTTTAGATTATCTATACAACTTCTTTCAGAGTATGTAGGTAACTTCAAAGCCTAAAAGAAGACCAAGGGGAATCATTATTCTGGCATTCTATGTACTCTCCCTGTGTTCTGTTCTTTCTACTCATGAATTTCAAGTATTTAGGCGCTTGTAAGCTTTCCCAGATTCACACCAATTCCCCAGCCATACATAATCTAAAGGATGAAAAAGATGGCAAAACAACTTCCCTACTCAAAATCCAATGCAAACAGACCCCTGATGAGCAACTTGGACAACAGCACCTCCAGGGTTCACCTCAGGGGTGGTTGTCAACACTTACTAGAGTCAGTTCAAGAGAGTGTTTCAGTTGCTTTAGAGCAAAAAGTCATCCTAAAAAGATTATCAACAAACACAATCACTAAGTTTAGCCACTGTTTGTGAAATCCAAGTCAAATGAAAGCAGCTGGGTATACTCAAGAGGAGACAGTAGTTATTGGAAAGAAATGAAGAGAAGGAAGGGAAAGATAGAGAGACAAAGAAGGAAGGAAACAGAAGGAAAGGAAAAGAGAGAAGGGAAGGGAAGGGGACGGGAGGGGAGGGGAGGAGAATGGAGGGGAGGGAAGGGAAGAGAAGGGAAGGGAAGGGAAGGGGAAAGGAAGGGAAGGGAAGGGAAGGGAAGGGAAAGGAAGGGAAGGGAAGGGAAGGGAAGGAAAAGGAAAAGGAAAAGGAAAAGGAAAAGGAAAAGGAAAAGGAAAAGGAAAAGGAAAGAAAAATCGAATATGAGACCTTTAGAAGCCTGAGGGAAATCAGGAGTTCACATACTCTGTATTCCTAAATTTTCATATCTGGAGTCTGGAACATAATCTCAATAACTTGTGAGAATATTTCTCTTTCTTTTACCCTCTCTCCCTTTCCTCCCCTCGCCCTGTCTTTCCATCCCCATCTCTGTCTCTGTCTTGTTTCTCTGTCTCTCTCCTTTCTCCTCCCTATTTCCCTTTCCTTTTCTCTGTCTTAGTGTGTTTGTATGTCTTTTTGTCTGTGGGTCTGTCTCTTTCTCCTTTAAAACCATTATTGTTTTGAAAGGTAGTCTTTAAAAGGCCATGTTCTCATCACCAAGGTTTCTACCACATTAGGCTCCCCCCCACACTATCTGTCTCTCTCCCTTTCCCTCTCCCTTTCTCTGTCTCTGTGTGTCAGTCTTTGTCTCTTAAAACCATCATGTATTCTGTTTTGACAGGTGGTCTTTTAACAGCCGTATTCTCAACTCACTACCAAATCTTCATTTCTACCACAATTATGGCTTCTCCTTTCCTTTACTTGCTTGAAGATTTCTAATGTTTTTCTTTTGGATTCCATAGAGATGGTAACTGCTTAAAGCTTTTCTCACCTCTTAAGAAAATTTCTTTCAGAGGAAGCAACCTAGGGTGCTACTAATTGGCTTTGCATATGCGGCCTTAAAGCAACTGTG
Source organism: Dipodomys merriami (assembly GCF_024711535.1). Taxonomy (NCBI): domain Eukaryota; kingdom Metazoa; phylum Chordata; class Mammalia; order Rodentia; family Heteromyidae; genus Dipodomys; species Dipodomys merriami. The sequence continues at coordinate 16,333,178 of NW_027206068.1, forward strand.
ACATTGTTTGCCAACCAGCTCCAATACAGATTACCCAAATCAAATTCTCTGGGGGAATTTCACACAGGTTTCTATAAATAATCCTAAACTCTAAATGACTAATCACAGAGGCATCCTTGAAGATTTATCAACCTCTTGATTCTCATTTAGATATGCACGTTGATTTCTTACAAACTCCAAGCTGGTGTTTCTAAATTCCTCAGTGAAAAAGTTAAAAAAAAATTTCATCATACACCGATTGGACTGATAAATTTAAGTTCTAAACATTGCCAAGTAAAAGGGGAAAAATGGACTCTGCTATGTCTTCAAAATCAGTTGCCTCTAGGAATTTCCTGTACCATGCTCAAATTAGTTTCAATCCAATAGTAGATTATTTTGACTGACCCTCTACATATTTCTTAAAAGAAGAGCTAGGAGATGTTTTTCTAAGAAGATCACTTTGAGATAAAAAATATTGAAAAAAGAAGAAAATGCCTGTTTAGGGTACTGTACTCAGATAACTTGATTTGTAAAAGAGCAAGGTTTTTGGTACCATGTATATATGTGTCTATGCTGAAATGTTAGGCCAACAGTTCCTGCTGATTTTACAATTCCTTTGGGTTATGTAATACATATCATTTTGCTGATCACAAGCTATAAGGAACAGCATTTTGCTGTATTGACATGACCTAGCCAAGAACAACAAGGAAAAGAAATAGCATTCAAAAAACTGGCAAAATGTTTATGAATTCTAATCCTCTGCACATGAATAAATACATCTGACAAAGTGCAGAGTCTCTCAAAAAGGCCCTTCTTGACCTTTCTAATTTGAGTTCAATTGCATGTTCAGTGTTGAGAAGCCAGAATGGATTCTGCCAGCATTTTAAGCTCAAACTTTGCTACGTTTTGTTGTTTGTAAAAGTGAAATCCCAGATAATAAGTTATAATTGCTCTATTAATCACTTGAAAGGGGGCTTGGAGGAAAGTTGGGATTTGAAATTGCAGTAATTGGCATACGAAAGACTCCTTTTTAACTTTCTTACCTAGAGACTATCACATAAAACTGCTATGAAAACTGTGTGTAGGCACTTTTTAAAATAGTGAGGTGCATGCAATAAGCATTCTATATTATTTTTGAAAGAAATGAAATTTAAACCTTCAATGTAGTCATGATGACCTTTGACCTGCAAAAAGCACCATAAACCAGGCCTTGAATTATAAATTATATTGTCAATGAAAGTGAGAAGAACTCTTTGTTTCTTAAGTTGTTTCAAGTATTACATTTTCATTTCCTTTTTCCAAATGAATTATAATGTACAACACATTTGTATTTTTCTTCCATTTTTCATCTTAGAAATCCTTCTTTTTCTTAGTTTTTCTCCTCTGTGTGAGGATAGATATGACACAATGAAATTTATCTTTCCATGTTTAATATTCCTACCCCATCTGTTAACCTTAAAGCATTTGTGAGAAATCTATATTCTTGTTTATGTCCTTAAGAAACCTTATAGGAAAAAAATACAGAAATACATAGATTTAAATTTTTTCTTTCTTTAGTTCATAATGAACAATTTTAGAATATATTTATGAAATTGAAGATGGTCAACCAAAAGACAAGATGGTGTTTGTTACTAAAACCACTGGGTCAGAATTTCATCCAGTAAATTAGTCAATTAAATAGTCGCTATTAACCAAAAAATCATTTCAGTTATTATTTTCATTTCAGCTATTATTTACATAATTGTTTACATTTTATTTATTTTTATTTTTAAGCATTATCAACACCAATATGTGCAGAGTTAGGATTAGCAATGACTGATACTCCTTTCTTTATCTGATCATTCTTTAAAAAGATTATAAGAGAAATTATTCCATCCTTGGAGGAATAGAGCAGGCCAAAGGCAGATTACAAAAATCCAAAAGAGATACTTTCATTTGAATGGACCTGTTTAAAGAAAGCCACTGAGAGCTATAATTTCCTTCAACATATGCAGAAAAGTAGTTTGCTTTTGTAGCCAGGTTAACATTTCCTTTTGAGCAGGTCAGTCATCTATGAGCCACAATCCATAACCCACTCTGATTTTCTGCACATCTGGTGTAAGCCTTTATAACTCAAATATTAAAGTCTGCTTCTCTGAAATGTTTCTGAAGTATTTAGAATCAAATACTTTATTGGAGAATGTACATGACCTTGTAAGACAATAACTATCTAGTAGTCAAGCTGAGTGCCCAGCGTTAACTGATAAAATACTTATTTTCAGTACTTATTTTCACTCCTTTATTGACCTTTATTGATACACAACACACACACACACACACACACACACACACACACAGAATGCAATATCCTAGTTGACATTATTGACTCACAAACATCAGACTACTTAGAAAATCTTTGATACCTTGAATTATATGCAATCTGAAACAGCAATCCATTGTTGATATTAATCATTAGATAATTGCACCTATTGTGTAACTGTGCATTCTAAAATATACCACAAAATTATGTATTTGAACAGCGCCTACATTTTTTCCAATATTGTTAAAATTAAAAACATTCTTCAATAAATAGTTCAAAATAATCATGTTAAAGCACTGTTAGTTTGTAACATAATGATGACAATAAAAATTATGTGAAAAAGAGGAGTTTTTCCCCCCATAACTCCACAGGCACAGATAGGAGTTACCATTAAAAAATAGAACGTACAAGGCCACATGCCCATTGAAGTTTGAAGCCAATCTGGGCAGAAAAGTTTATGAAGCTCTTTTTTTGCCTATTTATTTATTTATTTTATTACTTATTTATTTATTGTCGGTCGTGGGGCCTACACTCTGGGCCTAGTGCTGTCCCTCAGCTCTTCAGCTCAAGACTGGTGCTCTACCACTTGAGCCACAGCACCACTTCCAGCTTTTTCTGCTTATGTGGTGCTGAGGAATCAAACCCAGGGCCTCATGCATGCAAGGCAAGCACTCTACCACTGAGCCACCTTCCCAGCCCCTGTTTTATTTTATTTTTATTTAGCTTTTTTTAAATGTCAAGGTGATGTACAGAGGGGTTACAGTTACATAACTAAGGTAATAAGTACATTTCTTGTCAAACTTGTTACCTCTTCCTTCATTTTTCTCCTACTTTCCCTCCCTCCAACCCCTCATCTAAGTTGTACAGATCATTTCCAACGTATTGTCTTGTGTATGTCGCTGTTGTATTAGTTCACCCTTGTCCTTCCTCTCACCATTCTGTTGCTCCCCTTCCTTTCCCTAATTCAAATAAATGTATATATAATACCAGGGTACCAAAATCAAATACAGTGACAACAGGGATATCCTACAGGGGAAAGAACATACAAAAGAAACACAAAGATCAGCTAACTGCCACAAAGCCAGACGTGGAGCTGTGTTTCAAGAGGTTTTATTTTTCTGAACAATCCTATAGGATTGTTAAGATTAATTTCAAACAAATAATTCGGTACAAATTTGATTGGGTCAGTAGATTAAACATTCTTACCCCCACTTCACTTTCCCCATGCAAAGATTTTTTTCTGTCACTTTTGAGCTGTGTAAATAATGTGATTAAAAGGAGTATTCATTAATTCTGTACATGGTACAATATTATTGCTCATAACAAGATAGCCTATAAATCACTCTTATTTTTCAGGCTTACCTACTTGCTGAATGGTAAGAAGAGGACTGAACTTTCTGAATGCTTGGACTAAAGAAAACAATTTAACATCTGCATTCATACACCATGGTCCTTTCCCCCTGATCTTTTGTACTTTTAGATTTTTACCTCATTTCCTAGAAGGGCATTTACGCAGGCTTCTGATGCATCACAGATGGCTGTGAGGTCGTGTCCTCCTTCCAGAGCCAGCGCCACACGCCCATGGGCCAATGTCATCAATTGCTTCGTCAAGTGACCAAAGCCTACCGTAATGCAAAGAGAACATTTCAAAGTATTAAATGAAGAGAAACCAACCCACTAGAACCTAACCCTGAGCATTCGTTTTCCTGTGTATGTTTTTCTCTCAGCACTTTATGGTGCTAACTCACCTAACAACCACCACTGTATGGGGGTAGCTCTTGTTATCATCTTTATTTTACAGAGGAAAGAACTAAAGTCCAAAACCTACATTTAAGAAGCATCCCCAATGAGACTTGTACCATTTAATATCGCTTCTCACCAGTAGGCAGTAGGACATAATACATTCTGTATGCATCTGGATGAAAAACTTGAATATTACTCCGCTAGCATTATCAAGGCAAACTATGCTATTTGCTTAACACAGGTTAGCTCCAGATGCTTTATTATTACATTAGATTTTTACAGATGTTCTTTTATTACAAAACATTTAATCAATGCAAAAAACATAAATAACATCTCTCTACATATTACAAAGTATAACAGCATGCTGAACACCTGCTCACTCATCTTCTATCTTAAGGAAAATAATATTAGCAATTCTGTTGAAACTCCCTATCTGCCTTTCTTGGATAGTCTGTGGAAAAATCTGGATCCTCAGTTTATGTTGTAACTCTATTGCTTTCTTTTGCTTGAATTTGCTTGTTTTTAAACTTCATAGAACCGCTTTCATGCTTTTTAAAAACTTGTTCTTCCCATGCATTTCATTAGCTCATATGTGCTGATGCATGTAGCTATACTACTTTACTATTTGGTAAGCCAATTTATATCTATAGAATTTATGTCCATAGAATTTATTTGCTCATCCTTCTATTGACAGATACCCACTTATATTGTTGTAATTATTGTTACAAAAATTCTAGTTCCTTTGTTATTATAAACAATGTCGTCATGAATATTCTTAAAGAAGTCTTCTGGTGCACATATGCAAGGCTGGTCTGAAATTGTTGAGTTAAAAATTTGTTAAATAATGCCAGATTATTTCCAAAAGGCTATTACCAAACCCCTTCACTTAGAAGTAGTGTAAATAAGAATTCCAGTTTAGTCACATCCTTGCCAACATTTGGTGTGATTTGCAAAGTGGGTGGATGAATAATGGCATTTTTAATGGTTTCCTTTAGTATAAGAAAGGGGCATTTTATTTCTAGTGTAAGTGAAGTTTTATTAAATGCTTATAGAATTTGCTTGAATTATCTCTTTAGATGGATTTTTCAACTATAATTTGGTAATATTGTGAGTTACATTAACAAATATTTCTAATGTTAAGCCATCATTGGATTTGTGGGGTGAAATAAGCTTGTTAGTGATATATCATCTTTTTTTAATGCACAGCTGGATTCATTTTATTAATGCTTTGTTTAGGATTTTTTTTGGCCTAAGTTCATGAGTGGGATTAATCTGTAATTTTCCATTCTTATGTTGACTATGTTGAATTTTGATGTAGTGTGGGGCTTTATTTTTCATTAGCTGACCTCTAGAGAATGTTGGACAGATGAATCTTGTAAAACCATTAATGTCTTGTATTCCCTTTGAGGAAGATTTTTAAATATTGATTAGATTCTTTTGGTGATTGTAGGACTATTCATAGTTTCTATATATTACAGAATGGTACCGTTTTAGACTTTTTAACTTAAGTGTTTGGATTTACTAAAAAATTGTTTATTTCCTTTTATCTTACTTTGAAGTTTCAATAACATGGAAGTGGATTTTGTTATTTGAAGTCTTTTCCATTTTTTAAGATACCTTTCATATTTCTTATATGTATTTCAATGTTGCATTATTTTCTTTTGTTCAGACTCAATGTCCACACTTTCTGCTTAACAATGTTATTGATATTTTGATTTCAAGGATTTTATGGTTTAAGTTGAAAATTTCTCTTTTTCTTCTTTTATTTTACAGAAACATGTTATTGACAGGAAAAAGTTGTAAATTTCTATTTGGTTGCATTTCATAGCTTCACAATGATTTTCACAGTGTCATACTCCTTGCTCATGTTTTTTTTATTGCCTTATTTTTATTTATTCTTATATATTTATTTATTATTTTCATTTCTTTCAGAAAAACTACATATTTAAATTCTTTCAAATTAATTTGTTCTCTTTTTGTTGATTTAATCTCATAATTCCATTAACTTATTTGTTTCTCTGTTTTCTGAGATTATATATACTGAGTTCATAATGAATGCTACTTTATATGAGAGACATATGAGAAATATTTTATTTCCAGCTTAGTGAAATGGTCTGTTTATGCTACCTTTTTGCTTCAAAATTGTATGTTGAAATCCAGTCCCTAAGTAAGTGGTATATATTAGTGCAATTAGGCAAAAAATCCTTATAAATGAGTCAATGCCTTTGTAAAAGTAACCCCAGAGAGAGACTTCTTCCTGCCACTGGAAGACAGAAAGACCATCTTTCTTCAATCCAAATAGGGGGCGCCCGCCAAAGCCTGACCATGCTGGGATTCGGACTTCATAACCTACACAAATCTGTAACCTCCCGAAATTCAAGAAATAATTTTCTGTTTCTAAGCCACCGTTCTGTAATGCTTTATTAAAGTAGTCTTAACTGACATAGACACCTGGGCTGAGTGTGATAGCTATCTCTGAAGCTTGGTAAATTGTAATTTGGGTTAAAAAATTACTTTCTAAGGTCCATTTTAAATTCTGAAGGTTTTCAGGAATGTTTATGGGTTTATTTGATGGTTGAAGCTCATACATTGTAAATACGGAATTGAAGAACTGATTACAGACTTTAGTGGAAAACAAATTCATTTTGTTCTACTTCTCTTCCCTTCCATTTTTCCTCTTTCTCTGTATTTCTTCCTGCCTTTCTCTTTTCCTTCCTTCCTTCCTTCCTTCTTTCTTTCTTTCCTTCTTTCCTTTCTTTCCTTCTTTCTTTCTTCCTTCCTTCCTTCCTTCCTTCCTTCCTTCCTTCCTTCCTTCCTTTCTTTCTTTCTTTCTTTCTTTCTGCCCCTTCTTCCCTCCCTCCCTCCCCCTCTCCCTTCCTTCCTTCTTTCTTTCCTTCCTTCCTTCCTTCCTTCCTTCCTTCCTTCCTTCCTTCCTTCCTTCTTTCCTTCCTTTTTACTTCTGGTTTGTTTGTCTGTCTCTCTGTTTTCTTTCTCTTTCTCTCTTCAAAGTTACTTCTATTGTTAGTAATAGCTAAGTTTCTCATTTATTCTTTTCTTTTGAGTTGGGTGTTTGTTATTCTTGTCTTTATTCAGGTAAAGAATAAATTTCCTTCTCCATATTTGTTCCAATTTTCAACTCTCTTTTCTGTACAAAGACACTGTTAATGTTCAAGCCTGGGTCACATGGAAAGTTTGGGATCAGTAGCCACAGTGTCAACAGCTTCAGTTTTTACCCCAACTACATAGAGTGTGAGGATCACTGTCTACTACTGGCCCAGGGAAAAAACGGGAGTCTTTGCCTATAAAAAATAACTAAAGCAGAGAACTGTAAACTTGTGTCTCAAGTGTTAGTGCACTGACCTAACAAGCATGAGGCCTTGAGTTCAAACAACAACAGACAAACAGAACAATCCCCCAACTTTTTGCTTTTTTACATTATCCTGTTAGAAAAGGTATAATCTTATTTTCCCTAATCATATAAAATGTGTAATAGTTCAAACATATGTATATATATACATATTTATTAAGCTGTGAACACCTGAAAAAAATAAACTTAAATACAGAAGCTAATGCTCTGCAAGTAAGATGGTGCTGTTTTCAAGTTTTAGATTTTTCTTAGTTCTCATAGTCTTATGTTTGAAAAGAAAAGAGAGTCTGCAAAGGTTCAGTGAGAACCTACACCTAAACTTAGTTGTTTTCACTTGAGAACAATGACATAATACCATTTTACATTTGGAGTAAACAAAGTGACCCAGCAAGAAACAACAGAGCTGGACTGAGAATGTAGCTTAGTGGTAGAGTGCTTGCCTAGCATGCATGAAGTCCTGGGTTCAATTTCTCAGTACCACATAAACAGAAAAAGCCAGAAATGGTACTGTGGTAGAGTGCTAGCCTTGAGGAACAAAAGCTCAGGGACAGTGCTTAAGCCGTGAGTTCAATACAAAGGACTGGCAAAAAATAAAATAAAATAAAATAAAAAAAGAAGCAACAGGGCTTAAACTTTCAGTTCTAACAGAATGAATTTATTCCCACCACTCTGTAAAGAATTGTAATGGTGATTTTAATTGCTATTTACTACTTAGGTAAAAGCAAAAATAGCTACTTTGTAAATATACTATTTTTTAAAATACTTAAAAATATTCTAGAAAACATTAAAAAAATTGGGTCAACACTGTTTTCTAGCATCTCACTAGTTCTCATTTATCTCAGAGTTCATAGTGCCAAGAATAATCCTTTCCACAGGCCATTTAAGAATGAGACTGACCACACTAAGCTCTACCTTATTACTCAATAACTATAAAAGGAAAGTAAATAATTCAGTTTTGATCCTTATGCTTAGAAAATGTTCTTTGTCTAAGTCAAGATTAATAGCGCATAGTAATTAGTGCTATTCTAAAATGACTAAAAATCATAAAGAGGTACACATTCCTGCTAGTTACATAGATAATTTTCTAGATAGCTTATCCTGTAGCTGAACCAGGGTTAGGATTATAATTTTTAAAATATCATAATAAAACAACAGTATATTCTACGTTTGATACAGTTGCTTCCTAACTTAAAAATACAGTAATCCAAAGTCACTACTGGGAAAATCAAATCACATTAAAAGAGAGAGGGGTGAAGGGAGAGGAAAGAGAGTGAGAACCCAAACTCTGATTTAAGTACACTCTTCCCTTTGGGAATTAGAAAAAAGGTCTCATAAAATACCAAGTTTAGATGGAATAGTAAAAAGTGGAAGGAAAGAGTGGCAGGAAGCTAATCTTTGATCTCCATCCAAATTCCTCTTTCTTTTACCTACAGGGTTTATTTCCATTCACATGTTACCCATGTGATCTCTGCAGTCAGAGAGTACTGCAGCTGAACTTTAGTTATGCATGTGTAAAACACTCAAGTGAGGTAAAAAAAAATGCGATTTCTACAAAGCCCACATATGCCCTCTCTTCCAAACAAAGTAAGCAATTCAAGAATAATCTTCTAGTTTATTACCCCGAGTTCTGCCATGTGCATTACTGTTGTATATTTTTGAAACGTCAGCAGTGCTTGCCAAGTATGGTGAACAATATCAAGGTATTATTTTTCAGGACACAAGAGGTAAGTTTCAGTGGAAGGTGTGTGTGTGTGTGTGTGTGTGTGTGTGTCTGTGTGTGTGTCTGTGTCTGTGTCTGTGTGTCTGTGTGTCTGTGTGTCTGTGTGTGTTTGATTAGTGTGAATTTAGGAGTTTGGTGTTTCATTTGTTGCTTTCTTGGTGCTAGTCCTACGGCTTGAACTCATAGCCGGAGCATTGTCCCTGAACTTTTGTCCTCAGGGCTCTACCACTTTGAGCCAAAGCTCCACTTCTGGGTTTTTAGTCTTTAATTGGAGATAAGAGTCTCGCTGACTTTCCTGCCTGTGCTGGCCGTGAAACACTATCCTCAGATCTGTCTCCTGAATAGCTAGGATTACAGGCATGAGCCACACACACACCTGGGAATTTAGCAGAATTTTTAGCAAGCACAAACTCATGTTACATGTCATCATATTTGCTTCTAGCTTCACAAAAGCAAACAAAAGTTCATCCCATGTATATAAACCTTAGAGCTGAAAACTTACTACAAGGATCTTGGTCAAAGGAGTTGGACAGAGTGCTATATGTGAGGGTGCTGGTAAACTAAGTGATCACATGAGAAAACATGTCCTTACAATGTGGGCTCTCATGGGCACTGCATATGGAGATGGAACTAAGTGTACAATTTTCACATTTACCTGTGATTTAATAACTTTGAGGAGGCTGGGAAGGTAGCTCAGTGGTAGAGTGCTTGCCTTGCATGCAGGAGGCTCTGGGTTCCATTCCTCAGCACCACATAGATAGAAAAGGCTGGAAGTGGCACTGTTGCTCAAGCAGTAGAGCATTAGCTGAAGAGCTGAGGGACAGCGCCCAGGCCCAAAGTTCAAGCCCACAACTGACCAAAAATAACACAAACTTTGAGGAGTATATTGCTTAGAGAAGAACCTGTTTACCCAGGAAAACAGAGGTTAGTGACTGGCACTAAGATGCCTGACGATCAGTCTTGAGAGTTGCTCCTCTTACCTTCGTTTATTACCACTGAATAATGAAGGAAGTACTTTTATCAGAAAGAGCTTTGGTACTTTATTTCTTTTGAAGGTAATCTTGTAGACTAAGGCATTAGGAAAATACTATCACTATTAAACAACCCACTGTCCCTGGATGTATTACAGACTTCTTAGCATGAAATCATAATCATAAGAAGGATGTCACATTGTAATAAATCATTTCTCTCTCTTTTTTGGGGGGGGTCCGGTCGTGGGGCCTGAACTCTAGGCCTGGGCGCTGTCCCTCAGCTCTTCAGCTCAAGGCTAGCGCTCTACCACCTGAGCCACAGCGCCACTTCTGGCTTTTTTCTTTTTGCTTATGTGGTGCTGAGGAATCGAACCCAGGGCCTCAGGCATGCAAGGCAAGCGCTCTACCACTGAGCTACCTTCCCAGCCCTATAAATCATTTCTCTTCACAACCATCTACACATAACTTCTCCCATAACTATCAAGAGTGAAACATCATGGCAGACAAAAATGGTTCAATTGTCATCCTCTGTTCGGTTGTGTTAATCTACTAGATGTAATTTTCTTTGATGGCTTATAAAAAGAAGAGTATCAGTAAGTTACCAATTTCTTGATTTTCTGATAATCTATAGGTTTTAGCTTCTGTCTGAGAAGTCATATGGTTTCAGTATTTTTTAATAGTTCAGAAAAGCTTCTCTAGGAAGATTAAACCTTAGATATGCAGTTAGCAACTAAGTCATAGAATATCACTTGTGTGTGTGTGTGCATGTGTGTGTGTGTGTGTGTGTGTGTGTGTGTGTGTGTGTGTGTGTGTGTGTGCAAGAACTAGAGAATGAAATGAGGGCCTGGCTGCTGTCCCTGTGCTTTTTTGCTCAGGACTAGTGTTCTGTCACTTGAGCCACAACTCCACTTGTGGCTTTTTGGTTGTTAATTGAAGATAAGAATCTCATGGACTTTCCTTCTGGACTGGCTTTGAACTATGATTTTCAGATCTTAGCTTCTTGAGTAGCAAGGATTATAGGCATGAGCTACTGGCGCCTGGTTAGGATTTTTTGTTGTTGTTGCTATGTAATTGCTAGTAGTATTGGCAGTAGATATGCAGTCAAACATGAGGGAATTCTATGGTAGTTTGAAGAAGAAATTTCTTTAACTTTCTATTCAGTTCCAGTTACCCTTGCTCTACCTTGCATTAAAATAAATCAGACGTCCAGATTTAACTGCTTAGTAAAGAAATAATGGCACAAAGTGATTGTTCAAATAGGTTGCTTTGCTTCTTTTACCTTCTTTTAACTTGGCTGACATCAGCCTCCCAATCACTACAAGGTCTTCTACTGTTATTTTCTGTGTCTGTCAAGGAAACTTTAAGTAGACAACAAAAAATGAAACAGGCAATCTCCACCCTCACATTGCTACTCAGTAGAGATCGGTAACACAATATTCTGTCTCTCTTTTTATTTTTTAAACTAGTACTTCTTCATTTTTATCTTAAAACATTTTTAAAATTTTACTTAAAAATGTATTGTTAGCATATAGTACTTGCAGAGGGTGGTCATTGTGATATTTCCATGTGTATTTACCATATATCATCATTAGACTCACCCCTTCATTATTCTCCCTAAAGTTCTCCTTTTCTTAGTGCAGTTCCAACAAGCTTCATTGTTCTATTTTTATACATGGATGTAAAGTACATATCCACTCTGACTCCTCTCCTGCTCTACACCTCTGGGAGCCACCCCTGGACAGGACCTGTTTGACATTCCTGTCATTCACATTTTAAAGTCTATATTAATTGTTCAAAGGGGTTTCACTGGGGTGTTTTACCCCTGTGTATTATATTTTAATCTGACTGACCTTCTATTAGTCTCTTTTTCCATGCTCCTACCTTTATTATTCAATAGCATCCAGTGAGTTTTGCTCTGTGTTCTTTATACACTGATGCAGTGTATTTTGATTCCATCCTGTGTCATCTTGTTTTCTTCTCCTTCATCTTCCTAATGCATTCAAGCAATATTAGGAATATCCTATCTCTCTCCTCTTTCTTTTTAAATATGTGTTTGAATATGTATGTATTTATGTATATATTTATCTCAGGTCTTGTCTACATATAGGAGAAGACATGTAACGAAATGTCTCTTTTGAAACACTGCACTTGATAATTTATGCTGATTTCTGCTGTCTTTGTACCTCTGTCTTCTTTGGCTACCAAGTCTCTATGTCACCGTGCCCATTTACTAACAGATTAGTTTCATGGAAGCCTGAAAAGTTTGGGAAGATTTCATTTGCAGATTCAAAGCTGTAAGGAGAAAAAGAGTCACATACTTTTGCCCCACTTGAATTTGAACTTTAGTTTCATGTATCCACTGACATATTTGTCTTTAGTTATATCAGTAAAGGATTTTTTAAAAATTTTGTTTTGTTGTTTGAAGAATGTTAGAGCAGTGAAGTCTTACTACAAAGACTATAGCCATTCTCCTCTTTAGCCTCTTTGGCTGTTAAGTTACCCCATAGTTCTTTAGAAAAATATAGTCCAACTCAGTCGAGGGAGAAGCTTGGGCAGCATGTGGCGGTCTCATGTATTGCCAGGCTTTCCAGCAGGACTTCAAAGCTGAATCAGATTGTTGCAGATGGGAGGAATGCTTTCCACAGAAATACCTTTTTAAGACTCATGGTGCTGTAATTCATATGGTAGGCACTTGTGATTCATTCCTGATGATGTTGAGATCATTTAACTCACAAAACCATTGTCGCTACCATAAAATCCCTTTCATCTATAGCCAAAAGGGTTTATTTCATGCAAATGAAAAATTTTCATTATAGTATCACCTTAATAATGGGCAAAGATATATTTTTTTTTCTGGCCATGCTTAAAATGTAAATTTATGGACGTATTCTGAAGATTCATTTCATGTTAAGACCTTTATGTATTTGATGTCCCAGGATTCTTTCCAAGTTCATTGAAACCGGAAATCAATTTTAGAAGAAATATGGAGATTATTATCATTAAATCTCTCAGTCAGCTTATTGTAAGCTGCCCTGTAAATGATGCACATGTTTTAAGGAAGGCACTTCCAACCACAGTAAAAATCTTTCCACTCTTCTCATCAGTGATGTTTTGCCAGGTAAGTTGATGTTCTCAACACATTTTGAGAGGAAAGGAATATTTGCTTTGTGTTCTAAACAAAGTCTGAAATGCTGGAATGCTTTAGTGTTGTTATTGAAAAAAAATAAAATGTACCCTGGAGTATTCTTAAGAAGAAAAATGACAAAAGATTGGTCTTAAAATATCACAACAACTATACATCAATTGGTAAAACCAACTGCAAATCAACTATAATTTACTAAATACCTACAATGTTTCAAAGTTTTATATATTTCCATTGGATAGGGGATAATACAAATTCTCTTAGCCTCAATTATCATGTAGCTATTATTTATTATATTATTTCACAGATTTGAAGTGAATGCTTAGTCATAAAAAGCCAATATAAATGCTAAACACAGTATATGGTACAAAGTCTAGCATATAACAAGTATTTGATATTTACAGTTTTAATAAAATTTTTATTGATGAATTTTAAAGAATTTCAAGATTTTAAGAGTATATATTTGAATTATTTCTCTCTCTTTCTCTGTCTCCTTGTCTCTGCCTTCATCTCCCTCTATCTCTTTTTTCTCTGTCTCGGTCTGTCTGTCTGTCTCTCTCACACTTTTCTCTGTCTCTGTCTCTCTCTGTCTCTCTCTGTCTCTCTCTGTCTCTCTCTGTCTCTCTGTCTCTGTCTCTGTCTCTGTCTCTCTCTCTCTCTCTCTCTCTCTCTCTCTCTCTCTCTCTCTCTCTCTCTCTCTCTCTCTCTCTCTCTCTCTCTGCATGTATTAGTATAGAGGCTTGAACTCAGGGCCAAGTCACTGTCCCCTAGCTTTATTCACTCAAGGTTAGCATTCTACCACTAGAGCCACTTTTTGCTGATAAGATAACAATCTGTGAGATAAGAATCTCACAGGCTTTCTTGCCTTGGTTGACTCCTGAGTAAGGAGGATTACAGAAATGAGCCATCAGTGCCCAGCTCAACTCTTGTATTTTAAGGCTGAGAAAACCAAGACCTGCAAAGATGACTGATCAAGGCAAATAGTTAACAACAACTCAGCTGGAGTATCAAAACCCAAATCTCTGAGGACGTGCATTCCCACTTCCATGATGGTCAACTTATAAATGCTAAGGCTAATCATATATTCAGTTACAATTTCCAGCTCAAAAAGGGCTACTATAAAAGGAATGCCTAGATATCAAATGTTTTTTTAATAAGTAAATAATTGCTTTGGTGTGTTAAGTGTAAATAAACAAGAAGCATATGACTTAAGTTTACCTTAAACTATACAAGTATAAAACCAGGGAGGGGAAAAAAGAATCTCTAGAAAATGTCCAAAAGGACATTATAGGCATAATTCCCTGACATCTTTAACAAAATTGATTTTTGCCAAACCATAACTCCAACTTGATTTGCAAGTTGCTCATTTTTTTACTGCTGTTTTCAATAACACATCCAACACATGGGATCTATTCTTTCATCAATGGTCATGAATAATTGGCCACGTGGAAAGGAAGAAGAACAGATCAGACTCATGCTAAGCATGATGATCCCAATACAGTAGTTAGTATTGCTCAAATGCCCCCTGTATTTCCTGAACACATTTCTAATAATAATTATGGAAATATAAACTATAAGTTTAGCTTCTAAGGAACTGCAATATTAGGAGACATGCACACTGAAAAAACATCATTTATCACATAATTGTTATAAACATAGTGATATAAAGGCTAATACATGACGAATAAAAATCTGCTTAGAGGAGATTGAGGTGACTGAAGATACAGACTTAAATTTTTATGTTGGTAAACCTTTGCTTTAGCTCTTCATTTCTGACATAAGAATAGTAATCTTGATTAGTTTACCTGACATAACATATAAAACACATTCACTGAATTCGTGACCCATGAGGAATATTGATTACTATCATTGCCTCATCCCAGCCCATTGACCCTGTTGTGGTTACAAAACTTTACTAGATGAGTAGACAACATCCTCTAAATGGCATCATTATTTTAATTTATTTTGTTTTGTTTTTAGTAAAACTAGCTCTAGAATCACTCGATTCTATCAACATAGGACCTACACTGTAGTTACTAAAGCACAAAATGGAGAGCAGAAAGAAACACCAATCTTACTCTTTCAACTTCATTTCACGAAGATAAATTGTCAAGAATTGATTAATATCTTCATGTCAAAAGTATAGTTTTTGTCAAAGCTGGTGCTCAGTATATACTTGTTGAAAGAATTAGATTTATTCAAGTTTACGTGACTCCATTTCTAATGGGTACTTCAACAGTCAGAAATCTCACTCTGATTGCCAGTGGCACCTGTCCTTGTATTATTCCTCTCTCTCTCTCTCCCTCTCCCTTTCTCTCTCCCTCTCCCTCTCTCTCTTTCTCCTTCCTCTCTCTCATGTACATCTATTCTGTGGCTTGAACTCAGGGCATGGGCACTTTCCTTGAGCTTTTGTTCTTTTTTGTCTGTTGTGGGGCTTGAACTCTGGGCTTGGTCACTGTCCTTCAGCTCTTCAGCTCAAGGCGAGTGCTCTACTGCTTGAGCCACAGCACTTCCAGTTTTCTAGTGGTTTATTGGAGATAAGAGTCTCACGGACTTTCCTGCTGGGCCTGGCTTTGAACCATGATCCTCAGATCTCAGCCTCCTGAGTAGCTAGGATCACTGGTATAAGTCGCTAGTGGGCTGCTATTCTCCTCTTTTGTTAATATGTGCAGCACTTGTGAATGAGTTAGTGCTTCAATGAGTAGCCAATGTATTTTTCAATTGAGTTTTAAGTAAATCAGAATGGTACGTGGAAGAAGAATAATCTAATCATACTAGCAACCTATTTGCTCACAAAGTTCCTAATGAAGGAATTCGGTGGTTTCTAACCACTAAGGGATCGATCCTCTTGGGTGGACAGTTATAAGAACTTAAATTTTACACAGCAATCTGAAAGAGCTCAGAAATCAGTGTTCCCCAGGACCTTCAAACGAAAGATCTAATCTGTCCAATAGCTCCATGCTCCATTTGTGAAACCTGAGGCTGAGAACACTGTGGAGTCTACACAGACATGTAACCTACAGAACCCTGAGGTGAAAACCAGCAGTGTTATAAACTGCTAAACTTTATTAATTTCCTTTTTATACTAGTGATCTAAAATAAAATAGTATTATAATTATGTTTGTGAAATAATTTTGGAAAGTTACCATAAGTATAGTTACAAGATTTAGTGATTCTACACTGTTTGTGACTCTAAAATGTGTGTCTTAGGCTTTATGTGTGTATGTGATATATATATATATATATATATATATATATATATATATATAATACCTTAATTTTATTTTTCAATAGTAAAGATTAATCATAGGGCTTCACACTTGCTAAGCAAATACTAGGTCTGGACACATTCCACAGCAGTATAGTGCCTGTGTGGCAAACACTCTGTCATTGGAACCATGCCCCCTAGCCCAAGACATTTCTTTCATTTGATTCTTTGTTGAATTCATGAAGAACTACAAAAAATATTGTATCTAATTTTCTGCCATCGAGTCAATAGGTAAGGCTGTTAAATAATTTTGTTAATGTTACACAAATAGTACTAGGGTCAGGATTTACTTTAGTCTGACTTTAGAGTAAGACTTATTATCCAGTGTACATAGTACCTCTTGAAAATAAGTGAGAAGAAGCCCCAAATCTAATTTAAAAAGAAACTTATACACCCAAGTATTTGCTATATTATAAAACAAGCACTGCTTGGGTTCATTTATTCTATTTCCCACTTAGGAGTCAAGGGTCTGGATGCTTAAGTATAAGACAGACACTTTTGAATAATGAAGCTTATTCAGTGTGGTTTGGTAATTGGATTGTTGAATGAAGGAGTATAATGGAGGTGTGTGTCTGATTAAGGTGCATTGTATGCTTATGTGGACATGTCCAAATGTCATTCCCTTGCACAACTACTTGATGCTAATGAAAATATGTGATGGAAAAGGACAGACACCCTGACAATGCACGTACAAACTAACTGTTGACTTGGGGAATCAGTGGTTTGATGGGAGAAAATATAATTCAATGAGTTTTCAGTTGTGATGAGACACGGTAAATCCAATCAGTGCTGCTCATTCCTCCCAGACTCCAAACCAAAGCCAAACTGTAAAGGTTCTTGGGGAAAAAGAACTCCAACACATCACTCCTTAATTACTATGAGTTCACGCAGATTAAGAGACTATTCTCAGGCAGAGCCATGTAGAACTCTGAACTGTTCTAAAAAAAAGGGCCCTTTAAATTGAGATACCACAGGCTCTAGACAATTAGATGCTGCCAAACTTTTCTAACTAATGTTCCTTGTTCTCAGTAAAGTTGTAGATGGCTATGACAGTGTGCCATGTTGAAAAACTTGATCTCAAGATAGGAAAGTTTTCTAGAAAGAAACCACTAGAGTCTTATTCTAGAAGAGTGAACGCAACACACCAACATGCCAACAGACCGGCTCCCACATTCTGCCTTACCCACATCCACTCTGAACTCAGGTAGAATGATTTATACAGTCTGGAAATACTGCAATCCAATTGTAATTCATTGTTCCGAGCTATATATATATATTTTCTTATATCTTATTTCATATATATGCTCTCTCTCTTTCCTTCACATTAATGAACACTCTATGAAGTTAACTTCAAGGGTACCAAGATGATTTTCACCTAGCTGTGTATATCCAGTGCTTAGAGCATTGCTGGAAAATGCCAGTAAGTGTTAACTAAATTACTGAGAAATAAATAATTGAGAAGATGGAAGCAGACTTTACAGAACTAGCTGTCTGTGCAGTAACATCTAATATTCACACATGGAATTTACCACCTGGGAGGTTCTGTGCTAAATATTTTATAATTTATTGAATGCTTAAATACATGTCTTTCTTGTTTTATGGGTGAAAAATCAGACAAGTTAAATACATTGTTGGAAATCAAAGTCCAGAGGTAGGATTTAACATCTCTTGCTCACTCTGGAGTGTTCATAATTACTAGTGCTTGTAGTTATACTAAAGGAAAACGATTTTTGGAGGGAAGCACATTTTAGAAAAATCAAGTAAAGAAAATCATGAGAAAATGATAGATTTTATGATGGGTCTTCCATACAATCGACTCTTTGCCTTTCTTCTTTTTTTCTTATTTTATTTTATTTAAATTTATCCATTTTTTGAATTATGGAAGGTTTACAGGGGGGTTACAATTCCACATGCCTATCTGAGTTTTCAGTGTTTCCTGTCCAGTTACCCTTCCATCATTTCCCCTATCTTATCTATTCCTTCCCCCTTGACTCGTTTCATATTTCTTCCAGGATGTTTTTAAAAGATGCTGTGGGAGCAGATGTAGAAAATCTTTCCCAAAAATTCAGAGTAGAGGATAAGGGATAAAGAGTATAGTATGAAGAAGCTCAATCCAATGAAATATAGTATACCAAAATGAAAAATCGAGCCCTTCTTGTCTCTGTTCGATGCCATGAAACCTATAAGGCATTTCACTTATTTGCATTGAGTGAAACTAAAATACCATGACTTTACCATAACTCAGTAAAATAACTGGAGGAGATCAATCATTTAAGAAGATACTCCTAGGTACACAGGAGGCTGAGATCTGAAGATTTTGTTTCAAAGTCAGCCCAGGCAGAAAAGTTCATGAAACACACATTTCCAATTAGCAACCAACAGGCTGGAAGTGGAGCTGTTGCTCAAGTGGCAGCCTTGAACACAAAAGTTCAGGAACAGCACCCAGACTCTGACATTTAAAAAAAGAAAGGAAAAAAAGCCCTGTTTTCACTGTATTTGATGTTGGTGTAATTTGTTGAGGGGAAGGGAAAAACAAATTGTTTAAATAGGGATACAGGTGGACCCATTGCAACAATGAGATGTACAAGACATTATGTCGATAAACAAACTTTACAACTTTGGTGGGATGGGGGGTAGATGGGAGGGCAGGGATGGTAAGGGGAAACAAAGGAGAAGGCAACAATGCTTGATAAGAAATGTACTCATTACCTTGCTCATGTAATTGTAACCCCTCTGTATGGTATTTTCACAATAAAAAACTTACTACTAATAAAAAAGAACAAAAAAGAAAAAGAAGATAATTGTTGAGCCACTTACCTTATGGCCCAGAAACTGCTGAATAATGAAGAGAGTCTATGGCCAAGCAAAGCTGATCCCTACCTTACAATTTACAAACTAATATTATTGAGTCAATAGAACCAAGCACCAATCACTACTAAGTGGCTTAATCACTACTAAGGAATTTGACTTGCCTAAGCACCTAGATCAGACAATGATTAAGCTGCAATAAAACAAGAATGAAAAACAAAGAACCACCTGAGTCAGTCTGAGTCAGTGAGCTACAGTGCCTGTCCTCAAAACAGTACAACTCCAACTGAATTCAAAAGATTCCGAAGCCCAAGTTTAATGTGTTGGAGTTGCAGACCCTGAAAAACAATCCTTGCCATTCATAGACATCTTACTCAATTTTAACTATTACTCACAAAACACCAATTATTAGGGAAAATAGTCCACTTTGACCATTTTTGAAAAGAAAATATACCATCTCCCCTCTCCCCCCCCAAAAAATTTATTTTTTTTCAAGCTGATTCTTGGATCTAAGCTTGTATTTCAACCCTCGCTTTACTTGAAGGTAAAGTTCATGGTGGCACCCCTAAATCCAACTCAGATATGGATGATAATGGCAAAATTGTTACTACCAATTTCCAGAAAATGGATCCATTCTTTTTCTCTCTTCCTCATAAAGACTTCATAACTAATCATTGTGTTTTTTCAGAATTGATATTTCAACCACAACCATATACTGATTCTACAATATACTGATCCTACCTCAAAACACTAAAAGTGATTTGATCTTTTCATTGAAAAAAACAAAATAACAAAACTTTAGGACTGAATGTCATTGTGCATATATTGCATAAATATGTGATGAATCATGCCCAGTATGCTGAAGAATCATCAGCGAAAGGTCTTGTGCATGGTATGAAAACAAACTATTCACTTGAAGGAACACGGGGACATATGTCTTGCTGCCAAAAACATTCCTTCCAATTTCATTTCCCAAATGACCTAGGTTTTTAATTTCAAGACCCAAATACCTGATTTTAAAAGATAAATATCTACCCTCTAGGCAACTGGTGATTTCTTATTTTTCCTGCCTTAAAAAGAGGTTCAGAAACTCAAAATTATAGGTTTCAAGCAACCATTTAATTTAGATTAAATTAGACAGCTATTGTATGTTAAGTAAATATAAAATGTCTCTGTATGTATTTGTTAAAGATTAAGAGTTCTGTTATATATGAGTTTCTATTACACATTTGTATTGCTGATTTTTAAAATAAATCATCATTTAATTGAAACACTTAAAGGACATCTGCAAAGGAAAATAGAACATTTAGTGAACCTCCTGAAAGTCTCATAAGCCTACAAGCCCCATCTCCAACATCTTGGCAGAAAATCTGCCATACAAACATGGCCAGAATCCTCCCAACATAATCTGTACACATGCCATTATTCAAATTGCCCATGTGGACAAAACAAAGCCTTTGAATAGATAATTAAAGTGGTTTCTGTTCTGTGAAACGGTTCCCTCTTCACATTAAAAACATCCTCAGATGATAAACTAGTAGAAGTGATTCCTACCTACAATCCCAGCTCCTCAGGAAACAGGAATGAAGTTTGAGTGTAGTTTCAGCAGAAAGTAAGACCCTATTTTAGCAATCAGGTATAGCACATACCAGTCAATCTAGCTACATAGAAAATTGTAGGTAGAAAGATTATAGTTTGAAGCTGGCCCCAGGAAAAAGCAAGAGACCCTACCTGTGAAACAACTAAACCCAAAAATAAAAATAAATAAAAAAATAAGGTATATATGCATGGCTCAAGTCATAAGAGTGCTTGTTTAACAAGTGTAAAGCCCTGAGTTCAAACTCTAGTAACACACTCAAAAAATTAGCAGACAAAATAGAAACTCCCTCACATATACATTAGACATTTCAATGTTAAATTACCATTGCATGAGACAGGACCTGATGCATCATGGCTTTTAGCATTCTTGTTTTCCCACATTACCGAGTTCCTTTGTGAATGACACCTAATATCTAGTTTATAAAACATGAGAGAACTTTTATAAAGGTGCAGGCAGAGTATTTCAGAGAGGATGATGGATTGGTAAGACACTTAAGAATGGTGTCAAGACACCCTGAATGGTGTCAAGACTTAGAGAACTGAATGTTGAGAGAGTCTAGGTTTAGCACAGGAAGATCAAAGATTAAGAGAAGTTGCTAGAACTCTTGGAACTAGCTGGAATACATACCAAGATAATGGAGGAAGAGTAATCTACTGGCCATTCTAGAATTGTTAGAGATGGGAGATTATAGTTATCATTCAAGGAGAGTCTGTAATCATTTTAGGCAACCAAACTTCAACCCAAAGAGGCTCACAGATGATCCAGGCTCAGATTCAAGCTGAAATACAGTAGGAATGCACAGCTGTCTGATCCATTGCTCCATTCTCAGAATGAGAGCTCAGACATTTCCAAACAGTTAGGATTGCACAGTCTGTGTATTAACTGACAGACTCAGAAGATAAAGACTGCAGGAATTTTATTAAGGTGTGACCATCAACACTTTTCTAATCCCAATCACAAAGAGGATATTAACTGTGTGTTTAAAACTGCCTAATTAATCATGGGTGATAAAAGAAATTCAAAGTGAGCGTTAAAGGAATATGGCTTTTATCATAACCCTAGTGTCTCAAAAGAGTTGTATAATACATCATCATAATTTCCAGCCTCAAATGAATTCATTCAAGAGAAATCACTTTTCTTAAGAAACACTCAGATGTTCGCTGCCAGTTGCTTAAATCCTCCCAAAGCATTTGTCCATTCTTATTTCCTAAGAAATGTTAGCTGCTAGAAAATGTTCCAAGTAAAGCAACAGTAAAGAACCAGTATAGCACTAGGGATTCTGAACTTGGATAGCAGTGACCAGCAATTGCAAAGATATTACCAACCAAATTCTAGCTCAGGTTCTGTGATCTGCTGAATAATTGGATTTGCCAATTCCATCTCCAGGCTTTCATTTCTTTAAAGGCCAAAGACAGCTGTTGGACTAAATCAGTCTTTCTTAAAGCAAGTTAGGTTGTAGCTAATCAGAATCCCATGGAACTTAAAATGCAGATTTCTGAGCCTCATCTCAGACTAAGTGGAAAGCTTAATATCTGGGTGAGACTCACATGATTACATTGAAAATAAGTGCTAAGGTCTCTCTGTCTTCTAGATCTGCCATCTGGGTTGAACTTCTCAATGCTTTTCTCCGTGTGTGTGTGTGTGTGTGTGTGTGTGTGTGTGTGTGTGTGTGTGTGTGTGTGTGTGTGTGTGTGTGTGTGTGTGTACTGGGACTTGAACTCAGGGCCTGGTTCTTCAAGGCTGACACTCTACCACTTGAGTCACACCTTCACTTTCAATTTTGTGGTAGTTAATTGAAAAGAACAATCTGACAGGCTTTCCTGCCGGGACTGGCTTTGAACTGAGCTTGAGTAGCTAGGATTACAGACTTGAGCCACTAGCACCTTGCCTTTCTATATTTTTTATAACTTAGTAGTAGCCAACAATTTAAGCCTACTGACAAACAACCAAACCCAAACAAAACTTTAAAAAAGCAAAATTTGATTTGAATAGATCTGAGACAGATTAACAATAAGGACTTAATCTATATTGACTATACTGAAGCAATGGCAGAACTTAATTTTAGAGGACAGGATTTCTAAAAGGAATCAACTTTTCTGGCTTCTGGGAAAGAATGTTGCCAGGAGATATCGGCTTGCTCTTAAGTGTTATCATTTAACACAAAGGAAAAATGAAAGTTCTCATGATAATGCATTCTTTCATTTGGCTGATTCAATTAGACAACTAAATGAATTGTTTTGGGGTCAACTGGTGTTATTCAAAACTATAATCCCTGCTATTGTAGAGACAGATATCAGGAAAATAAAAGCTAAAATGCTAGCCTGGGGGGAACATCTTAAGAAAGAGACACCATCTCAACAGATAAATGAGAATGGTGGTCATGTGTGTAATCCCAGCTTAGTTTGAAGGTGGAGGTAGGAGGTTCACCATCCAAGGCTGGCCTATTGAAAAAAACCCACTAATCTCTATGCAAAAAACAACTAAGGCAAAAGAGGGCTGGGAGCATGGCTCAAATGGTGGAAATCATGCCTAGTAAGCATAAGGTCCTGAGTTCAAATGTTGGTGCCACCAAAAGAAAAAAAATATGTTTCTGGTTGAAATACTGGCTATTTGTGAACATATTATTCAAAAATATATTAATTTGTTAGCAGGGGAGAGACATACTAAGCATAAGATCATGGTTCTTTTGGTGGCTTAATTCAGGGGCAATTTTCAATGATTGTCTGAAAACAGTGTAGAAGTTATGTCTACTTTCAGCATTAAGTGACAGCAACTCTAATTAATTGTATAAACATCTCATTTAAACACATCAGTATGTAGACTGTCTTCGTGAACGGTATTCTGTCACATTTGACCTCCCATGCTTTATGAAATACTCTTTTCAACTGGCCTGTACCATCATTATCTCAGATGTCCCTTTCTATTCCTTCCTTTCCTGATCTAGTTTCCAGGGCTCTCTCTCTCTCTCTCTCTCTCTCTCTCTCTCTCTCTCTCTCTCTCTCTCTCTCTCTCTCTCTCTCTCTCTCTCTTTCTCTCTCTCTCTCTCTCTCTCTCTCTTTCTCTCTCTCTGTCTCTCTGTGTCGTCTCTTTGTCTCTCTCTGTCTCTCTGCCTCTCTCTCTGCCTCTCTGTCTGTCTCTGTCTCCTCTGTCTCTCTCTCTGTCTCTCTCTCTCTTTCTCTCTGTCTCTCTCTCTGTCTCTGTCTCTCTGTCTCTCTCTGTCTCTCTCTGCCTCTCTCTCTGCCTCTCTGTCTCTCTGTCTCTGTCTCTTCTGTCTCTGTCTCTCTCTCTCTCTCTGTCTCTCTGTCTCTCTCTGCCTCTCTGTCTCTCTGTCTCTGTCTCCTCTGTCTCTGTCTCTCTGTCTCTCTCTCTCTTTCTTTTTCTCCCCTGCTGAGCAGTGCAAGTACTGCCAAGAATACACCTTAGCTCTAAACCTCACTCTGAAAGTACTGTCCCTTTGTGAATGACTTCCTGACAATAGCTAAACTATCAGATCTAAACTCTTCATTAGTTCCCACCTTTTCTCTCTTTTTTTTTTTCTAGGTCTTCAATTGCCTGTAGATATTTCTTTGCATGGCCACTAAAAGCTAATGAGACACATCTAAATTATAACCCATTAATCTTCTTCAATTATGACCTCTGCTGTACCTCCTTTGGCCAATAGATCAATGAGACTGATCTGAACATTTGTCTTTGCTAATGACCAATTAGCTTAAAAGACTAAGTGGCACATAAGCTTGAACTAACTACTTGGCATGGCAATCAGGGTTCCAACATGCTGTCATTTTCACACTGGCTTTTCTGAATAGATGTTCCTCTGAAGGAGGCAGTGGATAGGAATGGCTTGTTTTTGTCTCCTCTGCTCTGTGGAGTTTGAATTCCATCTCTCTAACCATCATCAGTGGCATCTCAGCAATACTCTTGAGTCTCCCCAAGTGTCTATGTCTTTTGGAGCTTGGAGATGCAACACCTGAGATGAAAGTGAAAACTGCACCTACTGATTTAGTGCAATGCAAGGCCAAGATAGAGCAAACAAGTATCACCACCTAACAGAAATGGTGCAGTGGCTTGTGTTGTTTCTGTCTGATTCTCTATTCTTCATATGCCTGACTCCTAACAGCTCTGCTGATCTCCACCTTGACATTTACAGACATTTCTTCAATCACTCTGCATTTTAATGGGAACAAACGTCCCCAGATACTGTCTTTTCTAGCATAGATGTCTTTTTTAGTTTCTCTTTAGTTGTACAATTAAAGATCATCCTGACATCCTCATTTTTGGCTCATCTACCAATCAGACAAGCACAATCATATGTGCTGGCAAAGTTCAAAGCCTATGACACTCAAACACATGGTCACGCGGACACTTAAGCTTCACATTACTCTTTCTCGACCATTTCTCATCCTGGACTGCCAACAATGTGACTGTTTCAACTAGAAGATGAGCACTTTTCTCTTTCCTTAGGCGTATAGGAAGGTTTTATATTTACATACTCGGAAAGCATTTCATTTCACTTGCATTATTTTCTCTCCAGTACCTAGAACTTCTAAGACAAGGTGAAAACTGCGTTGTACCTAATCTCTGCTTGGGCACATTATTCTCTTATAATGTTAACTTCACATGGACAAAAATGTGGACTCTATCCCATGCTCAGGAAAGCTTCTCAGGGTCTGGAAATAAACATTCTGGGATGTTCTGCAGGCCAGATGTGCAGACCATAAGATGGCATGGTGGGAGGAAAAGAGAATGAACTCAAGTCCATTAAACTTCGGATGTTTCCAGAGTGGCTTTTTGTTTTTCTCCTCTGCATTACTTTCACAGAGCAGGCCCCCACTGTCTGCTTGTTATTAATATTCATGAAAAGATGAACCCAGGGGTTTCTGGACAATGAATCTGATTGGCAGGTCGAAAATTAACCTGAACGGAAGGATTTGTAGGCATGTTCTCTGTGAAGCACAATGGCGTCCACATCTTCTCATTAGCCACATCTCAGCATTCACCAAACTTCCAGCCGCTGGAACCAGCCCGAGCCTCCTGAGGAAACCCTGACACGGTGTCCTCACTGCCGCCTCTGGCAAAACTAGAAGTTGACAGTGACAAAATCAAAGTCCCTTTGCAGCAATGACCTGACATCGTTCAAGGATTCCCCTTTAGCCCCATAAAATGGAGCTTTCTAGGCCAAACCCTAATTATTCTCTTCAACGTTCCAAGAAATGGCTGCCAAATATCTGGCTAGTGACTGGCGTTTCAAATTCACGCTTGTGCACTTTCAAACACAAACCATCCCAAGCCTTTCTTTGTTCTTTGAAGATGTCTGTTTCCATCATCCTAAGAAAATGCAAGAACAGTCAAATGCAGGTGTTTGGGCATGGCCTAACAACGAAGGTTCTTTGTCTTTTTTTTTTTCTTTTGGAGAGGGGATCTGTTTTAATGTACAGGGGAAGTCACAAAGGCTGATGTGAAGCCTTGATATCCACTCTAACTGTCTGAAATTCCCTCTGAAGTCTTTGGAATCCTGCAGTCTGTAGGCCCAGGCCCATAATTACTGAATAAGGAAATATCCAAGGGAATAGAAATGTAAAGTTAACAAAGGGTGGGAAAGGCTAAAAGTCCTAAACACAGAAAAAGTGATTCTGTTGTTGTTGTGATGGGGGGGGGGAGAAACGGGAGTTTAAACAGTACATTTATTTCATTTTAATTTCTGGGCTGTCAGACATCAGCTCTGAAGCCCTGATTCAGAACACATGCAGGGTCCCTTTGAAGTTCTGGCTGCTTTTTTTTTTTTGAAAAAAATTTTTAACAATGGCAGAAAGATATAAAGAAATTAAACTGCAGCATAATCATAAAACAGAGCTTCTGGACTCCTGATTTACAAATTGTCATTCTTTCATTTTTGTCAAGGCTTCATTTTTCAAAGCCTTATTGTGGCATAATTTTCCCCCCTTTCAGCTCAGTCTTCCTCTATTCTTTTTCCCTCCAAAGTGAAGGATTCTACTTTTATTTTATTCAACAAAAAATAAGTTTATTGTGGTTTTTCCCCCAAAGGCAAGAAAGGAACAGGAAAATCCAGAGCAATTTAGTAAATGGAATCTTTTTTTGATAAAAGTCATAGAAATATAAAGTTGGAATTTGAAAATACCCACTTCTCTTGGCAAAAAGACAAAACCATACCTTACATTTTCAAGCAATCAAAAAAGAAGTATATCTGGTTTTCATGTTCTAATTACAAAAGGTCCTTAAAAAAAGATTTCAAGGATCCTTAATTAAAACTGTCATTTCAAATTAGGCCTGACAAATGCTACATTTGAAAATCTATAACACCCACATACACAGGTGTAAATACATACAAGTTGAGTCATCATTGTCAATTTGTTATACCTATTTGAACAATATACACAGAAATTCTGTAATTCACCAAGCCCTTTAAACCTAGGTACCTGGATGAATAAGCTAAGAAATTATTAGTTCTCCAAGTCATTTTCTGAGTCTTTCTCTATTTTTTAAATCTATAATCTCTTCTAGATATTATCATATAAGAGTTCAATACCTACACTGTTTCCAACTAGTGCTATACTTCATTTAAGTTCCTTTTATTTGTACAGTAAAACTTCTAAAGACCCTGAATGGTGAAAAATACAAAAAAATCATGGGTTTCACCTAAGATTTTGACCTTCAGTACACCTGCCACAAGGACTACATGTCATCTTTGATGTCAAACACCAAGTTTCTATGTCCAAGTGAAATAGGGAGCTAAAATCACTACCCTTATCAGCCATGGGCTGGAGCCAATTCAGACCAACTTAGGAGAAAGGATGGAGGAATCTGGAGGAAGTTTGAGAGCTGGTATAAGAACATGTACAGTATGAATATATATATGTATATGTATATGTACATGTTATATTTTATTACCTTTAAATAGTTATACAAATAGGTTTCAATTCAATATATCAATTTTCATGTTCAATGCATCTTTGCCATATCTCCCTTCCTATCATTCTCCCCCTTCTCAACTATCCCAACCACACACAGCCCAAGTTTTGTTAAATATGAAGACTGCATTTACCTTCTCTTCCTCTCCTTCACTCTCTATCATCTGCCTCCTCCTTCTTAACCCCCATTCCCCTCAGACATGTTTTCCATGGAAACACTTCCCTGCCCATACCATACTTTACTCAGGTTGATTGGCAAGTTGTATTTTAAATGGGATTATACACTCTCAAAGCACATCATCCTTCTACATCTGCTATTATGCTTTGGGGTTATGTATATCCATTGTATTGGTGTGGTGGGAATTCTTGATTTGCTCTTGCATGTATCTTCTCATTTGGGGATAGACACTTCCATGTTGGTAGCCTCAAATTAACTGGCCAGTGTCAGGGCTAGTGTAACAAAATACCTTAGCCTGGGTAACTTCCAAGGAACCTGAATGTATTTTCCACCATTGTGGAGACTGAGAAGCTCGAGATGAAGAGGCTAGCAGATCTGTGTCAGGTGCAGATCCATTCTCTGGTTCAGTGTTAGGACCTCCTCACTATGTCCTCACATGGAGGAAAGAGCAAGCAAGCTCTTTGAGGGCCTGTTCTGAGGCACTCCTGTACTCCCATGCCCAGGGCTCTATCATACCACTATGTTTATTTGTCTCTCATTCCCTAACACTAATGATTAGCTTCAACCGGTCAATTTTTTGAAAGTTAAGTATTCAGATTATAGAGTTGGGGATGTTTTGTCTGTTTTTGTTGTTGTTTGAAGGGTTTTTTTGTTTTAACAAAAATAGTGATCTGTTTTATCTGTACAATCATCTACCAGCTGCTTGCTAAGTGTCCTTCGTAGCACAGTTATTCAGAAAAGCTAATTTACAATTTACAGTGATCATTCGGTATTTTATCTCAGATATTTCAATCAAGTACGAACAAGGAGATTTGTTTTCATCAGACTTCTTTTGGGGGATGGAGTGGGAGAGTTAGAATACAGTCTTCATATCTCCGGAACTATACGTGATTCTTTATTCCATTCATTGCTAGTCACTATGTAAGTTTTGTTTTAACCTTCTTATCTTCTAGGATATTTAACTTCTCTTCTGCATAGAATAAAACCACATTTTCACAACAACCCTTTGTAGCATTCATGAAAACTTACATACTCTGTAACGTCAATTGTAATTAGGGAAGTTGGTATAAAACTCCTCTTATTTTCTGGCACATGATCAGGTACATGTGGTCCAAGTGAAACAGGAAGAAAATTATACACATTATCTTTTTAGAGGAGGAGAGTCAAATGTGTATTGCTATGTCATTACCTTAGAATCTTGGACAGTAAGTAACTGAAGGGAGGACCAAGGATGTCAAGTAGCCTAATCCCTTAAGTATTAAATAATCATCAGATGCGATGCCAAATCCCCTCCCATTCTACTTTGACAACAGCCGCTATCCCCAAATGAAAAACATTTCTATGTCAAGTGGTTTAAATTCTGTTATTCTGATATGAGTGACTGTCTTGAATATGAACAGACTTTTAGACATAGGAAATTAAGCTCTGTTTCTCCAGAAGAGATGTGGAAGAGATTTGGATAAGAACTGTAGAAACTCTGACCATGGAAATTAGCCATGTGTTGAAAAGATTGCATTTTCTATACACATTTACACAGCCTTTGGTTTTTAGTACCAACACTGGAGTCCCCTCATACTCAAAAGAAAAACATTCATCCATATTTGCTACAAATAATTAGTAGCTTTCCCATGGGAACTTCTTTTTTAGTTGATGTTCTTATAGTTAAGGTTTTAGAATTATTCGTTGTGCAGAGATGAGAAAATCGCTAATGTATGATTGTTACTATTATTATTATTATTTTGTGTCAGTACTAGGGTTTGAACTCAGGAAATAGACCCTGTCTTGAGTCACAGCCCCTCTTTTGAGTTTTTGCTGATAATTGGAGATAAGATTCTCACAGACTTCCCTGTCCAGGTTGGCTTTAAACCACTGTACTGAAATCTCAGCCTCCTGAGTAGCTGTGATTACAAGCATGAGCCACCAGTGCCCAGATCCGCTAGTGTATTATTTGAGGTCATTTCCAGGAAACACACGGGCAGACTTTTTCACAAATTACAATAGATATAATTGAAACCTTTTTAGGCTTAATGAAAATCTATTTGGTACAGCATTTAGGAAATAGAGGATCACTTTAGTTTTAGTTAGAATCCTTACACTTTAAGGCATATATATTTGTTTCTGTTTTAAAATTAAAATCTGGACAGTATTTCTCCACCTCTACTATTGACCTTCTGAAGTAGATGTTTTGTTATGGGAACTGCCCCATGAATTATAGAATAACTAGCAACACCGCTGGCTCTTCCTACTGGCTGGTGGTAGTGCCCTCTAGCTGTAGCACCCACAATGTGTCCCAGACATTGCCAAACATTCCTTGGAGTCCAAAATCATCTCCAGCTGAGAACAGCTGAATCAGACAAATTTTCAGAGAAAATGTTGACACATAACACATTTCCAGATGTCTCTTGTCTATTGATTAAGAAGAAAAATATGTAATAATACCACAGTTCCCAACTTAATGTTTTTGAGTGTTGTTCACAAAAAATGTTAAATATCATCTCATTTAATTCTCATAAAAACCTAGGTATATAACTTGGCATGCCCATTTTTACAGATTAAAATAATGAGACATTGGTGATCTTAAAGATAACTCATCTATCAATCACAGTCTAAATATTTCTAATTCTAGACTTCATATCCATATGTTCAAGTGTGAAGACACTGTAATCAGTCTGTTTCTTGGCTTCTATATTTGTGTATATCTAGGATATTAATACTTTGTGACAATACATTTAATTTTTATAATACCACTTGCTCCATGCAACATTATTAAATGGTCTCCACATGAAGATTTTCTATCATATGTTGCAGTGATATAATGAATTAAGTTTTTGTCTTTAGAAATTAAATGCCAGGGACTGGGAAGGTAGCTCAGTGGTAGAGCGCTTGCCTTGCATGCATGAGGCCCTGGGTTCAATTCCTCAGCACCACATAAGCAGAAAAAGCCAGAAGTGGTACTGTGACTCAAGTGGTAGAGGGCTAGCCTTAAGCTGAAGAGTTGAGGGACAGCTCCCAAGTCCAGAGTTCAGGCCCATACAGAAAAAAATACATTATTAAAATAGAATGAAAAGGCAATTATGGCTTATGTATATAATCCTAGGTAATCAATAATGGCAAAAAGGTTAAAATATATTACTAGATATACTATGCACGCAGAGTTAAGTACATTATGTTGTGTATCAGAGATATAATTTAGTCAGAACCAGTTCTAGATAAACTGTGTTTAGCACTCTGTTTCAAGATCCTATTAACCATGAGTGATGCTAAAATTGGACAGACACTCCAATAATACTATTAGGTGTCACTATTCTACCAGCATGTCACTACCATACCAAGAGTAAGGTCAGAAGTCTTGTTTGCATCCTGGAATTATCTGACTGCACATCACTGGGCTATGTAATATGAAGAACATTGGTCCACCTTGGCCAATGGAGTCACTGAGATACGGATTCAAAGGCTAATGGCACTTCTCAAGGAAGGGACACATTGGATTCTACTTAACTTATCCAGGTGAAGGGATGACTCACCTTTCACGGCATCACCAACAATGAAAAGTTCGTATATTCGCATAAATTAGACTTACCAGGAAATGAAAGTAGGTGACCTGCATATTTTGGACATTTTTTTATTTCTAATTGACACTTAGTAACCATGCATATTTATGGGTTATAGTACTGCACTTAATGAATGTATACAATGTATAGTGATCAGTTCAAGGTAATACATCTGTATCTTTGTGTTGTTCTTTCCTCTCTACTAGCTATTTTTTTTTTTTTTTTTTGTCAGTCGTGGGGCTTGAACTCTGGGCCTGGGCGCTGTCCCTCAGCTCTCCAGCTCAAGGCGAGCGCTCTACCACTTGAGCTACAGCGCCACTTCCGGTTTTCTGGTGGTTTATTGGAGATAGGAATCTCACGGTCTTTCCTGCCCGGGCTGGCTTTGAACCGCGATCCTCAGATCTCAGCCTCCTGAGTAGCTAGGATTACAGGCGTGAGCCACCAGCGCCCAGCTCTACTAGCTATTTTAAGATAGTTTATTAATTGCTGTCCACCATGGTCACCCTGTTGTGCTACAGAACATTACAAGTTTCTCCTTCCTTCAAACTACCTTTTATGTCTCAACCATCCTCTCTCAATTCTCTATCCTCACACCCTTCCCAGTTTCTGGTAGCCACTGGACTGTTCTCTATTTCGTGGAGATCCATATTTTAGTCTCCATATGTAAGTGAGAACCTATGTTTTTTGTCTTTCCATATCTGACTATGTCATCCATTTCTATCCATGCTCCTGCACATAACAAAATTTCATTCTTTTTATAGTTCAACAGTTCAATTGTAAGCTTAGATATTTTATTCTGTGATAAATAAGCAAATAGTTTAACAGCATTAACAGTAAGCAAATGGGCATTTAATAGTAATATGATCTTAATGAATATCATATATTTAGATCCTGTATGGTAATTGAATCATCTTTAAGGAGTAATTTTTCTTTCCAATATTTCATTTTCTTATTTGTAAATCTGAGTATAAAATCATATATTCCTCAGATTTGTGAGAAGTAAATGCGATCATATTTTTAAGCATTTTGAAAATTTGATGCATATACAATAATTAGGGAACAGTGTTACTATGTCAGATTCCTCTTCTTCAACAAATGCTAAATCATCACTTCTTACATCTGCTTCTCTCTCTCTCTCTCTCTCTCTCTCTCTCTCTCTCTCTCTCTCTCTCTCTCTCTCTCTCTCTCTCTCTCTGAGTCTTTAAAATAAAGCCTCATTATTTTTAATTAGGTAATTTAAAATTCCCACACCGCTCACCTTGGGAGTTATTCTAGCCATCATTCTAATTCACTAACAAATATTTTCCAAAGCATAGCAACGTAGTGAATCCTTTCTCCTTCACTTAGAATTCTATTTCCCATTAAAAATTATGAACCAAAATACTCCTTTTTGAATGGCTCAATAATAAAAAATACTCTGTTCTGAATCAATCAAAACACAGTTGAATGAATCTCTTTCCTGGAGATCATTTTCTAGTTACTGAAGCTGTGTCCAAAGTGCCTCTGCTGGGTCCAGGCTTTTGGACACACATGGAGAGGATTTCTTCATGTATTCCTTCTCCATGTATTCTCCCTTCCAGACTAATTTCTCTTTTTCCAGTTTTCTACCCAAACTCTCCTAGTTGTAGGACATAGCCCCTAGTTAGTTACTGGTCCAAATGAATGCTTTCTTATGCATACATACCTGAAGAAAGATGCAGCGTGACCACAATAATATTAGCCACTATCACAGTACTGCTATGATGGTGGATCTCAAAGATTATTATACTTGTTTCATGAAGACCTTCAAATTGCAATCTTAGTAGCAAGAAGATGAACCTGAATTTAATCAAGACTGCGCAGGTGAGTCAAATCAAACTGTATAAAGGAGTCCTGGGAAAGAGACCTTAGGAATATTTATTCCTTGTACATCTTGAGAGCTGTAAGGAAGCATATGGGTTGGGCTTTCTTTACCATGGTCATGTGCTCTTTTAACTATCTTTTAACTATTTTCCCATTATGAGTAAATCCTACTTCAACCACATCTGTACACTTTACATCACCAGTTCATACATTTTTAGCATCTAACATCTTAAAATGTTCTTTGAAAGCTGGATACTTGTGGTTTATGCCTGTAATCCTAGCTATTCAGGAGGCCAAGATCTGAAGATCGTGGTTCAAAGCCAGCTGGGTCAAGAAAGTCAGTGAGACTCTTATCTATAACTAACCACTCCCCCCCCAAAAGCCAGAAATGGAGTTGTGGTTCAAGTTGTAGGGTACTTTCCTTGAGCAAAAACGACAACAATCCAGGGATAGTACTCAGGCCTTGAGTCATGTCCCAGAATATTCTCTCTCTCTCTCTCTCTTTCTCTCTCTCTCACATACACACACACACACACACACACACACACACACACACACACACACATACACACACACACACACACACACACACACACACATGTTCCTTGAAGAAAAACTTCATTTATAGTGGAGCTGTGGCTCAAGTGGTAGAACACTAGCTTTGAGCACATACACACAAAAATCTCAGGAACAGTGCCTAGGCTAGGAAGTTCAAGCCTCAGTATTGGCACAAAAATAAAGAAAAGAAATAAAAATAAAACACAAAGGTGGCCAAAATACTTTGAAGAACAGCAACATTCCATTTCATTCTCATCTACAAATAAATCTCTTCTTTGTGACAAATAATAAAGATTTTTACATAAACAACTTGCACATTTGCTTCTTTATAAGCAGAGTTTTTAAGGGGCTTAACTTCATATTGGACATTCCAAAATCCATGGACAGGAACGCTGAACACAGCTATCTGTGAAACATTGAAGGAAAAAGATAACCTTAAAGCCCATCTGCCTACTCTGTAAAATGTTGTATTAAAACTTTGAATGCCTTCAGATAGATACATAGACAAGTCCAGGGCTTTCAGTATTGTAAAGATGGAGCAGTAGGAGAAAACCTGACCCTGTCAGGAGTGTTGAGCAGAGATCGGAGAATTAGAGGGCTCCCCATGAAGCTCTGTTGAGTAACTAGCAAGTAAGAAGCTAAGTTAATGAATAAATCTATGTATTATTTTAAGGATCCAATGAGTTTAGAGCAAATTAACTCTGTCTACCTATTTCTTATTCTTCCAAACAGATCTTAACATCCCTCAGGCCAGGGCCCACATCTTCTGTTAATTATATTTCATCTTCACCGTCTCAACATGGTGCCCTGAAAATTGTCTCATTTGTAAGCTGAAATTTGTCCTTTCTCAGTATTGTTAACTAGGTTAGAAATGTGAAGAAGAACAAATGTTCCATCATTATTTTCTACTTTATTATATGTATATGTGAAACAGAAAATAATCTTATTTCAGCACATTTTGTCACTACTTCTCACTAAAGAGGATAGCAAATGTTGGGAAAATACACTTAAAAATTTTAAGGTATTTTAAAAAGTCATTTGTTGGGTATTTTTGGAAACAGAAGAGTTGTGCCTGCTGAAATTATGATTATTGGGCCTATAGACAGTCAGTCGGATCTCTGCTCCCAATCGGATCCGGCATTACTCTGATCCTAGATCTTTTGCCAGTTGTGTAAAGGTCGTGTGGAGGTGAAGAGAATATGAGGTATCTGGCTCCAATTCCATTTGGAACATTAAAGTGACTCCAGATTGATAAAAAGTGAGAGAGAGACAGAGAGAGGGAACAGCATATTTGACTACAAAGGTCTCTAGCCAGAGTGAGCCAAGTAGTACATTCTTCACTAATGGAGACTGACAATGAAAGGGGAAAAGGACACAGGGATAGAATACAAAATTTGTTCTATCAGAGCTTAGTTTGAGATGCAGAAAGACTAATTGAAAATGTTTGGCAGAAAGATAACTGAAGACATGAGAACGAATAGCAGGACAAAGGGAAGAAAAAGCTGTTCACATGTTCTTCAAGTGTGTGAAAAAGTACCACAATCATGGTCAAATACTGGCAGCCCAATGTGACCATGACAAAAGAGAAAGTTGAAGAAGTTAAAAACAACCTTCTCAGAAGGTTCTCAGAAATGAGGAAGAGAGAGCTGGTCAGCTGGAGGTCTGACAAGGAGAAGAGCATGAAATAAAGAAGTCCAGGAAGATGAACATGGATTAAAACTTGCCAGGATTATTGGTGGCTCATTTTGGTCCATCACTTACCATTGCTTAGTTATCATTCAAATATTTTACATGAAGTATGAGAGAGAAGTATGGTCATCTCTTTTTCACACAGAAGAAGATTGGGGTATTGAGAAACTGACAACTTGTCTAACACCATGTTGGTAATAAGCCCAGTCAGGATCCAACTGCAGATTTTCTAGTCTCACCAAACTTGCTAAAATTAACCCTCAGGCTGAAACTTGAGTAATTTTCAAGGCACTTCCTTTCTCACATTCTGATCAACGCCCTTCTTTCCTGGCTGGAACATGTAAATTGTTTGCAAACAGCTTATGTGAAGAATTTGCCCAGTAACTAACTCTGTATGGTGTCTTACTATATCACGCTGACATCTCCTAAAGGCCAGGACTGCACAATTGTTTTGTTCAACTTTCACAACACCATCACATGTAAAACAGTGCTGTTACTGCTGCTGATAGCAATTGCTAAATGACACATAAAAGAGTGAATCTGGTGAGTTCGGGAAGCAGAACGTCTGTAGTCAATATATAGACCCATTTCACTTAAAATGTGAATGTCTTTTTTCCAAGTATTTTCTACTCCTCAGATGTGAAAATAAAATTTTTCCCTCTTTTGCTTATGTGTTCATTTGATCACCTAGCAAATAGTATTCTGAGGAATCCAGTAAGATGTTGGACGGAAGCAAACACATTTTTGTCTTTTTTACTTATTTTGGTGATGCGTTCATTCAATCAGCTCCCTGCCCCAGCCAATTGTCTCTGTTGTTCATGGGCAATTCTATTCGAAATGAAATATTGTTAGAGGGGTTCTCAAAAGATGCTTTATCTTCATTATATTGAAAATTCTATTCCAAACAAATCTTTGGGGAAATCTTTTTACTGACATACTTTCCTGTCGTACTTTTGTTTCAAATACGAGGAGGTTTTCCTGCCAAAGCCTCATTTCTCTCTCTTTCTCTTTTTGGCTAAGGGCAGCCTTCTAGAGACTTCCTTCCCCCACTCCTCCATGGATCTTACCATGATGACTCTCCTGAGGACATACAAGAGGGCTTTGCCCTAATCCACATTCTACTAAGGAGCCCCCGGAGTGAGAAAGGCCTTCACTAGGATTTGATTAAACAAAGTCTCATAGCCAATAAAAGGTTTCCAAATAGTAAAAGAAAGCAGCATTAGCACATGCTCCTCAAAAGAGCAAAACTTCAGCTTTCCAGTCATTTAGGAACACAGGGTAAAGCTGCAGATTTTCCGTGGGATTAGTTGCAGAGGCTGCAACCTCTAGGGCCAGGGCTCGCTAGACTAAATTTAGTACACAGTGTTGTGCTGTTATGACAGAAGCTGTTTTCACATGGTGCAGAGCAATTTTGGGTCTACCCTTTGACTTTGCTATTTTGTAGGGTTATTGAAAGTGTAGAATAAAAAAATCAGGTAGGTAAGAGCAGGCAGAGCTTGTGATAAAATGTCATCTGCCATAAAATAATAGGACATACTCCTGAGAGAAAAAAAGTTACCTGTTGTATAGATTTTATATATATATATACATATACATATATATTACATATACATATGTAATATGAACAACACACTGTGTGTTTGAAACTAAAATATTCATCTGATATCTGGAACCTACTTTTATTATTAAATAGGATTTATTATGAAAACAATCTGATTGAAGGTTAAGGGTATGGTTTAATGATCCAAATTAGCTGAAACATAGTTGGTTCCTGCCCATATTCATGTCTGCTACAATACCTGTGTAGTGCAATGAGCAGAAGTCTGACAGCTATGCAGTTAATTTGTTCACTAGCCATAATCATAGAGACTCATTGGTTGGGAGGGCAGGGTGGAAGTTACCCCTATAACAATGGAATCTCCCAGGTGACTGATAATAACAAACAGATTCCCTATAAATAAACAGTTGTAAAATCTGCACTGCATTGGTTTGTTCAGTGGACACAGCTTAAATATAAAAACCTTGCTTTTCTGTCTCTTAATGTCAGTAACACAGACAAATAACAGAGCTTTGGGAAAGAATGAATTTTAAAACATTCAGATGTTTTAATTTTACCCTAGAACAGTCGAAGAATCACGGAAGAACACATATTATTCACATGTGCATACAGACACACACATGAACACACACATGTACACATATATATGTGTGTATAAAGACACTTATGATTTGTATATACATACATATACATATATGTATATATCTGAGAGAAAAAGAGACAGAGAGAGAGAGAGGGAGAGAGGACATCTGATCTGGAGCCCTGGGAATAAAACATCTTGTGGAGAATCTCTGTAGTTTTTTTTATTAGACCATCATGATTAATGTCACAGAACTTAAGCAATCTTTGAAAAGAAGTCAAAATGTGCCACAAAAATTCACTTGATTGTGCCAGTGGGAATATTTCCTAACATAGCCCTAAACTTCAAAAAAACAGTATAAAGCATGCACATGGAGTAAGGAGTGGGTTTATCCACTTCTTCCCAAGTAGATTTAATTTATTGAACAGAAAAAGAAAAATCTTGGGAAAGTTGTGGCTCTCATTAGCATGAGAAAAGAGCATGCGGAGGTATCTCTAAGCTGGCCTGTTCACATGTACTTTTTCCCAGGGTAGGATGGTATTCCTGAATCTTATGGTTTCACATCCTGGTCTGCAAGACTGATTGTGACTCTAAGATGTTATCTCCTGGCTGCTCAGATAAACAGCCCATTATGCTTTTATGGTGGGCAGTTCTGAACACTCAGGGGATTAGAAGATACTGGCTGGAGTTTGTGGTTCCCTGGTAGACTGTCAAGGGGTCCATGGGATCTTGTCGGGACTATGTCTTTAAGCAAACACCTCTTTCACAATGGTATTCTCACGCTGCCTTCGTGGCCATGGACTTCAAAAGCTGATTGCAGGGAGGGCCAAAAAGGCAATAAACCCTTTCTATAACAGAACCAGCCCAGCCCGGACAGACAGGGCAAAGGTAAGGCGTCTCTGAAGTTGGCATTTGTGTGTTTAGCCGCATGGGGTGATTAGGGGCCATCTGTTCTTCAGTTGGCCAACTCATCGTTTTCACACCATCCCAGGATCAAGTACATTTCATGTCCACTGGAGTCCGCTCTCTAGAGTTTCCCTAAGTCTAAAGATACAGATTTTTTTTGTCTTTGATCTATCTGTAATGATAATATGTGTGTGTGTGTGTGTGTGTGTGTGTGTAGTTTTTTGTTTTGCCTCTCTCTCTCTCTGTGTGTGTGTGTGTGTTTGTGTGTGTGTGTGTGTGTGTGTTGGGAGACTCGATTTTGTTGATTCAAAAGTACAGTGATCACAAGTATAGCAAAACCCAAGTATTTTTTTTATATGGGAAAATAACTCTCTAGAAAGTGTACTGTAGGCTTTTTTTGGTTGGTTTTAAATGTATCATATTGATTGACTAGTTTTTTTTTAAGTTAGAGACATTGGCATTCATATATGAAGGATAAATCTTTTCTGATCTTTTGAATTGTATTCTTTCAAATAGAAGCATTCTTTCAAAGAATGTTTCATTTTTAGTTACATTCATTCTGAATTTT
The DNA here is from genome assembly GCF_024711535.1 of Dipodomys merriami. Taxonomy (NCBI): domain Eukaryota; kingdom Metazoa; phylum Chordata; class Mammalia; order Rodentia; family Heteromyidae; genus Dipodomys; species Dipodomys merriami. The sequence goes on from NW_027206068.1 coordinate 16,372,431, forward strand.
GAACTTTAGAATTATGAAATGGAAACTTGTTTTTTTCAGATAGATAGATAAAGATAGATAGACCTATATAGCTATTTTGCTCAAGGCTTGTGTTTTACCACATGAGCCACAGCCACTTGTAGCTTTTTGGTGATTAATTGGAAATAAAAATCTCAAAAATCCCTACCTGGATTTTCTTCAAACTTTAATCCTCATATCTCAGCCTCCTGGGTAGCTAGGATTACAGCTGTGAGCCTAGCTAAAATTTGTTTCTCTATGCTAGCTGATGAAGAATAAGAATCTTAATAAAAGTTTGATATGAGCTGGGACTATACATGCCATATTTTCTAGATTCATTTGTGCAGAGCAGATGGATTGTTACCTTAGGTTGACTGTTGTTACAGTGCTGCTGTAAACATGTATATACAGTTACAATAGAGATAATGGGAGAAAAAAAGCCAAGCTCATGGCCAGGTATTCAGAGATTAACCCCAGGACACCAGGTGAGTTCATTTCATTACACGGATTCCTCTTTACCTCATTTCAATCTAAGCATTGAATGGGAAGCATCCTGTTTTGACTGGACATCCAGTTAGCATTTTGATTTGGAGGGAGTACAGTCTTTCTGTACAGTGAAAAAAAATTGATTCTTTCCTGGAGTTTTGTTTTTTGCAATGATCAGTATATAATTGTTATACAACTACTGTGTAGTAGTACCCCAGCACCTCCAACTCAGATCTAACTGTGACTTTGTACTGATTAGAGGCTTTTCCCCATCCCTCCTCACCCCTCCCTCCTACTTATACCTCTTGTAGTATGATTCTACTCTCAATTACAGTGTGAGAATCTCTTCATATATAAGTGAAATCATGAAATACTTGTATCTCAATGCCTGACTTTTATTTCAATTACTGCAATGTTCTTTTGTTTCATCTGTGTCATGAATGTCAGAATTCATTCTATTTCTAATACTGAATAGTATTCCATTGCATATATACATTTTCTTTATTTATCAATCTATAAAGAATGTGAGAAACTGCATTTTCTCCTGTACATTAAATCTCTACTATTTTTGAGTTAGTAGTTATTTATTATATTTGGTTGGTTATTTACTTGTCTTGCTTCATTTGTTGTTGTTGTTATGGTTTTAGTGTGGTTTCTGAGACAGAGTCCACCTTGGTTTTTCAGAGTGGCCTTGAACTTATCAACCTCCTCCTTCAGCTTCCTACTGCTAGAATTTCAGGCTTGGACCACCATTGAACTATTTTTTTTTTGTCAGCCATGGGTCTTGAACTCTGGACCTGGGCACTGACCTTCAGCAATTCAGCTGAAGGTTAGCACTCTACCACTTCAGCCACAAAGCCACTTCTAGCATTTTCTGCTTATGTGGTGCTGAGGAATGGAATCTAGGGCCTCATGCATGTAAGGCAAGCATTCTACCACTGAGCCACCTTCCTAGCCCCTGCACTAATTTTTTTTAAAGATATTGTCTAAGAAATTTTAAAATATTTTGTCAAATGTTAAGCATCTGAATGCTTATACAAACTTGTAGGGAAGGAGTAGAAGTGAGGGAGAATGCATTCCAGAATCCATGTATACACTGCAACATTAAGAAAGGCAAGGCATGGGAGGGATGGGTGAGAATGTTGAAAGAGTTATACTCATCGAGATGCATCAGATTCACAAACTGCTTTCTTAAATGGCAACTCCTTTGTACAGCTACTTAAAGGCAATGAAAAGTATAGAAAAGAAAACTCAAGAATTACATTCATCATAAGATGAAATATCAGGCTGTATGCTGGCTGGCTGGCAAGTTTACAGGCTGGACAGTTTACAGTCCTAGTCACATCAGCAAATGATGTGATGTGATATGTGTGTGTGTGCGGGTGAGTGCACACCAGTCCTGCCCCTGAGTTTAAGGCATGGCTGCTGTCCCTAAGCTTTATGCTCAAGGCTAGAGTTCTACCACATGATCCATAGCTCCACTTCTAGCTTTATGGTGGTTAATTGAAGATAAGAATCTCTTTTCTGTCCTGGCTAACTTTCACAATCCTCAGATCTCAGCTTCCTGAGTAGCTGTATGTCACTGGCACCTCACCTGATATGACTTGGCATTTTATTTATTTGTTTGTTTATTTATTTTTATTTTTGCCAGTCCTGGGGCTTGAACTCAGGGCCTGGGCACTGTCACTGAGCTTCTTTGTGTTCAAGGCTAGTACTCTACCACTTAAGCCACAGAGCCACTTCTAGTGTTTTCTGTTTATATGGTACTGAGGAATCCAACCCAGGGCTTCATGCATGCTAGGCAAGCACTGTACCATTAAGCCACCTTCCCAGCCTTGTATTTATTCATTTTTCTATGGTACTGGGGATGGAAGTCCTGGCCTCTTCATCTTAGCCAAGCACTGTACCACATTCTTAGTTTTCTATTAATTTGGGGGGGAAGGGGAGGGCAGGACTATATCTTACCCCATTTTTTCATTGAAAGGTTGTGAATATGAATTCCAGCCTAGGTAGACTGATTATGAATTGATGAATAGATCAGCTAATTAGGTAAGTGCGTACATACACAATACATGACACAAATTTCCAGACAACAGAGACACACCAGCTCTCTCAAATGAGTATTGGTCCCCCTCAGATATTTTCTAGAGTAATATATTTCCTCAGAAAGAACACAACCCTTAATCCTGACTTCACACAACCCACACAAACCCACACAATCCCACATGAGCTCACATGGTGCTCCCCAACCCCAAAATACAATGTCCTTTTAGAACTTTTTAATTTTTGTGAAATTCCCTTTGCTGTCTGCTCTTTTTTTTTGCCAAGCCTCACATATTCCCTTTTCTTGCTGTTCTCAAGTTTATTGGCTGATGAGGTCTTGGCTCACCTGGGTGAACTAATAATACACTTCTTGTGTGTTCCCATAGGCCATTACTGCTACTTCCAGCTACAGTGTCACTGTAGCTGGATTCATGCCCCCTTCTGAGCCTATGTGTTGAAGAGTCAATAACTGTTTTCAAATGGAATGAGTCAACAAATGACTGAATAATTAAGAACCACTTGAGTTGAAAAAAGTTGAAAGTGGTACTTTGTAAAAGTTATAGATAAGTTCATGGTCTAGAATAAATGACTCCTCAGCTATGTTTTCCTAAGTTCTATACTTGCAAAAATATACATCATTATCCTTTGAGAAGGCAATGATTTGTAAGTTACGTTTTAGGAATGCCATTAAAAAGCCATGTAAAGCCGGGCACCAGTGTCTCAGGTCTGTAATTGTAACTGCTCAGGAGGCTGAGATCTGAGGATCACAGTTTGAGGCCAGCCCAGGCAAGAAAGTCATGAAACTCTTATCTCAAATAAACTATTCAGCAAAAGCCAGGAGTAGCACTGTGGCTCAAGTGATAGAGTGTTAGCCTTGAGCACAAAGAGGATCAGTGACAATGCTCATGATTTGAGTTCAAGCCCCAGGATGAGGGGGGAAAAAAGCAGTGTATAGAAAGACTACACTGGGGCATATTTTTTTTAATGACATCACACCAATACATAGCTCCCAATGGCCAGAATCGTTTTTTTTGTGAAAATACCATACAGAGGGGTTACAATTACATGGGCAAGGAAATGAGTACATTTCTTATCAAGCATTGTTGCCTCCTCCTTTCCATCCCTTCCCATTTCCATCCCCCTATTCTTGTCCCCCCTCCTTGCCTCCCGCAATGCCAAAGTTGTAAAGTTCGTTTTTCGAAATAACATCTTATACATCTCATTGTTGCAATGGGTCCACCTGTATCCCTAGTTAAACAATTTTTTTCCCTTCCCCTGCACAAATTACACCAACATCAAATACAGTGAAAACAGGGGTTATACATGGGGGCGGGACATACAAAGCAACAAAGAAATTATCTTATAAATATATTAGAAACAATAGCAAGAAAGAAAAAACATTTGAGTCCTTATCTTGGGGTTCATTTCACCTAACATCAACTCATCTGACCATTTCTGCTTGTCTCAGACATATACTACTTATTGCAAATAAGTCTGAAAGTGGGGGGATTTGTATTTTAAAAATATAAAACAGATTTTTTTCTTTTATTTTTTTATTTTTTATTTATTTATTTATTTATTTTTAATTTTATCTTATTTTATTTGAGAACATACTGTACAGAGGGGCTACAATTACATGGGCAGGATAATGCATACATTTCTTACCAAGCATTGCAGCCTCCTCCTTTGTTTACTCTTCACCTCCCTTCCCAGCCTCCCCCCTCCCCCCACCCAATTATACCCCCCTCCCCCCCCACACCGACATATAAAACAGATTTGAAAGGACATTTATAAGCAAAACAGAGCATTTGTTTTGTAATTAGTTTCAAAAGTATGGAGAATTATTAAAAATATAGCCCATCATTTTGTTGCTGTTTTGGCTGTTGGGTTTAAACTCAGGGCCTGAGCACTGTCCCTAAGCTTTTTGGCTGAAAGCTAGCACTTGACCACTTGCTTTTTTTTTTTTTTTTAGTAGTTAATCAAAGATAAGAGTCCTATGGACTTTTTTTTAAAACCCCAACTGGCTTCAAACTGTGAATCTCACATCTCGGCCTCCTAAGTTGCTAGGATTACAGACATGAGCCACCGTCACCTGTCTCTACACATTTTTTTAAAAGTAGAAAATATTGGTGAAGCTTGCTCTGGGAAAATCAAGAAAGTTACAGGTCTTGATTTTAAACTAGAAGGAAAACATTAGCATCTGCATCCATGGGGAGGGTGTTGAATGAATGCATGATGCTAAACCTGTTAAGGGGTATTCAGAACATCTGATTATTTCTTGCTCGTATTGGGTCTCAGAACTGAGGATACATTTGCTCACTAGACAAGCTAGAACTTAATTTATCTGCCTTTATTCTTTCTCTGTAGACATCCTTTGCAGTAAAAGTGTCAAGAAGAGAATGTGAACTTTGACAGCGTTGGAACTGAAGCAACGTGCTTGCTGCTCTAATGAGCCACAGGTCCTCGGGAGTGGTGAATGACTCATGTTCTCCCTCATTAACAAAATGAGCTTTGTAGAGAAAGAAGGATTTTTATACCTACAAATAAAATCCTAAGACACATTGTGAAAATTAGGAGGTCTGACATGGGGCTTTGTTATACTTTGTGTTGGTCATAAGGGACAAAGAAGATCATGGTCAAGAATGCAAAAGCAGACACTGAAGGGGGTCTGGGCTGTTTTAACAACATGAGTGAAATGCAACACCAGGCAGGATGTCTCTGTTCCCTTTGAACTTGAGGCATCCCCTGGATGCACGCTACTGAATTCTCTGGTTAAGTTATGTGGTGCCAGACATCCAGTGGCACTTAATGAAGATAAGTTTCTACCATGTGCTTTTAAGGGTAATGGTGAATGAATCCTGCCTGACCAAATTGACTGTTGCATCAAAGTCATTGTAAAGTTGAAGTAAATATACATTTGGGGGAAGGAGGGAGGGGAGGACAGGATGTCTTAGCACAATTTGTCTACTTTTTTATTATTGAATGCCAATCAATCTTTACACTAATAAGTGGAAGTATTTCCACATTTGCATTTCAAAAAACAAATAGAAGTATTTGTCCATTTATTTTGGAAAGAAGATTATAATAAAAATAAAAATGTAAATGTAAGGGTGACCTGGTATATCACAAAATATTCCCTTTTTTAAAATAAATAATATATAGAATTTTCTAAACATAAGATTTATTTTCCTTTTTTTTGCAGTAGAGAGACTATTACCTGATCTTTTAAAATGTTTTCTTGATTATTTAAATAAATATATAGTTTCTTTATGTTGTACAGCCCACTAGAGAAGAATCTATTCCTATGACATTTATTACTCCTCCTGTTTGGGAATATGTTTCAAAAGTTTTTGAAGTCTAATTATGTAAACTCTTTTTTTTTTTTTGTTAGGCTTGTGTTTAAAATCTCTCATCAGACAACTATGGGAAACTGGGTAGAACAGAAAGCTTAAGTCTCAGACCGAATGTGAACCACAACTCTAGCCTAACAAAAGAATCAAAGAGATAAACTGATCCAAAAAGAATGTATGGCCCTATTGTCAATGATTTTTAGATTTAAGAATCAACCAGTTTGAGAGCATCAAAAAATTGCTTATTACATAAGGAAGAATAAGATTCATTCAGAAACCAGGTGCTGGTGGCTCATGACTATCATGCTTGCTGCTCAGGAGGCTGAGATCTGAGTATTGTCACTGGAAGCCAGCTTGCTCAGAAAGTCCATGTGATTTTTTTTTAATTTAGATTTTATTGTTAAGGTGATGTACAGAGCGGTTACAGTTAATAAAGTAATGAGTACATTTCTTTTTGAACAGTGTAAACTCTTCCTCATTTTCTCTGGCTTCCCCTGCCGCTCCCAAATTGTAAAGTTCATTTCTATAGTGTCTATAGAACAGTGAGTATCACTGTTGAATTGGTTCACACTTTGTCCCACCATTTTTGTGATTCCTCTTCCCTTCCTCAAATCATTTCAACTTACTTACAAGACAAAGGGTACAGAAACCAAAAACAGTGACAACAGGGAATAAACCAAATGAGAAAAAAGGAAAGAAAAAAGAAATAACTACAAACAGTACAATAAAAACAATAAAACCTCTGTTTCTATTTCTTGGAGTTCATTTTGATACGCATCATTATCTCCAATAAACTACTCAAAAAAACCAAAAGGGGTGTTGTGGCTCAACGGGTAGAGCACTAGCCTTGAGTATAAAGAAGCTCAGGGACAGTGCCCAGGCCTTCAGTTCAAGCCCCAATACAGAAAAAAAAAAAAAGATTCATTCAGACAAGATGTCCATGGAGCTAATAAAATTTAAGGTGACCCCATTCATGAATTGATCTTTAGAATGAGACTTAGTGATTCACTCTTACAATCATCTTCCAGTCTTAATTCCTAGTATCTTCTCCTCTTATTATTACCTGTCTTTTCACCTTGCACCTCTACTTCTCAAATCTGCAATGCATTCATCTTACTTATGTTTCCTTCCTTCTGTCCTTCCCTCCCTTCCTCCTTCCTCCCTCCCTTCCTGCCTCTCTCTCTCTTTCTTTCTTTCCTTCCTTCCTTCCTTCCTTCCTTCCTTCCTTCCTTCCTTCCTTCCTTCTTTCTTTCTTTCTTTCTTTCTTTCTTTCCTTTCCTTCTTTCCTTCCTTCTTTCTTTCTTTCTTTCTTTCTTTCTTTCTTTCTTTCTTTCTTTCTTTCTTTCTTTCTTTCTTTCTTTCTTTCTTTCTTTCTCTTTCTTCCCTTTTCCCTTTTATTTTTTGTGCTGGTCTTTGGGCTTGAACTCAGGGCCTGGGCACTTTTCTTAAGCATTTTTGTCAAGGCTAGTGCTCTACCATTTGAGCTGCTCTACTTCTGGTTTTGGCAATTTAGTGGACATCAAAATCTCACAGACTTTCCTGTCCGGGGTTATTTTGAACTGTGACCAATTCTATCTTGTTGGCCCCTAGGTTTTCTGCTAAACTTGACTGTTCGACTGGAAAGTGAGGTCCAGGACACACCATTGGCCCTTAATGTTTTTCAATTCATTTTCTTCTGCCAAATTCCCTGTTTTACTCTGCTAAACAATTACATCCTAGTTTCAATTTTCAAATCTCCTCCTTATTTTAATTCTCAGTAATCACGTTGATCACCGTGATCACAGTGAGCACTTTCCTTTCTCTGAGGAGAAAGTCAATCAGAAACACTTCAAAATTCTTTTTCCCAGAGTGCAGGTCCACCATTCACAGCATCCGGGCCCTGTAACCTAGATCCCCCCCAGCTGCTACGGATAAATTCTCAGTTGTATAAGGCCCAACTTTTCATATGTGTACTAGGTCTCACACCATTCAATGATCGAAGCCAAGGGGCATTTCTACAGAGGTTCGCATCTCTCCATCATAGCATCAATTTTCCTTCTGTGCTGGCTCAATAACAGCATTAAGTAAATATGCTGTTATTTTACTATATTTTTTAATTTTTGTTTTATCGTAAAGATGCTGTACCGAGGGGTTACAGTTACATGAGTAAGGTAATGAGTACATCTCTTGTAGACCATTTTACTAATATTATTAATTTTATTTTAATGGTAGGCATTTGGGCTCAGCCTCGTGCTTAGTAGATAGATACTCTATTACCTGGACCTTGGCCCCCAAACCCTTTTGCTTTAATTAAATTTTGGACATGGTTCCCCCCCTCCCCCAGAACCAGCCTTGGACCTCAACACTTACCTGGAGAGCTCCTGTGTAACTGGGATTATAGTTATGTTCTACCACACTTAATTTATTTGTTAAGATGAATCTTCCCACTTATATTTTTTTCACGGAATGGCTTCCAAATCATAACCAACCCAATTTCCACCATCATGCCCAGCCTCTATTTTCCTTATATTATTCTGAAAATGCTCATTCAAAACTGTGGGAAAAATTATATTAAGTGAAGTAAGCCAGGCCTAAAGAAACATAAGTCCCATAGTTTCCCTTATTTACAAATACTAGAATATGTCTGAGTCAAGCAAAAAAGGTCAGATAAGTTGATGTTAGGGGAATGAACCCCAAGGTAAGTATTCAAATGTTTTTTTTCTTTCATGCAATTGTTTCTAAGATATTTATAAGATTATTTCTGTGTTGTTTGTATGTCCCTCCCCCACAGTATAACCCCTGCTTTCACTGTATTTGATGTTGGTATAATTTGTGGAGGGGAGGGAAAAAACAAATTGTTTAAATAGTGATACAGGTGGACCCATTGCAACTATGAGATGTACAAGTCATTACGTTGAAAAACGAGCTTTACAAATTTGGTGGAGGGGGCAGATCAGGTGGGGGGAGGTGGGAGGAGTATGGGAAGGGATGAGAAGGGGAAACAAAGAGGAGGCTACAATGCTTGATAAGAAATGTACTCATTATCTTGCCCATGTAATTGTAACTCCTCTGTACGGTATTCTCACAGTTAAAAAAACAAAGCAAAACAAAACAAAAATTGGGTGGCTCAGGCCTATAATCCTAGCTACTTGGAAGGTTGAAATGAGAGGCTAGCAGTTCTAGGCTGGAAAAAATGTCTTCAATGCTGCTTCTCAATCAATAGCTGGGCGTGGTAATATGCACCTGTCATCCTATCACAGGGCGCTGAGTTTTAGAACTCAGTACCCAGTAAACCTAGTTCCACCAAATAAAAAAGCACAGATATTGAAAGGATTATAATTCCCAGGTCAGGCTATAAAGAAATCCATGAGAAACTTTACAACTTTGGTGTATGGGGGGGGGGGCGGTGGGGAGGATTGGGTGGGGGGGGGTCAGGGGAAGGATAGGAAGGGATGGGAAGGGGAAACAAAGGAGGAGGCTACAATGCTTGATAAGAAATGTACTCATTATCTTGCCCATGTAATTGTAACCCCTCTGTACAGTATTTTCACAATAAAAAAAGAAAAAAAAACTTCTAATGCTCAATATTCTGTGAAACCTAACTCTAACCGTTCTAAAAGTATGAATAGTTTAAATCATTTCTTTGTGTGCTTGTATTAGGACTTTGAACTCAGGGCCTGAGCACTGGTCTCCTGATGCTTTTACTCAAAGCTGTCACTCTGCTACTTGTGCCACAGCCTCATTTTCACCTTTTTGGTGGTTTATTGTAGCTAAAAGTCTCACATTCCTGCCTGCACTGGCTTCAAACCTTGATCCTCAGATCTCAGCCTCCTGAGTAGCTGGGATTACGGTGTGACTCACTGGTACCCAGACCTTAAATAATTTCTTATACCTCACCTGTAAGGAGGAATCAGTAACAACACCTATTTTAAAGTGTTATAAAATCAAAATAGCAAATATAAACTGCTTATGACATTATAAGCACTTAAATGCTTGCAGTTCTTGTTACACGAGGTAGAGAATTTCAAAGCAGTGCATTTTAGTTGCTTCAAATACCTCATTTTCCATTTGAGGTCTGCAGATATTCATACTTAGAACAGGTATGTAGTGTCTAAATGAAGACTAGAATAGGGTTCTACTATTTGCTGGTCAGTGTTCTCTCTAATGCATTTCCTCTTGTTTATTCTAATTGTTTCCCTCCCTCCCTCCCTCCCTCCCTCCCTCCTTCCCTCCCTCCCTTTTCTTTCTTTCTTTTCTTTCTTTCTTTCTTTCGTTCTTTCCTTCTTTCTTTCTTTCTTTCTTTCTTTCTTTCTTTCTTTCTTTCTTTCTTTCTTTCTTTTTTATTCTTTTTGGGTTATATGGCTATAGAGGGAGGAAGTAGATGTAGGAGACCTGTAGTCGGGGACTATGGCTATGGTTACAAGTTAGGATTTGCTTTTTCTGCTTTTCATCAATAGATCTGCTGGAGGCTTTTTATGCTCCCCTAGAGGGCATGGTCCCTCACCCAGAGACCTTCTAGACTGTTACTGTACAGTGTCTTTATCCTATATAAAAGGCAACCCTAGGGTTTTCCCTAGATAAGTAGTATAATATAGGAATTTATCACCAAGTTTCAGGTGATAAAACAACTAACCAAATGTTTGGTGATCTATCCTGTTGGGATCATGAGTTGATTGCAATGGCTTTTCCACTCACTAAATACCTGAACACCATCTCTGGAGGCATTCACACCAGGAGCCTGGCCCCAGGAGCACAGCAGAGAAGCAGCAGCCAGACTCCCATCCATACCTAGGTTATTACTTTGGCCTGATCCTTCCTAGCTATGAAGTCTGGTACTCGGTGATTTACTCTTCAAGTGCCTGCAGTGGTGTCTTTTCCCTAATTGCTGATCTCATTTTGCACCCCAGTGCCAAATAGTCCCCTGGAGACTACTGAGTAAAACAACAGGAAAAGTTCCAATAACCATCACAGATCCTTAATAAAATGCAGCTTTTAAAGGAGACAACCTTCCTGGAACCATCCCATGTAGCCAGACACTCGTGTTTTCTTTAGGTACTTCGTGTGCCTGTCAGTTACTGAAATTAGCTCCATTTAATACAGGAGGGCTCTACACAGGTAATAAAGTGTTTTAGGGACCCTTCTGTGTGCCTTATTTCGATAATGAGCCTAAAACAGGAAGGAAATACGGTACATAAAGACAGTTCTATAGAGAGAAATTTGTCTAAAAATAACAGCATCTGAGAAAACTGTTTATAGTAGATCCAAAAAACAGCAAATAAACAAACAGAGCTGGCAACTCACTATGCATCTGAGATAAGAGCTGCTGGATGAGTTATGCTAGATTTTCTATAGTGTATAAATGTGTGCTGTGAAATTCACATAAGAAACGCTTGCTAAAACACTCTACATGGAAGAGTTATGTAACCATCAAGTAAAAAACTGAGAGCATTACATTGGCCTAATTGTCTGGATTATCTTTGTCTTTTTATCACTACCTCTGTTTCTCCTTTTACCTTTCCACCTTCTATCATCACTTAAACTTACATCACAGTAATATCAAAGATAAATTTCTCTCTTATGGCTCAAAAATAAATAGTTTTATGAAATATTGGAGTAAATGTCCTTATTTATTAATTGAAAGAAACTTCTTTGATGCCAGGTTGCAGGTATGCCTGTACTCACATCTACTCGGGAGGCAGAGGAAGGAAGATACCAAGTTTGAAGTCAGGCAAAGTTAGTAAGACCCTATGTCAAAAATATAAATAAAAAGGGCTGGGGGTGTGACTCAAGTGGTAGAGGACCCCTTTCCTAACATGCAAGAGGTTTTGGGTTCTATCTCTGATACTGCTAACAAACAAACAAACAACAACAAAACCTGCCTATTCAATCACCATGTCCATAGTATAATACCAATCAACAGAAATGTTCCCTCAGGTTTCCTTTTTATTTTCCTTTCTGTGCCAATCCAGGGCTTGAGCTCAGGGCTGAAGTGCTATCCTTGAGCTTTTATGCTTAAAGCTAGTGCTCTACTACTTGAGCCATAACTCTACATCTGGCTTTTTGACAATTAATTGGAAATAAGCATCATATGGACTTTCCAGTTTCTAATTGTGATCCTCAGAGCTCAGCAATCTGAGTAGCTAGGATTACAGACATGAGCCACCAGAGCCCAGCTTTGCTTCTGTATAATTGCTTATTTTTATCTTAAAGCAATATGAACATTTCCTCTAAATGGAACTCTTTGAGATACATTTGGAAATGTTTTCTAAATGTAGTTTCTAGGTGTTCAGCTACCGTCAGTCTGTATTATGTATGTATATCTGGCTATCTAGCTTGACCCTCTGTTATACAGAAGTTCCTTCCATTGGGAAATGCATGCTTTCAAATTCTATGATGTACATATTGCAGTATAACAGTTATTATTTCAGTTTCACTGCAAGTTAGTTTCAAGTATTTAAGTCATACTGCTATATGTCAATATCAGATACAGACCTAGACTTGTCCAATTCCCATGACAAGAGCAATATGTTATGCAAGTATTACACTATCCTGAAGTGGTTACTGGTGGTACACTCCTGTTATCCTAGTTAGTCAAGAGGCTGAGATCTAAGAATGGTGGTTCAAAGTCAGCCTGAGCAGGAAATACTCTTTTTTTTCGGGGGGGGGGGGGAAGGTCTGGTCATGGAGCCTGAACTCTGGGCCTGGGTGCTGTCCCTCAGCTCTTCAGCTCAAGGCTAGCGCTCTACCACTTGAGCCACAGCACCACAATTCTGGCTTTTTTATTTTTGCTTATGGTGGTGCTGAGGAATCAAACCCAGGGCCTCATGCATGCAAGGCAAGCGCTCTACCACTGAGCCACCTTCCCAGCCCCAGGAAATACTCTTATATCCAATTAATCATCAAAAAGCCAGAAGTGGGGCTATAGCTAAGGCCTTAAGCAAAGTAGCTAAGAGAACATGCCTAGATCCTGAGTTCAAGCCAAATTACTTGCACAAAATAAAACCATAAAATAGAAAAGAAAACTAAAATAAGAAAGAAAAGAAACTATCTTAAATGCCACCGAATATTGAAACTTTCTAATGCTGGATGTTTGTTGAGTACATGTTAAATTTCTTCCAGTTTGAGATGCCTTGAATGGGTCATCTCACTTAATCTCCCTAGTCTTAATCTACCCTCCCCTTCCACAACCAAAAACCATTTGATTTTTGTTAGATCCAAATAAATTCTCATGTGACAATCTAGTCCTACGGTCTGAGGGAAAGGAAAAGGTGGGAAATGGAAAGGGAGGTTTCTTTCAAGACTTGCATCTTATTTATTTATTTTTTGAAAGTACCAGTTTCTCATGAAGTTATTTAGAAGATCAATTGGCAAGAATTATTTCCTTCTGTTTGAGCAGAAGCAGATCCCTGGAATGGAGCATAAGCTTTGATATTATTTTTTGGCAATTTTTTAAGTGCATGGCTTTCAGGCTAATGTGCTGCTCTATATTCTTGTATTTCTTTTTCTTTGTGTCAAATGTCTTACCTTTCTGCTCTCTTGGGTGATCTTCCTCTAATTTGACAGGCTTTCAATATGTATCACCAAGCTGGATTCATACTCCAGATCCTTCTGCCTCTAAAGGTTTGGAATTAGATGTGTGCACTACTACACTCAGCTTCCCAACTTCCTGTAGTAGATAAACATCAGTGAAGTGTTCGGGGATGATCCCATTGATTATATCAACTTTTGTGGAGGTGACAATGACATATTTCTGGTGTGTTGTACTCAGAGAAACACAGTTGATGGAAAAGAACTCATTCACAGGTGGAAAAGGTGATTGTCTACCTCTTTGGCTCCAGGGAGGATGATCAGATCTAGTAGTTTGCCAGCTTGCAGTTTTCTTACCCGGTGATTGATAGGATTGGGGATTTTTATGCCTGAATCGACAGTCTGTGAGATCAATCTTCAGGCCTGTATCGTGTGAACGGAGCTGCCACTTGTCACTTCCAAATAACTTTGTGACATCAAGAAGAACCTTCCTCTTCTTTTCAAGTCTTGACTTAGTTGCTCATACTTCCTCTTTTCATATGTCCTTTGTGGAATATTTGGCAGATTGGTGGTATTTGCCAGTTTCTCTGAGGATGACGTGAAGCCATCGGCCATGAGATTCTCTCCCTTTCTTTTAATCTTGGGGTACCCTTTATAGCCTTGCCACTGACATTAGATTTCTTGACCTCAGTTTTCTGCTCCTTAGTTCCATTTCTCAGTTTTATTAACTATCATCTTTCAAGATGGCAAAGAGGAAGGCCTTGCGCTTTTCAAACAACCTGGAAAACTGGAGGTGTGATTCAATGGTAGAGTACCAGCCTCAGCTGAGCAAACAAGCTGGGCTCGGCTCATTCCTTTGCACTGTGGGCACTTATTGATGACTTTACATAAAAAGTTGTTTTATCCTTTCAATTGTGACATAACTCAGAAATATTGTAGGTTGGATATGAAATGTCATGCTCAAGGCTCATGGTCTGCAGACCTGTTCTCCAACTGCTTGTTAAGAAGTGAAACTCTGGGCAATTGATTAGATCATGATAGCTTTGAGGTAACCAATGCATTAACTCATTGATGGATTCAGAATTGAATGTAGGTGATGAAAACTATGGCAAATGAAGCTTTCAAAAGACATGACCCCTGTGATTTTCTCAGACGTTTTGTCTCAGCAGTGAAGAGTGACTAACACAGAAACTAATGCTTTTACTTACAGTTATCTTCATAATAAAAAGAGCCTGTTCTTCTGGATTTCCAGGCCAAGAAGAGATTTTTTTGTGTGTATGTGCTAAGAAACAAACAAAAGATAAGGGAATCTACTACTGAATTTTTTTTCTGAAAATACCTCTGGATTGTTTTGTTCAATTTGTTTAATGCTTTCTTAGAATTTCATTAATCATTAGAAGTCTATAGTTTTATATGACTTTGGCTTGGATTTTAATAAATAATCCCAAGGAATAGAATATCATATTTCTTTGAATCTCAAATGACATTAATTGCAGTACAAAATACTTGTGATCATTGTTTTATATACCACTATTGAATATGAAAACATGGTCATCTAACAATAAAATGCTATTAAATGTAAATGATATTCCAATTCCCTACATAATTAAAACATGAGAAAGGGCACATTTGTGCTAATGAAATACAGTATGTATTTTCATGCACAGTTGCAGCTGGCACCATCCTTAGGGCAAATTCTGCTTAGATATTTTCTTTTCATAAGCAATGTTGATCTAGCTCCATTTATGGCACAGTCATAGTAATTTTGTTCTTCAAAGCTAAGCAATGGTCATCCTAACCCACAGGTTGTTTTAAAACATCATAACTAAATATTGCAGATAGAAAATATTCCTCTACAATTTGATTTCTGAGTTTCACTATGGTATCAGAGGGTAGGCAAATGAGTGAGAAAATCAAGGAAAGGTAATAGTAAAATATGGAGCACTTACTGGCTTGAATAAATCTTTACTTGAGATCATAAGTCATTCCCAAATCTAAGACATGTTTTTTTTTTCCATGTTAACATTTTCTCTTTTAATTGGCTGTGTTGCTTACGTATGTCAGCTGCTATTCATATATAAGTGAGCTATGTTACATTGATTTCCAAATGCCTTGCAACTACGTCCCCTCATCTTTGCTGAGGACCAGATCCTCCTTGGAATACAACAGAGAGATACACTTGTTTGTATATGGCAATGCTGAAAGAAAAAGTAAGACGCTGACCACCTCCCTGCTCCATGGGAGACAGATTATCCGAATATGGGCAATACAGTGAGAGCTTTGTTAACTCGGACAATTTGATTCACATAAGAAACACATAGTTAGAAAACCTTATTTCATTTTCTATATTTTCACAATTAAGAACAGAATTTTCACCGTAATTAGAATTTTACTCATTTGCTTGAGATATTTTTAGAAAACAAGTTTCCCACGGCAACCTAATAGATGAGAATCTGAAGGTAGAAATCAAGAGACAATGAGATCAAGTTATGGTTTTCATATTCTTCATTACTATAACTCAAGAAAGGCACTTAATTTTTCTAAAATTACTAGTTTCACTGACTGCTGAATCCTCTTCAATCAGTTCAATTAAATAAAATCTACGAATAATAGTATAAAATATAAAAGGTGAGGGCATTTTATATATTTTTTGTACATTTTTATTGTAAAAATGCTGTACAGATCAGTTACAGTTACATGAGCAAAGTAATGAGTGCATTTCCTATTGAGCATTGATCACTTAATCATTAAAATGAAATCAGAGAAAGCAAATACTCAACACAGTGCCTTTCACAGCATCAACAATGATTCCTTGCAAGTTTTAATTCTATTATTAAATAATAGAATCACCACCAGGATAAAAATCAATGTCCCTTTTGCAGTCAAGAAAACAGTCTCCCCAAAGAAACATAGGTCCCATGATTTCCCTTATTTGCAATAACTAGTATATGTCTGAGACAAGTGGAAAAGGTCAGATAAGATGATGTTAGGGGAAATGAACCCCAAGATAAGGAACACAAGTGGTTTTTTCTTTCTTGCTATTGTTTCTAACACATTTATAAGGTGATTGTTGTTGCTTTGTATGTCCCTCCCCCAGGGTATAACCCCTGTTTTCACGGTATTTGATGTTGGTGTAATTTGGAGAGGGGAAGAGGGGAAGGGAAAAAAACCAAATAGTATTTGATGTTGGTGTAATTTGGGGAGGGGAAGAGGGGAAGGGAAAAAAACCAAATAGTTTAAATAGGGATACACGTGGACCCATTGCAACAATGAGATGTACAAGTTGTTATGTCGAAAAACGAACTTTACAACTTTGGTGGGAGGTGGGGGGAGGATCGGGTGGGGGTAGGGGGGGAGTATGGGAAAGGATGGGAAGGGGCAACAAAGAGGAGGCAACAATTCTTGATAAGAAATGTACTCGTTATCTTGCTCATGTAATTGTAACCCTTCTGTACGGCATTTCCACAAGAAAAAAAATAATTTTTATAAAAAGAAATGTACTTATTACCTTGCTCATGTAATTGTAACCCCTCTGTATGGTATTTTCACAATAAAAAAAACTTATTAAAATAAAAAATATTTAAAAAAGAAAACAGTCTCTAAGCCTAAGCCCAAATTAGAGCATTGAGATTGTTTACTAATTTCACTGTATTTATTTATTGGCTCCATAGTTTTATTATTTATTTATGGCTTTATTACTTAAGAGATGTGCAATCAACCACAATGACTTATTATTATTCTAAGTAAAGAAAAATTCTTTTTGCATGGTAAAGGCCATCTGCATGTAGGAATCCTGACCCCAACAAAAGTAGGAAAGGATGCATGTATTGCAAGGGAAGAAAAAAATATATTTTGCTTTAAAATGAATTTAAAGATTTTTTTTCATTAAAGTCGACAACCCTTTAAAGTATGGTTCTATGATATAAGGAATCATTTTTATTGTTTGAAAATAGCACTCAGTAGTCATGGTAACCTTCTTAAACTATAACCCGATGACAAATTAGATCCAAAGAAGAAGATTTAGAAAGATAAATTGATCAATTGGAGGGAAAGTTTGATACTAAGTTTAGGGCTAAGCAAAGGTACTTACTGCTTTCCTGTTAGATCATAACCTTGACCCTTAACTACAAAAAGAACATAGATTATAAATAAGAACTAAATATACTTCATTTTAACCAAAGCATTAAACTTCAAACTAATTCCACTTTTCATTGTAGTTTCTTAACAAAAAAACTATAATATATTTTTAAAAGTGAGAGAAGAGGAAAACACACAGAAAAATCTCACTGGTCATGATAGCCTTTAATTTTGTACGATTTCCAAACTTGGGCTGAGACTTCGGGCATAACAACCAACTTTTGTTTTTTGGGTTTAGTCAGACAGCTAATTTGATGTTTGAAATAAACAAAAGCCTTTGTTAGTTTGAATCCATTTCTCTTTCAAAATATTCAAAAATATTTTAAAAAATTAGTCAAATATGCCAAGAAAACATAACTTTAACATGTCAGACATGGCTCACTAAAATCATCAAATATTTCACTTGGAGCAGGAATGAGTTTAGCCCAAACTGAAAAAGTTTAGAAGAGAAATTTGCTTTTGTATCTTCTACCTACTTTTAACTTGAGACTTTTTTATGATCATACTTTTTATTTTATTTTTCTTTTTAATTTCAATCAAGTAACACATGAATACAATGAACCTTGGTCACTGTCATCCTTTTCATGACGAACATTTTATTTTTTTGGCCCGTCTAACTATGTTTTGGGCTGCCCACCAATGATGATACGATGACTTCTGGCATGGGTCAATGGGAGCTCGATTTAAATTAACTGTCCAGAAATTCTAGACCAAGGTAAGGGATCTGCATCTGTTAAGTGTTTAGAAAGCAAACATTTGGAGGTGAAAGCATGGTGATAACCCAGTAGTCTCAGACTCTACCCAGTTAATGTAGTAGCCTCTCCACAAAACAGAGCTGGTACACTAAGGCTTCCATGTAGTGATCTGTAAGTTGTCCAGATGTGAGGTTCTGTTATGAATATTGTCACAAACTGGGAAGGTGAAAACAAAGGCACCAATATGGCCTTCCTAGAATATGCACCCAAATTCTCTGTTCTTCTCTAGAAATGATTTTGTCCCCCATGGAAAATCCTGCAAGTGCCTCATACCATTTCATCTAACCACATATTCATGATGAACCTGTCACTTTTAACCCTCATAATTTCATATGAGAAAGCAAATTAGTTCTTATTTACAAAATATGAGAATAAGATGGGCACTGGTGAATCATACCTATAATCCTAGCTACTCAGGAGTTCAAAGCCAAGCTGTGGAAGGAAGGTCTGTGAGACTCTTATCGCCAATCAACCACCAGAAAACTGAAAGTAGAGTTGTGGCTCAAAGTGTAGAGCGTTACCTTGAGCAAAAGAGCTCAGGAACAACATCCAAGCTCTGAGTTCTAGCCCAAAACCAAGGGAAATTATATATACACATATATATGTATATATGACCAGGTTTTAGACAGCCTCTACTACAATATCTTTGGATTCTAAGACTGTTTCTCCTCACTGTTTATCTTTTTTTATTAAATAGCAAATATTCAACAAACAATTCATTCTTGTATCACTTAAAGCCCAGATCCATTTGCTTTTTCTAGGAAGTAGACATCCAATAAAAAATCATATGGGGTTCATTTCCCCTAACATCAACTTGTCTGACCATTTCTGCTTGTCTCAGACATATACTAGTTATTGCAAATAAGAGAAACCATGGGACCTATGTTTCTTTGGACCTGGCTTATCCCACTTAATATAATTTTTTCCAAGTCTTATTTTTAAAAATGTCCTTTAACACATTAAAATTAATAAATTCTTGTCTTTAAATACCCAGGGTTCTTACTATTTAAGAAGCATTAATTTATTTCAATATTATTGAATGCCTCCAGCTAAGGATAGCAGTCTTCTATTCTATGTTTTGTTTTGGCAATATATCTCAAATGAATTTCAAAACAAATTGCTTTCCAAAAAGGAATATCCCCCTCAAAAACTAAGCAGGATATATGTGTATTTTACTCAAATTGTTTTTCTTTCTTGCTATTGTTTCTAACATATTTATAAGATGATTTCTTTGTTGCTTTGTATGTCCCTCCCCCACGGTGTAACCCCTGTTTTCACTGTATTTGATGTTGGTATAATTTGTGGAGGGGAAGGGAAAAAACAAATTGTTTAAATAGGGATACAGGTGGTCCCATTGTAACAATGAGATGTACAAGATGTTATGTCGAAAAATGAACTTTACAATTTTGGTATGGGGGGGCGGGGCAAGGGAGATGAGAAGGGATGGGAAGGTGAAACAAAGGAGGAGGCAACAATGCTTGATAAGAAATGTACTCATTACCTTGCTCCTGTAATTGTAACCCCTCTGTATGGTATTTTCACAATTAAAAAAACTTATTAATAAAAAATAAAATAAATCATATGCTATTTTAAGTAGAAAATCTGAGGGAAGAAATAGATATCTAGTGGTTATAATTAGGAGGAAAGATTTTATATTCAGATTTACCTGGAATAAAATGGACCTATAAAACTCACTGCAAATAGATAAAAGACATGTTGAAGGTCTTATTGCATTGTACTTGCTGTAGCTTGGATCTTAAATATCCCCCAAAGGTTCATGTGTTAAAAGCTTAGTTCTTAGCGTGGAAGTATTAGAAGGTGGTAGAAGCTTTAAGAGGCATGTCCCATGGAGGTCTTTAAGTCATGGGAGGTATACTGTTGAAAGGGCTCGGCCTCTTTCTTTTTCTTTGGCTTCCTGATTATAAGGTGAACAGTTCTGACCTGCTACATACCCTAAAGCACTTGTCCAACTGACCTTTCTATCTTTATAAATTGAGTATCTCAGACATTTTATTACAATGATGGAAACCTCATAGCACTAACACAAAAACCAGTGGCTCTGCCATCCATAACTAAATAACCTTGCTATTACTACTTTCTATTCTACCTTCCAACATGATATTTGAGATTTGAACTTGATTTGAACAAAACTGAACACATAAATTAAAGATTTGTTTCTTTCAGCTAGTTCTGAGAGATAGACATGTTAAAACATGTTCCATTGGTAAGGAAAAAAGACACAGTGATTGACATTCCTCCCTCCTGAGAGAGATTCTTGGATTTAATGGCAAGAAACACTTTTTTTTTCTTTGTAGATTTGCGTCTTTGCTCTGCATGTGTTTTGCATTGTTTGGGTTTTTCTTAATTTGGATTTCAACTTTATTTTTCTTTATTTCAACTAAATTATTCACTAGTCTTGATCCAAATGAGGTTTATCTAATGGAAAGACTGACTTCTATTTGAGTTCCATGAGCAATAGCAACAAAAAGATCATAAAGATATTTGATATGAGCAAACACCTCTTTATTCAATTTTACCAAAATTATGCATTATTATGTCTTTTTGCCTTTGTAGAGTTGACTGCTTTAATATGTTTTCAATAGACAACAAGGCACCAGAACACTGGCTAAATAATAGATGTTAAAAATAGTGACTACCTAACAATGTTACTGGAATAATGAGAGTGCAGAAAACTCTCTCACATGAGAAGCCAACTAAAAACAAAGGTTGGCATGAGGCTGTTTCTTTTCAAATTAATACAGCATACTTGTTCCAAACTCATCCCTCCCACATAAAATTTTGGGGTTGTTTTTGTTTAGTTTGCTTTTCCATTCCCCTTAAATATACAAGTGTGGATACTAATCTTTGTGTAATTTTTGGCTTTTTTTAATAGATAACCATAGTGCCAGCATGTATTTGTATACATCAGCTATACATATGCCTTGCTTTCACACTTAGAACAAGGAAATTATTCTTATAGGAAGTTTCATTTCTAGTCATATTTCACTGAGCCGTGTTTTCTAAATGCAATAAACCAAAATTCATTTCTTCATTCTTTTCATGGTTGCTAAGGAACTCAGACAGAATGCTCATCTTTGCACCACAGAAGAGCACATTGGTCAAGACATATTATGTTCATAAATTGCTTTGTTAAATGGTAACACCATTGTACAATTATTTAAAGATAATAATAAAAATTTTAAAAAAGAAACCAAAGGTTGTTATCAATAGAATAGAGCATCAGCACAGGAACCACAATTTTGTATTCAAACCTGAAAAGGCATAACATTATTGCAAAACAACTATTCATGTGCAATGAATAAAAATCAATGACTTTTCCCCTTGCAAAAATTCAGGTAGCTTTTCCTTACTTAGGACCTTTCAGGTCACTTTTTGTAGTTTAACGAAAAGCTCTATCACTTTTGTCTTGAATGGAAAATGAGACTCCTGAAAAGTATAAAGGTTCTGACATGTCTCATCAATTCCACCAAAGGAAACTATCTTGTTTTCCTTACAGGCAAATTTCTTCAGACATGAATTCAATAGAGCAATAAATGGCATCTGAGTCATTTTCAAACATTGCACCAAAGATTTTTTAGACTGATAAAGACAGTGTTGTCTGTCTCTAAGAAGCTAATGATGTAATGGCATCACATGGCATTTCATGAACTTCTGAGCAGTACTTACATTTTGCAGTCACTTTGTACCCCCCCAATGGAGAGGTGTGGCCTTCCAACGCATCAAATCCAGCGGAAACCAGGACCACATCTGGATCAAACTCTTTGGCCACAGGCATTACGACAGTCCTGTACATTAAAAGGCAACACGTGGGAATGGTGAATACCTTTAAAAGTTCTTCATTGAAAACAACTTGGCACAACCTCAAAAACTTCCCAGGAAAAAAGAAATGGAGGAAAGGAAACACTGCTTGAATGGATCAAAACTTATCATTTCCTTAATACTGAGTCACTGTTATTTTAGCATCTTCATTCAGGCTTCTTTTTTCTTTCATCTTTTTTTCTCCAAATTAAAAAAAAAAATCCTGCTCTGCAGGTACATTCTAAAGTCTGTCCTATTACATGCACATCTGTAGCTGTTTTATCCCACTGCCAATAAAAAAGAAAGAAAGAAAACTCCTGCTTCATCCAAGGGAGTGACTAATGTTTTACAGAGGAAAGTTGAAGCTTTAGTGAAAAAAAAAAAATCTAGCTTGCTCTAGTTAGTGAGAACTCGGTGTAAATTTGAACGATAAATTTCTTTGGGGAAAAAGCTTGCTTTCCCAACTTTAAAAAATATTTTAAAATATTTGTCATGGTAGGGGGTGACTCTTGCAAAGGAAAAACACAAAATTCCCTTAATAGAATCCAGACTATAATGTTAAGCGAGTATAAGGTCAGACACACCAGGAATGTGACAGCCTCATCCCTGTCAGAAACTCCTGCTGGCCTTACTCAGACAGGTCAGTGTGTACCTTCTCAGAGCTCCCTAACCCTTTTCCCATGCTTGTTCTAAGAAAGAATGACTAACGGATGATCCAGGACTTTGGGAGAAAAAATTTAAACTATATATTTCATGTAGCCTTTGAGACCATCCTGCCCTCTAAAGAGTCAACTTTCAAAAACGATTCAATTAAGGGAAGACAGTGTAAACTATTCTGAATTTTACAAGTAGTAAAAGCTTTCCCGCATGCTTACAAGAAATAACAGAAACAGAAGCAGACATGAAAATAGTGATTCTTGACTGATGGGATAATTTGTTCTTTTATATTATTTTTTTCATTGTAAATTTCCCAGCTTTTTTTTATAACAGTCACATGTTAATTGTACATTGAAAATTTTAATATTGTCAGAAGTAAGTAGTCATTTAGCCTACACAGTAGAAAATATCTAAGTGAAACTTATCTAGAGATATGAATTAATTTAATACCTTTCCAGTCACTCCTCTGCTATTATACAGATTCCATCCTTCAAGTTTATAAATGACATGTGTGCAATGAAAGAGTCTTATATGATAGTCCTTCAACAACTGGACAACCACAGAAATCTGTTCTCAATGAAACTAAGTAAAAACCTAGTATTATTTACTATGTAAAACCTCATCACTTTTTTTCTATTAAGAAGCTCTACTACAGCTACATTATTTAAAAGACAGATTTGATTTATTCTCTGCATAATGGAATCAACCATTTCATTATAGTTTTCATAAAACTAATCACATATAATCATATGAGCAACGAGCCATGTGTTGTTGAATTATTAGAATAAGTTCTCTTAAAGAATCAATGTATTCTATCAATCTATTTTATTTATTTTGATGAATCCTATATACACTCTTAGAGAATGAATGGTTCAGTTTTTGTCTGAAGAAAATAACATTGTGTAAGTCATTTTTGAATTAGCGAATGTGGTTGGCAATTTTACAAAGGAGTTCAAAATTCTTCATCTTACAAAAGCAATCTTTATACACATATGAGTTCATTCCTAAAATAAATGAATGGTGGGAAATTTGAAAGAAAAACAAAAGTATTATCTAATGGATTCCTTTCACTTAAAACTATGCATCCCCAGAACTGTGTCTGAGTGGTTACTTGCTGAATGAATTATCTGTGAATCATCACAATTGAGTGCTAGGATGTTGTGCTATAAAGCATTCTTTGAATGTCCTATTTAATTAAAGTATGCTTACAAAGGCAACAGATGCTGATAGAGAATGACACTAGTGAAGTTTTCTTTTATTGTTTTCTATAAGCATGTGTTGAGTCTCTACTATATTGTACCACTTTGGCTTAATGTTCTCAATCTTGAACTGAATCTTATTTGTTCTCCTGTTGTTGACATTGATCTCTATTGTACTTCTTCAAGATAAATTGACAAAACTGATATCACCAATCTCCTTATTTTGGCAATTATTTTAGGAATCTTCACAGAAATGTTTGGACTTTTGTGTTTGTAACAGTCTAGATTGACTAGAATTAACTCAATGCTTTTTCTAGTAACTTTCCTTCAAGTTTATATATGACATGGATATAATGTAAGAGACTTTTTTGGTAGCTCTTCAACATTTGGACAGAATGCTTCATGGTATCTGCTATGGTTTAAATATCCTTTCCAAAACCATGCTGAAATTTACATGCCATTCTTGTAGTATTAAGGGATGGGCTCTCTAAGGATGATCAAGACAAATTAATGCCATTATCACTGATATGGCTCCTGATGAAAGAATAGCTCATATATGCAGGGTCTGCTCTTTTTTCATCTTATACATACTCTCATGTTCTTCTACCATGTAGACACAGTATAGAAGCCTGCACTAGATGCCAACACCACTGTCTGGAAATTTCTTACTGCCATAACTATTAGCTACATAAATCTCTGTATGTAGTTAATTATCTAGATTCAGATATTTGGTTATAGCAATACAAAATAGACTAAGATGGTGTCTGAAAGATCAAAAAACTTACATAGCATCTGAATCAGAGAAAAGGAGTTTTTTAAAGAAGAAATTCTTTTTTATATGTTTTTATTGTAAAAATACTGTACAGAGTGGTTGTAGTTACGTGAATAAGGTAATGAGTACATTTCCTATTGAGTATTGTTACCTCCTCCTTTGTTCTTCCCCTACCATTCCTACCCTCCCCACTTCCTGAACTACTCCCTCCCCACCAAGTTGTAAAGTTCATTTTCAGCATAGTGTCTTGTACATCTAATTGTTACAATGGGTCAACCTGTATCCTTATTTCAGCTTAAGAAGAAATTCTTAAAGGATTTTATTTAAATTTTTGCCTAAGAATTTGCTTTTCTAGTTAAAGATAGCACACAGAGAATATATTTGCTTGGGATGTTAGATATTTGCAAATTACAATGATACTCCAATAAGAAAGAATAGCTACTATCACAATGCTGTTTTCTAAGATCAATTTTGAAAAAAGAAACGATTTTTCAGAGAAGCAATTGTTTTTTGTTTTTTTTTGTTTTTTGGCTTGCATCACAAAATGTACAAGGTGACTCTGAACATATTGTGGTATTTGTGAACAGCAAAGTGCTCAAAAAAGTAAGCTAAGGATATGTCAGGACATATAAGCTAATGAGAAATAGGACTCAATAGCTGAAATAATTTCAGAAACAAAACAAATGGTTGTACTGCTAAATAACTGAATGAATGGGGAAGAAAGAAAGACATACTTTTTCTGCAGAAAAACATTGATTAATAAATGCAGAAGAATGAATGGAAATCAGAAACAAGGAAATATTGTTACTGAGGGATCGTGGGAGTAGTCCTGCATAGTGTCTTTTGTAGGAGATGACCATGAGAGGGGCAGTAAAGACAGAAGGCCCAACATATCTCTACTGAGAACTTTAGCCAATGGGGAACTTGCACAGTGACAGGTGCAGTGTTCAATGGTCTCTTGTAATGTGGGGAATAACAAGCCCCATTGCCTTAAGAACACTACTGAAATAGAATCTAGGCCTGAGTGTCATTCAAGCTTCACTTAAGAGCTTGGAGGGAAGGGGCTATTACTTGAAGGGACTAGTTCAACCTGCACAAAACAATACATGTAATAAGCAAATAAAGAATAGCCCAGCAATCCCACTTCTGGGCATTTACCCAAATGATCACAAACAAGACCATACTAAAGCTACCAGCACAACTATGTTTATTGCAGCATTATTTACCATAGCTAAGAGATGGAACCAATCCAGATGCCCCTCAGTAGATGAATGGATCAAGAAAATGTGATATATATACACAATGGAATTCTATGCCTCCATCAGAAAGAATGACATTGCCCCATTTGTTAGGAACTGGAAAGACTTGGAAAAAATTATATTAAGTGAAGTAAGCCAGGCCCAAAGAAACATAGGTCCCATGGTTTCCCTTATTTGCAATAACTAGTATATGTCTGCAACAAGCAGAAATGGTCAGATAAGTTGATGTTAGGCGAAATGAGCCCCAAGATAAGGACTCAAATGGTTTTTCTTTCTTGCTATTGTTTCTAACTTATTTATAATCTATTTCTTTGTTGCTTTGTATGTCCCTCCCCCACAGTATAACCCTTGTTTTCACTGTATTTGGTGTTGGTATAATTTGTGGAGGGGAAGGGAAAAAACAAATTGTTTAAATAGGGATACAGGTGGACCCACTGCAACAATGATATGTACAAGACGTTATGTCAAAAAACAAACATTACAACTTTGGCGTGGGGAGGGGGGAAACGGGGGGGGGCGGGGGAGGGGAGATGGGAAGGGATGGGAAGGGGAAACAAAGGAAGAGGTAACAATGCTTGATAAGAAATGTACTAATTTCCTTGTCCATGTAATTGTAACCCCTCTGTACAGTATTTTCACAATAATAATAATAAAAGAATAGTCAGGCACAGGTGACTCACACCTGTAATCCTAGATACTCAGGAGGCTGAGATCTGAGGATGGCAGTTCAAAGCCAGCCTGACCAGAACTACTCCCATAAGACTCTTATCTCCAATTACCCACTCAAAAGCTGGAAGTGGCTCTGTGGCTCAAGTGGTAGACCGCTAGCCTTGAGCACAAAGAGGCTCAGGGACAGTGTTCAGACCCTGAGATCAAGCCCTACAACCTACAAAAACAAAAAGAATAAGATTGCATGATCATCTAAAAAATACATGTAGAAAAGCCTCTGATAAAATTTAATAGCCTTTCGTGGTCAAATCCCTAAAGAAGTTATGAATAGAAAGACTGTATTTGAAAATAATAAGGGTTGTATAGACAACAACACATGAAATGGGGAAAAACACAAGGCATTTCCCTGAAGTCTGGAATGAGACAGAGTTCATACTTGCCACACTTATTCAATATAGTATTTGAATTATTATCCAGTAATAAGGCAATAGAAAGAAAGAGAAAGAGAAAAGGAAATAGAAAAGGGAAAGGTCAGACTTTAAAGATGATATAATCTTATACTTCAGACAGATTTGCAGGACCCAAAATGAATCATTAGCTTTCTTACTTACCAATAACAGGTTGGAAACAAAACCAGAAAAACAATTAAATTTATAATTCCTTCAAAAACTAAAATAGCTAAGAATAACCTTAGCTAATGAAGCAAAAGACCACTACAATAAAAATTAGAGAACATTGAAGGAATGACTCTCACATTCACGGAGCAGCATAATTAAAAGCAACCTATAGACTCAGTGAAATCTTCATAAAAATTCCAATGACATTCAAGACTATCATAATACAGGTAGAGAAATCAATCTGAAAATTCATATGGAACCATAAAAGGCCCTGAATATCCAAAGCTATCTTGAACATAAAGGATAATGATGGAAACATTATAATACCTGATGTCAAAGTATATCATAGAGACAAAAGACCAAAAAGTGTGATATTGGCATAAAACAAACATGGAGACCAATTTGAGAGAATAGAAGCCCCATGAACAGTTAAAAATGTATCAATGATTTCCCAAAACTTTGAAACGCCTAGAAGGGAAATACTTCATGAGATAAATGCAGGCAATAACTACACTGAATAGGATTTCAATAGCTCAGAAGTTAATAGCAAAATTGGTAAATAGTATTATACTTACACAACAAAGGAAACAATTACCAGAGAAGATAAATCTTTGACAGCTATTTATTGAAAAGGATCAATATTAAGAGTATATTAAAATCCCAGATTAACACAACAAATTATTCAATCAATAAATGAGCAAATGAATTGAAGAGATATTTCTTTAAAAAACTACAAAGAGCCCATAAGTGCATGAAAAAATGTTCAGCCTCCCTAAAGAAAATGTAAATCAAATGGATACTAGGATTCTATCTAGTCCCAGTCAAAGAGGCTATTATCAAGAAAACAAGCAACAAATGCTGGCAAGGAAAAAGGAACCTTATGCACTGTTAGGAGTATAAATTAGTCTGGATACTATGGATTCTTAACTTGAGGTTCCTCAAAACATAGATATAACTAGTATGTGTATATAATCACGCTATACCCCTTCTGGGTATATATCTGAATGAATTTAAATCATTATAACAACAGAAACAGCTGCACATTGATGTTTATTGCACCTCTATGCAAAATAGACAACTTATAGAAATAAGCCTATATGCCCATCACAGATGAATAGTTATTAAATTAAACTGTGATATGTCTATGAGTGTTAATGTGTATGTGTAACAATTATATATAAAATATAATGACATATATAACCATTTTATATATAACTATATCATATATATACACACATATATAATAGTGTACATATATATAAATGTACATAATGTGTGTATGTCTCTGTGTGTACCATTCATCCATGAAAGAACATAATTATTGTACATAGTACATGTTACTATTAACTTGTACTAGTAACTTTTCTGTTATCTTAATATTATTTCAAAACAAAATGTTGACAATAACAAATGAAACAATTGAAAATGAAAGAGAATGAGAGAACATTCACAGACAAACTTTACTCCAATTCCTAGAAGAGGAAACCTGGGACATAGCAAGAAATGAAGCAAAAGGAAACTACTGGTCCATATGTGCTACTGAACAGATGAGAGATAGTAACCAAAGGAATCCCATTGAAGAATAAGTAAGGTGAAGGGATAGAAAGTCAAGGTTGAAAACAAGACATTGAAGAATCATCAGCCAGTTACAAGCACCGGATTGTATCCTAACTTTATTTGCATTTCCCCTGTGTCATCAACAGGGCTAACCATTCAGGTGGCTTCTTTCCTACACAGAAGGATATGTGTGGTCAAGGTTGAGACTTTCAGGCATATTATGATCATCATATCTTTATTTTATAATGTAAGGGAATTCATTAATCACTAGATCATATAAAATACCAATAAAACTCTTATCTCCAACTAAGTACAAAAGAAGAAAAAGAAAACAGTCAGAAGTGAAGCTATTGTTCATGTGGTAGAGTGTCAGACTTGAGTAAAAAGCCCAGGGACAGCACCTAGTTCAAGACCCAGGAATAGGGTTGAAGAGAGAGAGAGAAATAGTGAGAAAAAGAGGGGGGGTGCAGCAAGATATTGTTTCTAATGTATTTATAAGGTACCATGTGACTTTTTGGTTGCTTGGTATGTCCCTCTCCCACGGTATAACCCTTGTTTTCACTGTATTTGATGTTGGTATAATTTGGGGATCAGAAGGGAAAAAACAAATGGTTTAAATAGGGATACAGGTTGGCCCATTGCAACAATAAGATGTACAAGACTAGCTATATGGAAAAATGAACTTTACAATTTAGCCGGGGAGGGAGGGAGGAATGTATTTGTGGGGATGGGAGGGAAGGGATGGTAGGGGAAAAACAAAGGAGGAAGCAACAATGTTTGATAAGAAATGTACTGATTACCTTGCTCATGTGATTGTAACCCCTCTGTACATTATTTTCACTATAATAAACTTTTTTTTAAAAAAGGGGGGGGGTGCAAGGTGGGAAGGGGAAAGAGAAAGAGAGAGGGTAGGAGGAAGTGGGAGAGAGACAGATTATGATTCAAAGTAATCAGGACAAAAAGCAGATTTCCTCACTAGGAGAAGTTAGGAGACCATTTCAAATTACACTTCCTCAAGAACTTGAATCTCTAATTGAAGAATAAAACATGCATACACAACCTATATTCAAGAAGCGTTTCTCAGACTTTCCAGCCTGGACTGGTTTTGAAATGAGATCCTCAGAGCTCAGCCTCCTGAGTAGCTAGGATTACAGGCGTGAGCCACCGACTTTTCTTCTTTTTAACTTTAAAAAATTTTTAAATTATTTCTTCCCAGTTATATTGTGATGCGATCATTCTTAATTGCTAATTGTGCTTTTTTTGGTAAAAAAGCAAAAATAGCAAATTGCCATTGTTTTGTTAAAAAATACTAATAAAAGTGGTGTTTGGTGGGGGTATGGACATATAGTTAACACATTTACACAATCATTGAGGAAAGACATGGCAGCTCTTACTTTCTTAACTATCAATGCATGATCAGAGATTTCCTGACTTACAAGAACACCCACCAGGAGCTGGTGGCTCACGCCTGTTATCCTAGCTACCCAGAAGACTGAGATCTGAGGATCGTGGTTCAAAGCCAGCCCAGACAGAAAAGTCCATGAGACTCTGATCTCCAATAAACCACCAGAAAACCTGAAGTGGCACTGTGGCTCAAGTGGTAGAGCGCTCTCCTTGAGCTGAAGAGCTGAGGGACAGCACCCGGCCCCCTCCTCCAAAAAAGAACACCCAACAAGATTGGCAAATAATATTCTGCAAGAGTTACAAGAAAACATTTATTTCTTTTTTTGTTTCTATTTTTAATATAATTTTTATGCAGAGGGGTTACAGTTACATAGAAATTGATTTTTCTAATTTGGGGAGGGGAAGGGAAATAACAAAATGCTGAAATAAGGATACAGGTTGACCCATTGTAACAATGAGATGTAAAAGACACTATGTTGAAAAAAAACTTTACAACTTCTGGCTGCTGGGGGCAGAGGGGGTGGAGGGGGTGAAGGGAGGAGTCGGGGAGATGGGGAGGGAAGTGATGGTAGGGGAAAAACAAAGGAGGAGGCTACAATGTTCGATAAGAAATGTACTCATTACCTTCCTCATGTAACTGTAACCCCTCTGTACAGTATCTTTACAATAAGAAAACATTTTATTTCTTTTTTTAATTTTTATTTTTTATTGTGAAAATACTGTACAGAGGGGTTACAATTACATGGGCAAGATAATGAGTACATTTCTTATCAAGCATTGTAGCCTCCTCCTTTGTTTCCCCTTCCCATCCCTTCCCATCCTCCCCCCGCCCTCCCACCCAATCCTCCCCGCCCCCCCCCCACCAAAGTTGTAAAGTTCAAGAAAACATTTTATTTCTAACACAAAGATAAACCGTCTTGAAAAGGGACAAAGAGATACAGATACAAGTATAATTGCACAAATTCAAAAATTGTGTAGAGGTTTTCAAAAATGAAATAAAATTGCTGTAACCCCTCAAAAGAGAAAGCAAATGAAGTAAAGTATAAACTAGGTGGAAAAAGATGAGACACAGAAAATCCTTGTGGAGTCTTCGATGGAACAGTAGGAGTTTGCAACAAAGCCAAGAAAACAGAAAAGAGGAAACTACCAACTAACAATGATGATTTTGAGATTTTAAAAAATATTCAAGTGTATGGATTTGACATTTCTAATCATTGTCAAGCTGTATCTAGGAAGAGTACATTCTCAGACATATTTCCATATGTTTTCAGATATTTAGAGATCCTTTAAAAACGACTGCCCCAGAAGAAACAGAAAATGACATTTTTGTGTGTGTGTGCCAATACCAGGGTTTGAACTCAGAGTTTGGCACTGTTGTGTGGCTCGCCTGCTACAGCTGGCACTCCACCATTTGAGCCCTACCGCTAGCCCCAGAAAATGATATTGACAGCCAAGTCCTAATCAGAACCAAGGATTGTCTTTACATCTTAAGGGAAAAACCCTTTTTTCTCCCCAGTATTAAATTGTACTTGCAGCCGCTACATGTTAGTACTTAAATATGGAACTTAAATAGAAATGTTTTTAGACATGTAAGAACTCAGAAATTTAACTACGACACGCCCTTTCTGCAAAAGTTACTTGAGTATATTTTTTCTTCTCAAAGAGAGGAACTAAATTAAAGACAAAGATATGAGCCAAAAAAGTTGTTCTGCCACAGGAGAATGAAATTCCACTGATGATCTGTCTGTATATTTCTCTGCTAGCAAACAAACACTTGAAGCCATAATATTGGCATATATAATTTTTGTCTCTACCTGACCACTAACTCTGGTGAAGTCTTCTTGAAGAGCAACTTTCCTCCTTCCCCAAGTGTTTCCATTCCAGACAAGTCCCATACTTGTGAGTATACATCAACCTTGTAAAAATAACAGACTATGACTTCTCATAAAGAGAGACATAGACCATCTGGCTAGATTTTAAACACAGTAAGGAGAAAAGAATTCCATCTGGGATATTGTTTCATGAAATTTGGAGCAATTGATTCAGATTCTCAGAGTCTCTGCTTCCTCAGTTAGAATCAGACCTCTGGAACCATCCTGAGTCAATGGCCAAACTATTGGCTGCACTGACACTGAATCACGTGAAATGCTGTCCTCAAGCTGAACTTCACTAGTCATTTCTCATGACTCACTCCAGCATGTGCTAAGATGCCACCCACTCATTTGACATTCCAAGAAGGCAGGACTGAAGGAACATCACTCTGACTTTAAGGAAGAAAAAAGTTTCTGCTAGACAGTCTGTATCTGAAATTGCAGTGCATTGCAATGCATACCAATGCTTAGATTTACGAATAGTATTGAATTCACCCATCTGTCTCTTGTCTGGTCTCTGCTTTGCAGCAAACACTAAGATGGAGCTGAGGTTCCAAGGTACAAGCTCTGCCCTCAAGAAGATCACAGGAGGAGAAAGGTTTGGAGGAAAGCAGGACCTTTGCAGTATAATCTCAGGCATCGACAATGTATTAAGGGACACAGGGGAGGAAGAAAGGGGTAAGGATGGACCAATGGACTTACTCATACTCCACCAGAAAGGACATGGAAAATAAGTGTGGAAAATAGTGTAGGAGTCTGCCAGAATAAAGGGAGGAGAGCTTGTTCCGCCATTGTAGAGCAAGAAGAAAAGCATGGACATTGACAGGGCATAGAGGACTTGAAAGGTCCTAACGGCATGAACTGGCACGTGGTGTGTGTGAGGGAGCACTGGCAGAGGAGGCTGTAGGGCAAGGGGATCCAAAGTCCACTGTGCCTGGAACAGAGGCAGAAGAGAGCCTGCTGCTTAGAAAGCTGGGGAAAAAAGCAAGTGTTCCTTGGACCAGAGAATATGCTGGTTCATAAATACATCACAAAATTCAACATTTCCATTTTTGTTTTCACGCACTAAATTTCACTAACCACCAGTGATATGCCAGGCTTTCTGGTAGGCAAGGATTCTCAGCAAACAAATCCCCTCATGGCTTGTTTTCATGGACTTTCAATTTAATTGGGAAGTCTATACACAAACAAGAGCGGAATATTAGGAATTGGGGTAAAATGTCAATTCTATGGAAAGTGAAGGGAGTGGAGGCTGTTAGACCTGGGAAGACAGACAAGACCAATGTAGGTGGCAAGGTGGAGCTGAGAGCTGTAACACGCAGAAGAGAAGCAAGGCCATGTGTGATTCTAGTGGAAGGGCATCCGCGGATGAATAGTGTGTGCAGATGCACAGAGATGGTCCTCAGTGTATTCGCGGAGTCACACATATGTCATTGTGGATAATACAAAATACATAAAAGGGAAGATAGCTGGGAATACGGTGAGGAATGGGGGAAGAACATTACTTGAGGCAGGGCCTTGCAGGCCATCGTAGAGATTTGTATTTCATTCAGAACAAGAAACTGGAAAATTTCAGTAGGCAGCAGTACTATGATTTGATTTCATGATTTGATTTATGTCACCTCTGAGATAGCAGATTTTGGTTCTCTGCATAATTTAGAATGGCATATTATAATCATGCATGTGTGAATGATAGGTGAAAATTCAAGCTTGCATTTTTCTTCAGGTCTAATTGTAGGACATGGCTTCAAAGGGTCAGATTATATAAGATTACACATTTTCCAAAGGTCCCCGGCTATCTACTGTACCCTTGCCTACAATGCTTAATGCAGCCTCCAACAAAATGCAATAGTTCATCAATACCCTATGATTTACAACAGGGTAGATTCCTCTTTTTGTTTTTGTTTTTTTTGAAATGGCCCACAAATCTCCAGAGAGTGAGGCTATTCAGGACCTTTCTTTTTTTTTTTTTTTTTTTTAAATTGTATTTTATTTTATTTGAGAACATACTGTACAAAGGGGCTACAATTACATGGGCAGGATAATGGATACATTTCTTACCAAGCATTGCAGCCTCCTCCTTTGTTTACCCTTCACTTCCCTTCCCCGCCTCCCCCCTCCCCCCACCCAATTTTACCCCCCTCCCCCCACCCAATTATACCCCCCTCCCCCCCCCCCACACCGGCATTGTAAAGCTGGTTTTGACATGACATTTTGTACTTCTCATTGTTGCAACAGGTCCACCTGAATCCTTAAACGACTTGTTTGTCCCCATCTACTCCACATGTTATACTGACATCAAATATAGTGAAAACGGGGGTTACACTGTGGGGGAGGGACATACAAAGCAACAAAGAAATAATCTTATAAATGCATTAGAAATACATGCATGAAAGAAACGAAAACATTAAAATACATATTTAAGGGTTCATTTTCCTAGCATCACATTATCTGACCTTTTCCGCTTGACTCATACCTATACTAGATATTGCAAATAAGGGAAACCATGGGACCTATGCTTCTTTGGGCCTGGCTTACTTCACTTAATATAATTTTTTCCAAACCTTTCCATTTCCTAACAAATGGGGAAATGTCATTCTTTCTGATGGAGGCATAGAATTCCATTGTGTATATATACCACATTTTCTTGATCCATTCATCTACTGAGGGGCATCTGGGTTGGTTCCATATCTTAGCTATGGTAAGTAATGCTGCAATAAACATAGTTGTGCTGGTAGCTTTAGTGTGGTCTTGTTTGTAAACATTTGGGTAAATGCCCAAAAGTGGGATTGCTGGATCATAGGGGAGATCTATGTGAAGTCTTTTGAGGAACCTCCATACTGCTTTCCAAAGTGGTTGAACAAGTTTACATTCCCACCAACAATGAAGTAGGGTTCCTTTCTGTCCACATCCCCTCCAGCATCTGTTGTTATTGGAGTTCTTGATTTTTGCTGTTCTAACTGGAGTGAGGTGATATCTCAATGTTGTTTTGATTTGCATTTCTTTTATGGCTAGGGATGTTATTCAGGACCTTTCTGACACTATCTTTTACCAGTCTCTGCCAGAACTCTAGTCACAAATATGACTGACACATCCTGGCCAAAAGAATTTTCTTAACAATAAAAAGGTTTTACTGTAGTGATGTGGACCTAACATAAAACTTTATCATGTAGTCATTTTGAAGTGCACAGTTCAGATATATTAAGTTGCATAACACTCCCTGTTATGCAACCATCATCCAATTATAGATGTTTTTCATCTTCCTAAACTGAAACTCTTCATGCATTAAACAATTATTCAGTAACGCCACATTCTCCCTCCTTTAATACCCCAAGGACCATCGATAAACTTTTCAGACTATGAGTAAAACATATTCTGAGTAAGGTTAGTAACTTGTTAATTTACTTTCAATCTTCTATTTAAGTTTCCTTTCTCTCTCTCAGGCTCTCTCTCTCTGTCTCTCTCCCTCTCCCTCCCCCCTTTCTCCCTCCCCCCACTCTCTCTCTCTCTCTCTCTCTCTCTCTCTCTCTCTCTCTCTCTCTCTCTCTCTCTCTCTTCCTCTCTAATGCCCTTCCTCTCTCTTTTGCTCTCCTGCTCTCTTTTTCTTTCTATGAGATTTACTCTCCTAATGAAATTTTAGGTGTAAAATTAGCATTGTTATTTTTACACAAAATAGTGTAGAGCTGATCCCTAGAACTTACTCATCTTTCATAACTGAAACTTTATATCATTTCAACAGTCGCCTGTTAACTCTACCACCACCACCCTGATAATCATCAATACACACTCTACTTCTACAAACTGGAGTACATTTGGTAATTCATACAAATGGAATTATGCAGTATCTGTCCTTTGGTGGATGGCTTATTGCACTTAACCCAACATCCTCATGAATCATCCATCCATGTTGACACATATGGCAATACTTATTTCTCCTTAAATGCTAAACATTTCATTGTTTATAAGTATCACATTTTTATCTATCAGCACTCCATTTCTTTGATAGGGAAACTGGAATTGTGCACTACTTGAGGGAGTGTAAAATGGTGCAACAAATGTAGAGAACAATGTATAACTTCCTCAAAACTTAAAAATAGAAGTATTATATGACTCAATAATCAACTTCTGGAGATGTACTATAAAGAACTGAATTTAGGAACTCAAAGAGATGCTTGTGCTTCCGTATGCTTTACCATATTCACCGTGGCCACAGGGATTTGCCATTTTCTTCCCAGAATATTCTTTCCCAGCTACCTCCCCCACCTTGCCCAAATTTTTATTCATCAATAATCTCAGTAAGAACAATATGTGACATATTTCCTACCTCTAAGAGTTCTGTTGTTCTGCTTTTTTGCCATAATATTTATCTTCCAAAATGACACACAATATGAATTCATTGTTCATTTTTATAGGAATATGAGAATACTAGTTTACCTTTTTAAAACAATATGTAATATTATTGGGAATTATGAAGATTAAAAACATTCTCAACTTCAGATAAATGTGATATATATGCAGACATAGCTTGTATGCATTCGTACAGCATAATGTTTTATTTTTTCTCGTGCATCCACATTGATTTTCTGTTTGCCTCCAGAATTCTGTGCAAATCAAAGTTTCATTTATCATGTCTTATTTTGTTTATTGATTTTGAATTGTTTCTCGGGGCCTACTTCTTTCTATTTATACAAATTAAATCATTAAAATAGGAATTCTGGCAGTGCCCAGTGAAACACTGCTCCCTAATTATCTTACTTTGGTGAACACTGGGACGTTGTGGGAGTGAGGAGGAGAAGCCTGCTGGGAGGGGGGTCAAATTGAGCAATGTTTTCTACTAAGTGCCACCTCAAAACTGAATTTTCTGCCTTTAGTGTACAAGACCAGTGGAGTGAAAAGATGCTTGGACTCCTCAAGGTATTATTTCTATTTTTGGCGTTTGTGGTCTTAATAAACTGTACAATGGGAAAGAAACTCACCTAGGTGATCTTTAAGATCAGACACAGCTCTTCCACCTTTATTTTCTCAGAGCTGCTATGTCAAAGGGGGGGTTTCTCCATCTCATTATCTTTCTCCTTTAGCTCCACATCACTTCTGATAAAAAAAAAATTTTTGCTTCACCCCTGCCCCCCTCCTACTGATTCTTTCAGACATGTTATGAAGTGTCTTTCCTCCGATGCCTTTAGGACTCTAGACTGGAGAACAAACCATTTCACCCTAGTTCACAAGAGCTATAATCCTGGGACAAGATCATCATTTCTATAAAGACTGAAGTTTTAAGTATGACATGTGGTTTGCATTGTTTCATTACACTAAAATGCCAATACTAGTTATAGGATCTTGCATTTTTAAATTCTTTACAGTATTACAATACATAATAATGTATTAGAAGAGGTAATACATAATGTCTACACAATACTTTATGTAGAGGTAGCAAATATATATCATACAATGACCACAATGTATTCTAGCTAGGAATGTACATGTGTATATTCATATACATTCATGTAACATGCTAACTAACTCACAAATACTTCACATGGTGGCTCTGAATTGAGAGTTGGGAGACAAAACTTTCTCAGTGATTTCTCTGACTTTCAGGACATTTCTTCTATTAAGTGCAGTATTATATTTACAGTGACATCTTTGTTGTTCTTCTGAATGTGAGATGATATAACTAAAATGGGGAAAAACTCTTCATGCAAGAATGGCAACCTGGGCAGGATGTAGCACCGTGACAAAGTATTTGTCTAGCAAGTACAGTATCCTCGGTTTGATCCCCAGTACCAAAAAAGAAAAGCCAAAAAGCAAACAAGCAAACAAAAATCCTTTTGAAATAAAGAAAAAACGGCAAGCTGCACAAAATTACAATATTGCCTGTTTGGGGATAAAAAAATTTCTTGTGTGGTTTACATATGTAAATGGTGATCAGAGAATTCACTGATTTGCTTTGCTAAGCTTTATGTTAGAGCCTGGTTTAGAAAAACCACCCACACCAGAATTAGGAATATCTGAGACTTGCTTAGTTTGGGGTTTTCAGAAGTCATGTAAGAGTTAATATTAAAATATTATTGAGACAAAGATGCTTTTGCTGAGAAATAAATATGCAATGCCTTTCTAAACACACACACATATACAAACATGTTTATTTATGTCTCTTTACAGTCATTATGGTATGAAAGTATAGATATACTGTGTATGTTAATATGCCAATGTGAAACAATAAGAGTGGTTTTGTTATGCTTCTACCAGGTTCCTACAGAGATGCTAATTTCACATTTCTACAGGAAATTAAAAGTCTAATTTCCCACCAGGCCCTGGTGGCTCAAACCTAAACTCCGAGCTACTCAGAAGGTTGAGATCTGAGGAAGGAGCTTTTGAAGCCAGCCTCGGCAGGAAAGTCCATGCAACTTTTATCTCCAAGTACACTAGAAAGCCACAGTGCTCAATAGGAAATGTAGTCATTACCTTGCTCATGTAACTGTAACCCCTTCATACAGCATTTTTACATTAAAAAACATACCAAAAAAAAAAAAGCAAAAAGTGGAGCTGTGGCTCAACTGGTAGAATGCCTGCCTTGAGCAAAACAGCTTTAGAAATCTTAGGCCCTGAGTTCAAGCCCCAATACTAACACTAAAAATAAAAATAAAATTCAAACAAGTCTAAATTCACTCATGTCTGTCTCCATGATTACTCCTTCTTTGTTTTGTTTTGTTTTTCCTTTTTTCTTTCCATTTTAAAATCTTTTTACACCCATGTATTTCTAATAATGAGAAAAGAATTGAAAAAAAAAACTTGGGAAAACATTTTGCACAAATAAGAAATGTAGTCATTACCTTCCTCATGTAATTGTAACCTCTGTACAGTAACCTTACAATTAAAAATATATATGAAAATTTTTTAAAAGAACTCCAAAATTTCAATTTTATTTCCTTAATTGAAAACCAACTGGAGAATCACGGATGAACAACATATAGTCAAAGAAGATAATCCACATGATTTTGGTAAGAGGCCAAATAAGCTTCTGTGGCATGCATCTTTCCAAATCCTTGTTTATTTTCATTTCTATAGCAACCAAATGGTAGTAAAACATTGTTGTAATGAACAGAAAATACAAAGCAAATGACAGTAAAATGTTCTTAGAACTGAAATAACAGAATTATTGAGGGAATTTGGAAAGGCTAAGTTTTTTTTTTTGTTCTTTGTTTTTTAAAAAAAAAATTTTAATGGGCTCACAGCTAAAAAAATGTCTACCTAAGTGAGTAGTAAGTTTTCTCTCCACAGGGACAATAAGATGCTTGTGACACGTGAACTTTGGAAACTTAATTATATGCCCATTTCTTGTTATTACTTTCTTTATCCAAAAAAAATCCCTAAAGAGATTTTACTACCATCAAATCAGTCATAGGATTTTTCTGCTTTCAGTGGGGTGCTGTGTGGAGCTTACACATATTGCATTTCCCATCACCCCATGAACAGCCTAGAATATTCTTTTTTGTAAAGTTTCAAATGGGCCTCTCTTTGGGTCTTTGCTCAAGTGATTGAATTCCATAAAATATTATTACATGAAGCCAAAGAGCCTGGCTAAAAATTAAACTCAGGATTCCAATAAAGTCATACACACACACACACACACACACACACACACACACACACACACACACACACAAACACACACACACACACACACACACACACACACACAAATGTTAGCCTTTATATTGCTTCTCCAAAGAAGAGAACAGGGAACTTTGCAGACATAAAAAGAAGGAAAAAGAAAGGTCAAACTTTACAGTAAGTAAATGTTCTGTGGTTTATAGAATTCACAAAACAAATTACAGCATGACATCCTTTTCAAGGAACTGTTTGTGTCTTTGGAAAAAGTGTGTATTATTTTTGGTGAACTCTACCTTTTGATGTGGCCTTTTGAGGAAGGCAGCATCATCAAGATTCTTTTTTAATTGAATAACAATGTGAGCTGAACAAGACAAAAGACAAGCTCATTTAGTAACTTAAATACTTTTTGTTCCCTGCGGCCTGGCCAGAATAAAAAAAACGAAATGGAGGCCTGAATGGAGCTCAGAAATGCAGAGATCCACTATGTCCTCTACCCAGAGACTAGTCAGTTGTATCCCTATCTAAAACAATGGGTAAGGGGCTGAGAAGGTGGCTCAGTGGTAAAGTGTTTGCCTCACATGCATGAGGTCCTGGGTTCCATTCCTCAGCACCACATAAACAGAAAAAGCTGAAGTAATGCTGTGGTTCAAGTGGTAGAGCGCTAGCCTTGATCTGAAGAGCTGAGGGACGGTGCCCAGGCCCAGAGTTCAAGCCCCATAACTGACAAAAAAATAAAAATAAATAAATAAAATAACAGGGAAGTAGGATTAATCCCAAAGTGAAACAAACTGTTCATTTATGAGGAGGTCCAGTGAACTCTTTTCTTGCTGCAACAACAACAAAAGTATTAACCATTTTAACCTGGCACTGCAGGAAGTATGCAGCTTATATATTCCCTATGATGCTGTCATGTCTACATAGACTTGAAATTATGTATTTTGATCTTTCATTTTATAGCTAAGGGAACAGAGACTCTGACATTTAAAGATTTTGATTGCATTGGTTTAGTAAATTACTCGTTATTCAAACTCAAACCCACATCTGCCTGAATTCAAAGATATTATATTCTGAAACCTGACAATTTTATTCCCCTTCAGGTTATTAGTGGATAAAAATATAATTTTTCTTAATGGTATGCTTCTATATGACAATTAAGACACATCTTATGCATCTAATTAATCACTTTAATGCTTCTGAGAGTTAGAAAGGAAGCAGGTATGCCACCTCACCCCCTTATAGGAGATGGTAGAAATGAGAACTACTGCTAAAATCTATGCAGGAAAACCCAACTTCCAGCAACAAATCCAGCTCCAATACTCATTCCACCAATAAGTATAAGCTTTCCATAGTAATATTATAAAGGAGTTGATATTTGTTATTTTAACAACTATGCAAAAATATGTATGGTTGAGCTAGGTGATAGATTGCCAGCTAGATAGCATGAAAACAATTGCAAAGTAACACTCAGATTCTAGATAAGAAGTGACAAAATATTTACATGTCTGGCTTTATACACACAAATAACTAGTTATGGTTTTTTGTTCATTCTTTAGAAGCTCAATGTTTTTAAAAGCAGCAGAATATCTGACAGAGCAGGCAATTCCAACAGATAACAAGCTTGAAGACTCATCTTTTAAACATGTATATTTTGTCTCAGCACCAAATAATTCTTGTCAGGCATCAGTATAACACATTCTCATATTAAAGACCAGTTGCTTTCAAAAACACTCCCAAATAGCAGATATTCTATAAATATATTCAAACTAGTTGACCTATATAATATTCCCATTTGAGAATAGAGGAACTGGAAGATGACTTTGACAAATTTGTTGTATTTGCAAACTTGTCCATTGGCTCATTCATTAATATCTCTTCAAGACATCCATGTGCATCTACACTGAATCTCAATGCCAAGATACCCAGTGCTGGATTTCATAGTAGTAGGATAACTTCCTCTGATTCAGTAACAGATCTGTGATCAAATTTTCCCCACTATAAATTAACATATTATTTTAAACAGATTTTTTTCTTTCTGTTTAAAATGATAATTGTTCAAAAATAATAGTTCTATGGGCATAGACACAGAAACCAACATTTTTTATTGTCTCTTAATAGATAAGATTCTATTTGAATTGGATGGTAAAATAATGACTTAGTGGGTTTCAAAGGCTTTAAACCACAAT
Organism: Dipodomys merriami; assembly: GCF_024711535.1. Lineage (NCBI taxonomy): Eukaryota > Metazoa > Chordata > Mammalia > Rodentia > Heteromyidae > Dipodomys > Dipodomys merriami. The sequence goes on from NW_027206068.1 coordinate 16,414,326, forward strand.
TCATAACCAAGAAACATCTTCCATATGATGATGCCGTTCACACCCATCTATCCCTACACACACATCTAAAACATGCTTTGTGAAACAATACTTACACTTTTTCCCCGTTACATCCTATTACATTCTGTTAAAATGCCAATCCTGATCCACCAAATTGATTTCATAGCCTTGTAATAAGCTGTAATTCACAGTGAAAAAAAGAAAAAAAAACTGCTTTAAAGGAAAACACTTATCCACTGAAAGAAAATAATTCCAGACAAGAGAAGAACACATTCCAGACATTGCTGAAGCTATGATAAAAGAAATAATATGAAAGAAATGGTAGAAAGTTTCATGGAGTATGATAAAAAGAAATATGATAAAAGAAATGGTAGAAAGTTTCATGGAGTAGTATCATGGCAGGAATGAGGGTTGAAAAACTGGAATGGAGGAATTAAAGGGAAAGAAGACAAGGCTTAGAGATAGGAGAAGAATGGAGGATCAGATGGTACAAACATAGACTATTACATTCTTCAAAGGACGATATGCTGGTTATGACCAGAAGAGGCCATTAAGGTGGACAACAGAATGTCACCTTTGCTTTACAGGGATGATAAAACATTGGGATAAATTCAACCATTGAGAAAGAAAACCATGAAGACCTTAGCCAAGGTGATGAGAATTTGTAGCCAAGGACAATATCAATTGTTGTTGCTAAGAAGGGATTCAAGGCTAGATGAGCAAAATTTTCTCATCTCCCAAATTGGCGTTACTATTCTCAAAAATTCAGGTTGTCCTAAAATTGCCATTATAATGAGCAGTAAAGAGTTAATATGAATGATCATTAAATAGTTGGAAAATGCCAACTTTTAGTGATCTGATATAAAAGAATATATCATGTTTAAAAGAATGTCATATTTTCTATTGATTGCCAAAGTGTATGTTTGTGTGTGTGTGTGTGTGTGTGTGTGTGTGTGTGTGTGTGTCTGTGTGTTTGTGTGTGTGGTATTAGGGTTTGAACAAAGGCTCTCAATGAGCTTAATTGTTCAGGTGTCACTCTACCACTTCATCCATACCTTGAGCCATGCTTTTTGCTGGCTAGTTTGAAGAAAAAGGTAATTTGAAATTGGTACTCACATATATTATTAATAAGCTCATTCATGTTTATGATTTATTTTGGAAATCAGTTGGACCATTTAAACTTAAAAAACTTAAAAAACAATCTCATTGTTGACTAATAATTCAAGTTCAAGAATTATTTCCTTAAAAGAAAAAATCAATTTAAATGGAGAACTTATATCTGCTCAGTCATTAGTGGTGGAAATGTGAACACAGCTTTCAATATGCACTAAAAATATACTAAGTAAATAAGAGTATGCAATAACTAGAAACTGTTTTAAGTTGATAGAACTAACAGAATGGTTTATAATTTACTTCAGTTTCATTTTAAGGAATGATTAATGACACAAGAAAATGCTAATGTTGACTTTAAATTCAAGAACCAAAATACCAGTGAAAGATAAGTAAATACACAAACTTATTCCATACTATATTGAAATATAATATAGGAATTTTATTTTGTCCTTTATATGGCTCTTTATTTTCTATGTTTTCAATGAATGAGCATTGCTTTTGTAATTTGATATAATATAAATTTATCCGCATTATAAAAGCCCAGAATCAGTGTCTCAAGCCTATAATCCTAGCTACTTGGAAGGCTGAAGATCACAGTGAGAGGCAAAGTTAATGGGAGATCTTAGCTGACAAAGAAAAGGACTTGGGGAAAAACTGAAGTGGTGCAAAGATTGCCTATACAAACACAATAAAAGCAGAGTGCATACCAGAAAGTCTATCTACAAATTTTAATTTAGGTATTTATTATAATAGAGCAACTTCAAAACTTTAGAAAGCCAATGTCAAAATTATAGCAACGATAGCATATAATACTATGTGTCGGGTACCACAGTAAGTTTTAGGTAAATAAATATCCTACAAGAATCCTGAAAGTATTTATATTCATGTTTTCCATTTTGCAGATGTGAAAAGTTGGGGCACTTGAGTAGAGTGACTCCTCCAAGGTCATACAGCAGCAGTAAATAGATATTTAAAACCTGCCAGTCTAGACCCAGAGTTCAGACACAATATTGGTAAACAAATAACCTGTTTTATAGACTATGGCAAGCCAGAAAGTTGCTTTTTCAACTAGAAATAGTTTACACTGAGCTGAAAATGTATTTTATTGAATTGTTCTTATTATCCAGAAAAATGTTAATTAAAAAGAATTGGTTAACTCATTGGGATATTTCTAAAATTCTGTTTTCTGCATTTATATAAAAAACTATTAAAATGAAATTAAGGCTTGATGTTAATGCATTTGTAGAAAACAGGCTTTGCTTTACCAAATGCAGATTCAATATGAGTAAAACAGATATTGTGTTAACATAGCTTCTAAGATCAATTCTATTAATACATTTCAGGGGCCATTTCTGGGTAAGGAGCCATGGGTGGTGGGGAGATGACCATGTTTTAAAGTCCCTCTGCCATCCAACTGACCTAAAGTACATTCTGATTTGGGGACTTATTTTAATAAATGAGTACACAATAAAAAAATTTATCAGTCAGTTTCTGGGGGCCATGAGCCTTCAGGAGGAGCTCTTAGAACTAAAATATAACAGCATCTTCTTTCTAAATACACATTTTAAGAGAACAGCAGGATTGCTATTCCATTACCAAAGCCCCATTCCAAAAATACAACAGATGTTGGGTCTGTGCAAAGCAAACCTCAACCCTGCTAATGCGGTCTGTGCTAAATTCTTCATAATTAGACAACCCAGTGCAGAGTCAAGGTCATTAGAGTGAAAGCCCATGATGCTTACAATTATTTTAGCCCTCATGATTCTCTACATGATTATAAGGAAGACAATGTGCATGGGAGTAAAAGAAGGAATGTTTCCATTACTACAAGGTTCCCAGAAGTTGGGAAACAGAAGTCAAACAGGTAGTAGAATCAGCTATGGCTTGATTACACAGCTTGACCTGGGTTTGGTGAAGGATCGCTCTCCTTCTTCTCTTCCCCTTTCTGCCCTCTGACCAATGCTAGGGAAGCATTAACTGAGAGAGTGACAAGCAGAAAATGAAGGGGCTAGCAACCACAGCCTAATTAAATTTAACATATTAAGAAGTAGCACAACCACAAGCAGCAGAAAAGGGGTACTTAAGTTCAGCATTGCCACTATTTGTAAACTCAGGGGGTGCCAGGAGTTGAGGACAGATCCTTCCAGAAGGAGATACTCATAGTTAAAGACTGAAAATAGAAGGATCTCTAGAAATAAAAGGAATAAGGAGGATAGAGTTACTGACAATTGGCCAGGTTAAAAAAGCAATTACAACTATCTTCTCTAAATAGAGAAAATAGACATTTGTGTCAAGTTCACAAAGGACAGCCAATAATCAATTAGTCAAGCTCTCAAACTCTTTTCTCTATAATAACACAGTGCTAGGTGAGATAGATCTTTTGGGAATGTGCTTTTAGAAAATGTGTTACATATAATCTGGCCTGGACACCATACAATCTGTCTTTGACACCAAACATAACCCTTTCATTTCTGGCTTCTGACTCTGCCATTGGATTGTAGAGAATATGGATTCAAGGATCTCTTCTAGCTAATTCCTTACGCTTCGATGCCACTAATTTACCAGCTAATTGCATTGTTTCCCCCCTTATGAATAGAACAATAGTTAAATCTTGGTGATATTGAAAATAATAGCAGCATAAGACCTGATCAATTTGTTCAGAACGTTCCTTGAGAACATAGTAAGTACATTGTCCAGATCGATATCCCCACTTTGTGAATCAAAACAGCACTTTTAAATATTTTCTTATTATTGTTGCTATTGTCATAAAAGTCCTTACCCATTTAAAAAATAATCAATAATTTGAGTATTTACTCTTTATTGGACTTCAAATGCATTTTTGATTCAGATTAGCTTCCTCCTTTTTAAAAGTATTTCATATTCAAGTTTTTATACTCTGCCTTCGTTTGTTTCTAGTACAGCCATTTTTAGTTTCTTGCTATCCTCCTCCTGACTCTGCTTCTTCTTCACTTTCTAATTGATCGTGCTTCTGCAGACGCTTATGTTCTACAAGTACACTGGCTGCCCCAGAACTCAATGAATGACCAGTGTCAACATCATCATAGTCAGTTTCTTCATGAGCCCCACAGGACATCATTTACTTGTATTGATGTAAGATATCAAAAGTGAATCTCATTCTTCCAGCTGCTAGCTTACCACAATAATGATATCGCAATTGGAAGACTGACAATATGCTAATAAAGTTTCCTTTCTTTTTATTCTCTTGTACTGCATGTCAACTGACACACGTGTTAAGTGGCCACAACTTCACCACAGCAGGCTAATTTCTGCTACATTTCTGATGAAATTTGACCATATAACAATGGACAGAAAGACATTTAAAAGTACAAGTTTCTTTTTATTTGAAGACCAAGAAAATCTTGACTTCCAAATGACTTCCAAAAGTAGATACTCATACTGACAGAATTAAGACCATGTCAGTAAGTTCCTAGCAAGTAAATTTCTTTTTCCTTAATTTTGGTTTCATCAAATTTCATAATCAGCTGGACAATGAAAATTCAATCAGCAGTTAAGATAACCAGACATTTTTTTTATGGTGCTTCTTAGGGCTTGAACTCAGGTCCTGGGTTCTGTGCCTGAGCTTCTTTTGCTCAAGGATAATACTCTGCCATTTGAGCCACAGCACCACTCCTGCTTTTTTTCTTTTGCCCAGGCTGGCTCTGAACCATGATCCTCAAATCTCAGTTCCTGAGTAGCTGGGATTATAGGTATGAGCCACTGGACCCCAGCATATAAGTTATTTTTATACAACATTTTTCATTGGATGTGAAAATTCTAATAAAAATGAAAGTCAGCTCATTTTAAAATATATACATTTGACTAATTTAATTTCTATAGAATTTCATAAAAATCATTTTTCTGTAGGGTCTATGTCAATGTACCCTAAAGAAGGATATGAATTGCAGTCTTTCTATTACTTTTTATTTTTTTATTTTTATTTTTTTACTTTTTAGTTCTATTAAAATTATAACTCTAATTATAACACTTTCAAAGAGGAATTTTAAACAAAAAGTAGTACATGATTATTTCCCAAAATAGCAAGGATGCCTAGTGTTAGATTTGTAAAGACATTCTGAATATATTTTGTAATTTCTGATTTTAGGGATCAAGTTTTCAGAAGTTGAACAAAAGAATATTTCATGTCACAGAGTAAACTGCCTTAGAAGTAAAATTCAGTGTTCAAACCTTTCTTTACTGATCTTAATGGCTGCTTAGAACTTTTAGGATTGGTAAGAAGCCTCAGCAGTCTTTTTTTTTTTTTGCCTCTGATAGATTTAACCCTATTCAGGGTCACCAGAAAATTTATTCTGGTATGTATTGAAGTCTTCCATTTGTTTTAATAAATGCAATAATGCAAAAGCCCTGGACATATTTATTTAATATTTTTAAAGGAGACTAGAATGTCAAGGGTATTTTCTCTGTTTCATTTCATTAACATAAATCACTCTGGTTAAGATGAAATGCCTACACATGAACTGAATTAAAGCAACTCTACCCCTTAGGACGAAAGTGCCAGGCCAGCTCTGAAGTTGCCTTAGTCTAGACTTTGAACATGTTCACAAACAGGTGCAGTCACTTCTCACCCGAACCAACAGAGACCTGCATACTCCATGGAAACACTGGTTGCCCTCCCCACCCCTACTTCCTCCTGTGATCTCTTTTGTGTTGTGTGGATTGGCTTTATTATTTTTGCTTCATGGCTCCTTTTTGTTGCAATCGTACACACACACACACACACACACACTCACACTCACATATGTACATATACATTCGTTAAAATACACTGTAAAGAGAACTATATTAATTCTCTCAGCCTGTGCCTCCAGATAAAAAACAAAGATCCCAGACAGTTTTCTATATCAAGCTAGTTTTCACAATGATGCATTTTCCTTATGAAATCCCCCAGTCTTGTGACACTTCTCTGCTTACTACCACTCACAAGGCTACTAAATCTCATATCTGGTGTGTTACCTCTTGTTTCAGTTCAATGATTTGGCAACACAAGGCATTAGGATTCTATGAAGCAAGGTGTATTTATCATAATATTCAATGTTCTTCACTCACAACAAACCTTTCTCACTTCGTCTACCTACTTTTGAATTTTGTTTCTGGAATTCTACAATTAGGCATGATTGATATGCATAAATGGGGGTCAGCTTCCAAGTAGAAATTTTAGTATGTGTGCATTGATTGAACTCTTTCTTCCCTCACAGGATTCATCCCCAGGCTCCTGTGTAGGTCTGCAGAAAGTCAGGACACTTGCAAGGCTTGGATCAGCAGTCTTTCCTTTATTTCTTTTATCACATCAGTATTCTAGGCTTTGTCCATTCCCTAACTGCCTCAGTAGGTTTCACTTCCAACCAAGACTATTGGATACTTCAGTATTTTCCATACAGCTAGCTCATCGTTAAGCTTTGTATGGTTAGTTGTGTGACAGTTGTATGCACATTCAAACTCATGAAAAATATCGCCTCAAAGCACCAAAACTTTAATTGAGATACTGATGAAGAAGATGAAATCGAGCTGTTCCATTGCTCCACCCTTCAGCTATCATAACAGGAAGAACTCTAAGGACAATTTTCTTCAGACTCAGCCCCAAGCTTTGCTTCCTCAACAGTTCATCTACCACCATAAAGGGAAGAAGTCACTGCTGAGGGCTGATTTCATTTTATTTTTTAAAGGAAGAAAGTCTAATGAATCTAAACATCCAGGAAACCAACTTTGAGCTGGTGTTTCCATAAAAGAAAGAAAATGGAAAATGGTTTACTTGCATAGATGTATTTTGAAAAGAAAGAACTAATTACAGACATTTGATGTTAATGGAATTTTTAAAAAGTTGATTGGATGATGTAATATAAATCACTACATCAACCAACATTTCAGAAAAGTTACATCACATGAATTTAGTTCTTAACCTTTCATGTCTACCCTTTGAAAATTAAAAATGCAGTTTCATGGGAAGGCAACTAAAGAATGGTAATTGCTAAGAGATAATGCTAAAGGAAAGCCACAGAGGAAGTTCAGGGGCAGGTAGTGTACTCCAGATGTTTCTACTGGAAGGCTGCTGTGAGCATAGAGGCCACTCCTCGATCACTGCAATCACCAGGATCCATTAACTCTCATTCTGCTTCCAAATCTATTCATGTTGGCATTGGGAATCGCTAGGCTCTGAATGTGTGTGTCCCCCCAAATTTGTATATTGAAATCCTGTTCCCAAACAGGGTGGTGTTAGGAGATGAGGGCTTTAGAAAGGTGGTTAGATCATGAGCCACAGCCTTCAAGAATGAGATTTGTTCTCTTACATAGAATCGCTAGAGAAATGCCTTGCTCAGAACAATCAGTTAGAAGACACCATCCATAATCCAGAGAGTGGGCCTTCACCAGACAAAGCATCTCCTGGCATTTGATCTTGTTTTCCTGGTCTCCAGAACTGTGAGTAATTAACTTCTTTCATTTATAAGTCACTCACTTCCTCCTATTTTGTTGTAATAGACTCAATAGAGACAGAAGTGCAGTCAGGCTTCCATTTTGAATTAATGATGAATACCTCCATAGTTCTGTCTGTTGTTACCATGCCATAATTTCCTGCACGTTCTTGATATGAACCTTTCCCTATTTGAAAGTGTGTTTAGGGACAAATGACATGTCACAGTAAAGACAGACATTTCTCACATTCAGAAGAAAGATACTTTTTTCAGATTCTTGGGCACAGGAAAAATCTATTAGTGATCCACACTAGAAAACATACATAGATTTTTGTGTTTTATTGCAGGGAAGGTTTCGCCCTTTGACTGTCATTTGGAGAAGAGAACCATCTCTGTTTCTCCCCTAGCAATAAGTACTAAAGGCTATGTGACATAAACATTGAGCATCATGATTTCCCAAGCATATCTCATTATTGGATTAAGAGTCAATGTAGCCAAGTAAAGCTGCATACTTTCAATATCTATCATTCGGGAACTGAACTGTTTCTCATGCAGGTTTACTTACAATTCTGTTTCATGACTTTAAATAGCGCTAGCATAAACAATGTTTTATTTCTTGCTTTTTTCACCTAGATAATTAAACTTATAGTATTATCCTAAAAGACATGAGTTGAGTACTTACATGTGTAGTACAATGAAGGAGTGTTTTACAGAAATGAGTGAGGACTTTGCTGACTCACTGCTTTGATAGTTATAATATTTTTTGAATAAATATGTGATAAATATAGCTGTGATTTATTAAAGTTCAGAATATCTGTACATCTAGAAATGCTATCTTTGGAAGTAAAATGACATTACCACACCATGGTAATCACAAAACCATTTCTCAAAGTCATATTCTTTTTTTAACTAAAGATAATACATTTTAACATTTGCTGTCTTATTTCAGAATATGATTACTCACCAGAAAGAATCAAATTAATTGATAATCTGTTTTTGACATAAAAATAAACTATTTTCCCTTTCTTTTCATCAACAAAATATCATCACCAATAATAAATGACATTTTAAAACTTTGTGTAAGTCTACAATGGATCTACTCATTAAACTCATTATAGTTTCATGCTATAATTAATTGTTAATTATAAGAGTTTAAACAAAAATTCATATTTGTAATGTGTCATATCTGATAGAAAGTACAGTTAAGTGATATGCTTCTATAGTTAAACTAAAAAAATATACAGTGACTAAATATATCACAAATTTGCTATAATGCTGAGTGGCAGTAACTTTATCCTAAGAAAATTCACTGAGTCATTTAATAGGATATCAAAGGAAACTGTTTCTCTTCTTCCTTTTCTGTTACTGCTTAAACATTTTCTTCTTTTTTCTCTCTCCATTTCTTTACTTTCCCCCTTTTTTCTCTTTTTCTCTCTCTTTCATCTCTCTTTTTCCTTCCTTCCTTGTCTTCATAAAGCAGACATAGTAAGAAATGATAGACTATCTGGAGGAATATGGATCGCACACATGCTTTGTTTATGTAATAGTACAATTTTATATAATATATTGCTGTAATTCTTAATACATTGTGAGATTCTCATGGATGGATTTATCTTATTTTTATATTATCATGTTCATTGAATTAACAATTCAAGTCTAAAATGTCCACAAATTTACCACCTATACTTTTTTAACTGTATTTTGCAGAATGTTAGTTTCAATTACCTGTTTTGTGAAGGAAAGATAGGGAGATGTGAGTCTCATGAAAGAAGAGGATTTCACTGTATATTCACTATTATTTATATATCTAATATTTAGTGAAGATAGCTTAGGAAATATTTTTATTGGTATCTCAGATTTAGAGCCATTTGTGGGTGATTTGGTCTTGCAAAGATCCTTGCAGTGTCATCCTTATTCTACTTAGGCTGCCATAGCAAGATAAGAATGGAATGACTTAAGTACCAGAAATATGTTTTCGCATGGTTTTGGAAGCTGGAAGCTGGACATGGACATGCCATAGTGGTTGGTTCTAGTGAAGTCCCTTTTCCTGGCTTAAAACGAGTTATCCTTTCTCTGTGTGTTCCCGTGGACTTTGCTTGTGTGTGTCCTTAGAGAGAGTGAGAGAAGGGTCTCTAACACAGCGTCTGATAAAGGCACCAATTTTATTAATAGGCACCACCCTGAGAACCACATCTATCCCTAATAGCCAACCCCAAAAGCCCATCTCAGATATCATCACATGATGGATTGGGACTTCAACATGTAAATTTGGGGCAAAGGCATGAGCACTCATCTAATGAATAATAAACTAATTGAGAGCAGGAATACTCCCATTTTTTTTGGTCCAAGCTGATACAGTATGGATCCATCACTGACAAAAATCCATTTAGAGAATATTTGATTTTTCTCAGGAGAGACTTGTTTCTTATCCCAATGCTGATCTCCCTGGGTTTTCAGAATGGTTGTTGAGGCCAACCAACCCAACATTCTAGTGGAGAGCAAATATCGAGTCTGTCCAGTGCACAAGAATACTCAAAAGTGTTGGGTGAGTCATCAGCAGGACCATGCATGACTTTAGCATTGATATTTAAATAATTCAAAATTACTTTTCTTTTATAAAGAAGAAATTCTGGTGGTATCACTCATGGCTTTCCTACCCAAAGGTGATAAATAGGACAGGAAATAAGCCAGGATTGAAAGCCCATTGGCTTTTATAGTATGAGAGATCTTTTCCTCTGAGAGGGCTAAGGGTTGAGTAACCCTTCATCCAGACACATCATCCATCCCTACCAGTGTGATTGTCACAAAAGGAGCAGCCATGAGATGGAGGGAAAACAGAATTCTTGGTGACATTTCATCTGACCCCAAAGAGAGCAACTTCCTCATTTTTGTTTCTTGGGCTTCAAACTGGATTGGGACTGCTTTTGTACAGCCTCTTTGTGAGAGACTGTATAAGCTGGGATTTAATTTTGTAAAGTCTCCAGAGGGGTCTTTATTCCTTGGGGTGTCAGGACAACTCTCACACCACAGGAGGGTCCCTTACTTATTTCCACTTCAAAGGGGGCATTTATAATAATCCTTATTACAGAATCCAACCACACCTTCTGCTGGTATGATTAATTGGGAGGTGTTGTGGGCTTCTTTTTTTTCTGTTCCTCTTGTTAGTGTTTTCTAATACATCATGTGCAGTCATTTCACCCCTAAATATAAATATTCTCTCTGGGGAAAAAAAGAGGCACAAACAAAAATGTTTTGAAAAGTAATCATTTGTTTAAAAAATGGAAATTGAGCTTCTGTGTCATAAGGAATGTATGTGCATAATGGTGAAATTTAACACTGGTAAATGATCTGACTACCTCAAAGTGAAGTTTCTGCCTTCCTACAGTGGCCTTTAACCCTGCCCTTTCCTCCAATCTGAGAAGAGCTGATGTTGATGGAACATATAATGGCCCCTTTCCTGTGTAGTAAAGTCAGCAATAAAGCTTAGTAATTAAGGGTACCAGGGAGGCCCAGCCCAGCAGGCTAGTGGTGTGGCGAACACTTTTAGAACTTCAAACAATATCAAAGTCACTGAGAAACGGGCCTAGCTCAGTTCTGGTTTGAATTAAGCCTCACTTCCACACGCACTTTTCAAATCCAAGCTCAAACAAGAAAGCCAAGGCCTTCTGGATTTCATTAGAGCCAATTATCTTATCTGTTTCATCTCAGGCCTGACCCTAAGGCTGGCAAACAGCTATTCAGTGCATTTAGTGTGGTTGTTTGAGAAAGCCTCCAGTCAGCCAATGGCCCGAGGACCTGCTAATTAAAACACCGTTGCCCCCCTGCCTCTAGTGATTAAATATTTTCAAGCTTTTGTAAATAATTTTTCCATTCTTTGCCCCAAGCCTCAAAGGTCCAATACATGCAGTAATTTATTTAGTTTGTCAGAGAATACTGTTGGAAATAGGGTCATAATGGAACCTTTGGAAACTTTTATATGTCCTCCGTCTTCTGAAAGTGACAGTTTATAAACCAGCCAAATGTGTATACTGTTTCTGATGTAATTATGTCCTAATGACCCTTCTTCTTTTGACATGATATAGTGTATAACAGGCTTACATTTTGTCAATAATCACATTTCCTCAAATGTCTACATGATATCTAGAGTCAGAATTTAATGAGATCATTTAAGCGCTAGAAATTTTATCAAGGTGCATTGCTTTTCAGTTTTTTTGCTTGAGTCTGTGTCGCAGCCACATTGACTGGGAAGAAGAGGAGGACTAACAGAATTCTTGCTTGCTCTCTGGGACAAGGACTTGCTAGGAAAAATTAAGTTGTTTTGTTTTTTGTTTTTTGTTTTTTTGTTTTTCCAGATTCAACTTCTTAGAACTGAGTGAGCCATAAGGTGACGTGACTTCAGAAAATCAAATATTCAGGGAAAAGAATATTTAGAATTAGAACAATTGACTTTGCAATTTTTCCCAGCCCTAATTCATATTCCATCTGTGTTCAAGAGTAATCTTGCAAGTGGATTGTGAGGAAAGAGGAACATTAGGGACTTCCCAACAAAATGCATGAGACTCCAAACTCCTCCTCCTCCTCATGGAACAAAATGAGGAGAGAGTGGATGGATACAAATACTTTCTCTCTTTTTCTCAGGGCACAGCTATACAGAGCCACAGCTCCTCTAGCCAATCCAGCCATGTTTTATTGGAGGAAACAAAAAATGCTGTTTTGTTTGTTGTTGTTGTTGTTGTTGCTCTTTTTGAAGTATTACAAGAGAAGAAATTTCAGCAGGCTCATTAGCTTGCATCCAGTGTACACTAAACACACCTATGAAAAAGAACCATGAGACCGAATGGCTCTGCTTCTGTTGTTTTTAAAATGACACTTTGGTCTTATCCAAATAATAGGCTTTTAATAAAAACATACACCAAAGGCAAACAATTAAACAATGCATAAAGCATCAGGGGGTAACCACGTGGTTCAGTTACAGTCTGGAGCCATTCCAAGGGAGAGCATGTGGGTATTTTACAAGGAACAATACACGACTCTGAAGATATTATGAAACAACAAAATTTTAAATTGAGTCATACAAGCCCTTCTAAAGAATTTTGTATTCAATCTCTGACAATGGGATGATCTCTTTACTTTCTAATTTCTTTGGAAGTACATTAACTGAACCAAATCTTATATATTATTATTACTATTAAACAATACTTTGTTGATTTTTTTAATTAATACAAGCAAATTAATAAGCATATATTAAATGTTTTTCTTTTGGATTCCATGTATCACCACTTGACTTTTCAAAAAGCTAAATTATATATTAGTAAATATTTAGCAGACTTTAGTTCACTGAGTTATTAGACATTAATCTTATGATTCAAACTGTGTATGTAAAACTATCACCACTGTTTTGTGATATTATGGGGGATTTGAACTCAGGCCAGGGCACTGTCTTACCTTTTTCATTCAAGGCTGGTGTTCTACCTTTAAGCTATATCTCTACTTCCTGCATTTTGCTATTTAATTGGAAATAAAAGTCTGTTGGGCTTTTCTCACCAGGCTGAATTTAAACCAGGATCCTAGATCTCAGCCTTGTGAGTAGCTAGAATTCCAGGCCTGAGCTACCAGTATCTGGCTTCAGATTGCATTATTTCTGTTTGGGTCCCTTTTCACCTGAAATGATGTAGTGTTGTAAGACAGAGAGGAAGGAAGCATCACTACATGATTTCCTTTCACCATGATACTTGCACCACGGAAATCTTGAGCATAAAAGTGACTAAAATGTCAGGAATTTGTACAAAGGAGAAAAGTTGGTCATGAAACAAAATCAGAAGCCCAGCAGAGCAACTCTAATATCTAAGAGATATTTTCTAAAACCAAGAGTAGAGTTGAATGAGTATTCCTTTTGGGTTATAAAACTTTTAAAGTATAAATATATGCTTGTTCTCTTCTCACTCTTGGTTTTGAATAAACTTTATTTATTCACCCTTTGCTTCCACTCTGTTAAAAATACTTAGTTGTTCTTGAAATTCAATCCATTTCATTAACTCCAATATTGCTTTGATTTCAAGAAGTTAGGCCCAAATAAAATTTACATTGACCCACCTTCTTATTTTTAAGTGGACTGCTACGTGTCTTCAATGGGGAAGCTAATATGTAAACATTATTTTCTTTATGGCTCTTTCCACAAGTATCCTATAATACAAAATATCCTCAAACTGAGATGTGAAGAGAATTAAAATTCTGCTGATCTTGAAAGTTGACTCCATCATTGATCTGCCCTCATGTATTCCATATTGTGAAAGATGAACTACATATTGGTAAGAATGTTACTTTGCTAGCTTTCCCATGCAGCTCGTAAGCTCACTGCCCTTCATACGGCTTAACATCAGTTCTGTTCATAATAGATGTTTAGACAAGCAATACCCAGTGCTGTGGTGCCCACAAGAAAGATGGGCAGATTCATACCAGATACAAGGATAAGCCTTTACTCTTCTAGAAGAGTGCCAGAGGAGTTTAAATGCCTGCATAAATGAGAACAGATGTTGATTTATAAGTTTCATCTACAAGACATCAAATTATGGAGATGAAATATGGAAAACAGAGTCTATCATCCAGATGTTTTATGCTATACAAAGGTTTGAACTCCTCTCCTCTGTGAAGGTCTTGCCCACAGAAAACATATGAACTGCAACCCTACCCCTCAGAAGTTGTATCTGAACAGACTTTGGTTTGAATATAATTTTCATGAGAATAATTCCTCTGCCTGGAAAAGTCAATGGGTAAATTCCCACTAGTAAACTATCATGTTTATCTAGTTCTGAAAAAAGGAACTACAAACTTTTATTTATGGTATATGAATAACAGCCATTCCCTTTTTCCTACATTACTTATCATCTCTATAAATCTAGTTAGGGTAAACTTTAGATATAAAGTCATGGAAAGAAAAGAGAACTTTGCAGTTTAGAGAAAACAAGTACACTAAGACTCAAAGACATAGAAATTATTTTAGCTGTCCAGTGGAATAGAAGATAAGTGAATTTTATTTGGGCCAGACCTTTCTCTTACTAATAAATAAGGCAAAATCATCAAGTACTCACTAGGACTCTGAAAAACGAAATATTTTTGGCTCCATAATTTCCAGATTATATTTGTGTTCCATTCTGGCTATGTCATATTATAAATAAGTACTCAACAAATCCACTGTTTCTAGATAAAATCATTGAAATAATCTGAGTTGTTTGGCCACCTAAAAATATTTGTTTCTTCTAGCCTTAAAATTTTCTCAAAAACATTTCATAGAAAGACTTCATTTCCTAATATCTCAGAGCATTGCACATATATCGAGAAGATTTTGTTCAAGCTTTATTTTCAGTGTTTCAACTTGAAAATTAAAAAAAAATCATTTCTACATTTCTATACAATTCATTTTACACACTCGAAGTTTCTCTTAGAAATAGCTGCAAGAGTTAATTGAACATAGCTTTTTAATTTAATTATTCCTCATTGTTTGGAAAAGCACCCACATTCCTAGAAATTTTCAGTTTTAGAAATTCTCTAAGGCCAAGGAGAAAATACCATCTTAAAATGTTCACAGTGTATCTGAATTTTTAAAGTAATAATAAATATCAATTGTAACATTTTGAACTGCTTTAGATATTTCCCCTTTGTAGATATCCTTCACTTTTTAAAATGTTAGACATTTCAAGATACTTTGTGGACTTTTTACCTGAGCTCTGTTCTGTTGAATAATATCATATCTCTTTGATGCTCAGCTCAAAAATCAAGTTTGTAAGTTTCCTGAGGAGGACAGGTGTGCATAAGATCAATTTACTCTCAGGGTCAAGGAGCAGAAATGCTAAGGGTATCTAGACACACACACCTATAGAAATTGTAATTTTTTGATGAAAATTGGTACAATATGTTGCACAGATGAGAGAGGAAAAATGTTGTTGAACTATGTTTATTTCTGGATCTTAAAAGTAGATAGGGCTGACAGCTTTCTAAAATTTATTCCTACAGTTCTTTTGCTTGCGACCTGTTTCAATCAAATTTCTTGAACTATCTCAATGTGCTAAACAGAGAGAACAAAATGTGGACAATAAAATATAATTGTAACTCACACCAGACAAATGGAAATGCATTGCTCTTTACTGAAATAAAATATTAATAGATGAAAGTCATTATTGCTTTGTTCCCAAGATTGATTGACAAGTTCAGATTTGAAGCCCACATCTTATTTTTAAGCGAGTCTTTCAGGAAAAGAAAACGTGGGCTTGATTTGTGAGCTATGACAAATGGTCTGGGAAGATGATAGAGGGACCAATTTGATATGTATGATATTTCATATTGGGAAATTGTTTCAAGAAATTCTACCATCTTTCCCAAAATGTCTTGGACATCCTCAGGAAAGAATACACTATCGTGAGCATAATATATCTGCTTGTCATTAATAATTGAAAATCTACTACAAGGCTGGAAAGCATCCACCACAGCTTTTGTAGACAAGAGAAGACCCTACATCGTTTAAAATATTATTTTCAGATGACAACAAGTCATTATTTCAAATAGGACCTGAAAGTTCATTTATCACTTTATATTCTATTAAAATTTAATTTAGCAACCTTTGAAGTTTAGTTATCTATCCCTTATTTAAAAATTCCCAGAGGTATACATAGAATGAAAATATTCCTTTTAACAAAGATGGAAAAGTTTACTTCCCCTTTTCAAGAGACTGTGAGAAGGAAAAGAAAAGGTGTTGCCAAGATTTAATTTAATAGGCTGTCTTACTGTCTCAGATGGATGGAAAGGCACAGGAGAAGTGGCTTGAAGATATATAATTTATGAAATAAGAGAAATGTAAATCTAGGAGGTAAGTTTTAATTTAAAAATAATATAATCAGATTAGACGTCCAAGCAAAATGTCTGATGTGCTAAAAACACACTTGCAAAGAATTTCTCAGTAAATTACTGTTTTCTCAACACTACTCTGATAAATGAACTAGAGTTCAGTTTGGAGCTCACTAGTACTGTCTGATACCTTCAGCCAATGAATTTCTGATCACTTTTTACCAGCCTGATAGCTTCACAAAATCTACCAGATCTCAAAATCTTGATATTCTCATTTGAAATGCAAGAGTACTTAATGTAAGAACATCTCAAGTACTTTTTAAAGCAGTTAGCGAAATTTGCAAACGGAATGAATGTTCTGTATTGCTGTTATTATTTTTTTATCTTTATGTATTGTTATTTTTCCAGTGTTATTATTTTGAATTCAACTTAACATGAAATTATATTAACAATAGAACAAAAATAAGATAAATAAAACAATATTGACTTAGTAGTCTTTACTAGAAGAGAGAAACTATTTATATTTTACTTCATTTCTAAGATAGAGGTGAGCAACCTCTTTGTCAGGCCATGTACATAACAAGAATATCTAGAATTTACTTCTCAAATGTTAATTATAAAGATGATAAGTATGATAAAATAGCAATGAGAGAGAATAAGGTATTGTACTTAGTAATGTGCTTTGTCCACAAGTAGGTACTATAACAGTGTGGTAAATATAAAAATGTTAGACTGATCATTATTGACTAGTCTCAAAAGCACTTTCTTAGTGAATATAACAATAGAAACCCAGTGAAAACCCTATCTTATCCTACTTGATCCTATCCTATTCTACTCTGCTTTTAGTTAAACAAGCTGCTTTTCTTTCTTTCTTTCTTTTTTGTCATGAGTATGAGAAGAGCTGTGGGAAGCCTCAACTTATTTCATAGACTGTATCAGGAACAGAATGAGAGTTTGAATTAATACATATGATATTGGATGAAGCTTCTAATCAAAATTTCATCCTAGTAAAGTTTCCTTGTACATTAAAGCAACAGGTATAAACCCCGAACAAGGGGGAGAGGCAAGCAGCATTACCTATTTATATGTGTTCAAATGGTTCGACTGTTTAACTATGTAGCCAAATTACTACCTTTCTTAAAGTTGTGCCTACTTATAGGGCCAATTATTTCAGCAAAGTCTGTACTAATAAGTACATCATATTTCAATAAAACAGAGACACTTCATAGAGAAAGAAAATATAGGCAGTTTATAATAACATCAAAATTCTTAAACAATTGTTTTCTAGATTAGAGTGCTCTCTCAAATCCCCTTTTCAATTGGCACTGATGATTCAGTGAAACAGAGCCATGAATCATGTGCCATCTTTTGTCCTGGGATGAACATCTCTGAAGAGCTGACCTTTACAGATCATTTTGCCTTTTGAAATCCTCCTCCATGACAAATACTAATTGAAGTAGCTACAGAGTGTAACGTATTGTCGCGGTAAGAGGACTTTTTTCTTTAATCAGAACTTGTTTGCATTTAAACCAGCCAACCATCAGCTCTTGAACACTTTCTTAGGTGGACTTCCTGAGTGACAAATGAGTCACCTATCATTTCATCAAAACCTCCTGAATTTAAGGGGTATGGACAGTCCTTCCTTCCTTGGTATCCATGGAGATACTCCCCCAAAGTTACTAAGACTGAAGCTGTACAAGCCCCTTATATAATGTTGTGTAATGTTTGCCTATAACTATGTACACACCTGCCTAAATGTCTTTTGTATTGATTGATTGATTTAATGCTGTGATCAGAGTAAGATCCTTTTGTGTAAGAGCACTCTAATACTGATGCACATCCCTTCCTGACTCTAGGGTACTTTGAATCACCCCTAACTTATAATACATAAACATACAATGCAAATGATATGTAAATCATTATTATTACATTTATGTTCTGTACAGAAGCAATATTTTCTCCAAATATTTTCTATCTATGGTTGTCTGAATCTGTGAATATGGGCAGCATTTATCCATGTTTCTTTTTTGAAAATGATTGTCATTTTTTCATTTATTCATTGGTATATTGGTTCATCTGTTCATTTGCTCAAAAAATAGGCAAAATTGCAAGGAGTAATGCTATGCTAATTCTACTCTATGAAATGCTATTTCATAACCATTCTTGAAGATGTTTTTTTCTCTTTAATATAATTAGAGGCATGAGCTACACACTATCTCTTGTCAAAAGTTATCAATGGTCTTATATAAAATAATCACTTTAATATTTATATGATGATTAAATCATTGATCTTTAAGGAAAAAAAGCAACGTGCCTATTCTGATTGTAATACTCTGAAGAATTTAGAAACACTGAAAGAATCTTTTGAAATAATTGTGATAGAGACTGCTCAGTAGGCATTTAGCAAAACATCTGTCAAATGAAGAGAAGGCATCTGAGATTCATACAGCCCTAAGAATGGATGTTCAAAGTTCTTTGTAACACCAAAGGTTCTTCAAGACTTTTCAAACTTCACTGAAAACCAGAGCTTTCCAATGTTCAGATTGTAGTTAGAATCTTCTCCCACTCATCAGCAGTTCTATCATTGTGCACCAAGCATTTATGGGTTGCCAGGAGAGGCACTTGGGGAGCAAAAGTCTTACATTATATAGTTTGTTGTGCCTTGCCATTACACATACTAAATTGAAGGAGAGTAGCAAAGTGGCATGACATATATAAACTGACTTCCTATCCAAGCTTTTCTAATTAATATTGCTTTGACTTATAGAAAGCACTTAAGACTTAGCAACAATGCTAAAACATTTCTAATCTAGGACTTGGCATATAATATCGCAATGAAAATAGTCATAATTATTATAAAATGGTATCCTTGGAAACATATCTTCGTTGAACATAAAAAGAAATTTGATATTACTATTTTTAAAACTCTCATGAAAAAGCTTAAGTATACCCTTCAATTATTTCAGGGATGAGTGATAACTGCTTGGAAGGAAGAAACAAGTCATCTGAAATAATTTAGGTATAATTTTATATATAATGACTATTCCATTATATCTTTTTAATCATCTTTCAATCTCATAGCAAAATAAAAATGTTGGCTTGGTATAATTTTCATTTTCCACTGTAAAACAACATGATAGAAATCACAAGGGTGAGGCATAGGACAGACCGGCTAACAAGATCCACAGCCATTTTCCATCTCACCGTGAATATAGTTTCACAGTGAAGAAGGCTGTCCATCCAAAGAGGTTTATCACTGTGCAGAGACACTTAAAAACTAAGAGAATAGAAAAGGCAGTTTACTTGCTGCAGTATCTCCATTTCCCACACCTACGCACAAATGCCCAAAGTTGTTCTATTTAAATATCAGGAAATAGGAGTGTGTTAAGAAAGTTAAAATTGCTAGCTAACTTTCTTCCATTGTGATGAAATAATCAAGTATTAATTTGAGATAATCAAGTTATATAGAGGAAAGGGTTACTTCAGTGCTTGGTAGGTTGGTCTTGTGATGAGGTAGGGCATCATGGCCAGGAGTGTGTGATGAAGGAGATGTCTCACCTCACAGGGGTTGGGGTACAGATGAGAGAGATGAAGGCACTCTGATCAACTATCCCTATCAGTGGCATGCTTACAATTTTCTAATTTCTTTCCATTAAGACTCTACCTCGTCAACTTTCACCCCTTTCCCATAGCATATAACTGGGGACTAAGCCATAACACCAAGCCTTTGGGATGCCACAAACACTAGTAATAAACTTATATAATACTACATCCAAAATTATATGAATCTGTCTGACTAAAGCCAAAGTGTACAAAAGAAGACAGACAGATGATGATTGATAGATGACAGACAGACAGAGATGGGCATACTTTATATTGTATTTACTTTCATAACCCAATCTCATCGTCATGTCTTGTAGGCAACAGAGAGACATCATTTCATGACATGCCATTCACAGGCTATTCTGTCTACTTAATATCAATCTCCCCTACTCTAATTCCTTTGTCCTGCTTAAAAATTCTTACTCATACTCAAAAGCAGAAGTCGAAGAATATTTGATGAAGACTTACCTGTAAACTTTCCAGAAGAGTTAGTCATTATTCTCCTCTTTTTAAGCATGTCTGTTCTCTGGAACAGTAAGTAACCCTTCTCCTATCATCCCTGAGAGCTAACTCTGCATTCCAAGATCTCACCAGAGTGCCTGGGATATATATGTGTGCAATGAGTGTTTTCTAGATTACTATCTTATTTTCAGGCCAGCTTGGGAATCAGACAAGAAATTCAAATATGGCAAAATATTATAGTCTTATCTCATTCCAGTTTTTTCAATACATCAATACATCAACTTGAGCCAATGTGTGGCTCAAGTGATAGAGTGTCAGCCTAACAAGCACAGTACACTGTTTACACCTAAATGCCACCATCAATAATAAAATTATAATAATTTTATATAATAAAATTATAATCACATTTTAAAATACACCTTAATAAAATTAAAAGTGCATGTTTTAGAAATAATTATTTTCTGGTCCTCTTTCCTGACAAGAAAAATTCTTCAGGTAAGAAAATGAAGTACACATGATACAAGACAACAGAAATGCACCAAATTTCATTTACTGAAAAATTTCCCTATCATTTCCCTATCATTTCTCAAATATATATCAACAAGAATTTCTTCATGGGAATCTATGTGTGGAAAATTTCAAACTCTGAATATCTCTCAATTATCTTTTCCTACAGTTGTTTTTGCTTTCAGTGAAACAAAACATTCAAAAAATTGTGGATTTATGCTGAAAATCTTGTGCTCAAATCCTGTAGGTGGAAGAAATACTGACACAATTTGACATTTCTCCTAAAAACAGAGGACTTTCCAAACATATATATATATATATATATATATATGCATATACAATTTCATTTCAAAAAATGAAAAGCTTTACATCTCTTGTTTAAATTAATTTTTAAAGTTCTTTGCTTAGAAAAATAAGAGAGTAGAATATAGCAGGGATACATTTCAGTTATTCCTAGAGAATCTAAAATCAACTAGTTGATGGGTTAATGTTTTAAGATGGAAAAAAAATGCAAAATTCATTCACTCTACCATCAAATGGGTTAGCCAAGGATGATGCTTTTAAGGCGAGCTAGCTCCTCAGCACCAGGACTGATACAGGTGCTGTGGAAAGAAGGGATTCAGTGGTCCAATGTGGGAAGTTTGGGATGTGCCTGTTCAAGCAAAGTTAAATAGACAATGAAGGCCTTTTCAGAGCATTTATTATGCTAATATCTACTTTAAGTCACACGAAATAATATTGGCAGATTTTTCCAGACAGAGCTATTTAATAAAGTCTTTTCTTCCCTCTCAATTCCTCTCCCTCTTTTTTTGTTTTTTCTTAATGAGGGCAGGGATCAAGCATATCTGGGCCCCTGGCCAATATACCTGCATGAAAACAACTAGATCTTGATATACCACTTATACAAATTCCTGTGTGGCTCTATAGCAGACATTGGTTAGAAATTTACATTTCTACTTCAAGTTCAGAGTTTCAGACATGCCGTTTTCTAATCTGCCACTTGCAGAGGGAAGGGTACCAACCTGAATGCTTCAAGGTACTCCACATCTCCCATGGGAGGATCAAGGCCACCTGTCCAGGCAATATTTATATTATACCCTTCTCCAAGGCCTGTTCCAACCTGAGAAGAGAAAAGCATACCACCATGGGTAGACAAGAGATCCATGGGAAGTAAAGCAAGAAGAGAAGAAAACAATCCCATGGGAAGTCTTGACATAAGCATCAAACACTGCATCAAGTCAGCCCAACCTTGCTTGACAACTAGCGCTCTGGGTTATGCACTTGTACTGCCTTGGT
Organism: Dipodomys merriami; assembly: GCF_024711535.1. Taxonomy (NCBI): domain Eukaryota; kingdom Metazoa; phylum Chordata; class Mammalia; order Rodentia; family Heteromyidae; genus Dipodomys; species Dipodomys merriami. The sequence continues at coordinate 16,436,591 of NW_027206068.1, forward strand.
TCTTGGTCCTGGGGGACAATCGAGTAATCTCGTGTAATTTGAAACACCAGCAAAGGACAAGAAAATTAGGGGTAATCATGCAATGCAATTACCTGCAAGATACAAATAAAAGTGGGGCTCTAAAGAAATAAACCGAACCTCATTTGGGGCTCCACTGCCAGGGAAAAAGTTCCCTTCATCATAGCGATGGAGTGAAATGTACAGGATGCTGGGGTCAGCATAAAAGGCCTGCTGTGTACCGTTTCCATGGTGCACATCCTACAGAGAAAAGAAAACAGATGACAAATACAGTTCTGTCTAACTCTGTGCGGAGGCAACCTTTTTGATTTCGAGTTGCCTGTCTTCCTAACCTTCCCTTCCTTCTCATGGTCTGTCTTTCTCACTTGTCCCTCTTTTTCTTTTCCCCCTCCAGCCTGCTCCTACCCCCCCCCCAACCCCCTTTACTTCCTGAACTTTCAGGCAAATTACGCTTTAATGCACTCATTTTTTAAACTGGCTTCTAAAAATCAGGAAACCACAGCGAGCATGCCCTGGAGACACCAGATGAGCAGTCATTGAGAAAGTCCAGTCCTTTGGTACAATTAGATATTTATACACCGGCTCTTTGTACTCTTTTGCTTCGGTGATGGAATCTCGCATCCTGTTTTATGGAGGAATTTTATGACTTATTAACTGCCAACAGTTCATAACCCCTCAGGCTTAATTAACTAGCCTCATTGGCCTCTGGAAAAAAAAAAAAGAAGACTAATGTTTAAACTCCAAACTAGTATTTTGCAGAAGGATCTATGGCTTGCAGAGCATTTTCGTAATTCTTGACAGAACACTAAACATACGTGTGTGTATTGATTTGCCAAGTCCCACCATTAAGGTCAAAGGCTTTGCAACCAGCTGAATAAATTGGCTTTCTTGAAGCCTTCAGTTCAGTTAGCAATCCCCTAGCAGTTAGCGTCACTTCAAAAGAGATGCCAGATGCAGAAACGACTTCATTCTTCATTTTGGTAAAATCATGACAGCAAAAATTGAAGACACAGGAGCCATGAGCTCATTAGCTTTTGTCATCTGAGCCAATGGAGGATGAGAGCATGGGGTTTTATACAATCTTGTCCAAGCTGTCTAATCTTAATATTATATATGGTCTCTCTTCCCAGTCACCTCCTGATTTTTTTCTTCCCCCATACAACTCTCCTTCCCTTCCCACTCAAACAAGCAAAAAAAAATCTGTTTTGTTTCAATGAATGCAAAATTCATAGGGCAATTCTCTATGATAATGATTCAAAATGTGTCACTTCTCTTTATTAATCATAATTAATTGTCAATGATGTGTTAGAATGGATATGAGAAATAAAAAATAAATATCATTAAAAAAGATGTTTACTGAAAGATTTCCAGTGTTAAAGAGTGATAAATTCACTGAATGTCGTATGGATAAAAAGGAAATGGACCAGGTTTAAAATTCAATAATCTATATATTTGTACTTAGCAGAATATTATTGCCATATTAACATATACAGAAATAGTTTCTGGTTCTGTTATTAAAATGTTTGGTAACATGTAACTATTTAATTATATTGTATTTCATTTTAGGTAAATAGGAATTACTCTGGTTTCAACAGTGTCTCCCACAATTTTTAAGTTAGACACACTATTAAAAAATCTGCATAAGTTATTTGATAATTGAATGGTATATGTAATGTTATCCATAATGTAAAAGATAAAATGGAGGCTTGTGGCTTTAGTTATTTAGTAAAACTACACAGAAATTAGGTGTTAGACTGGGTTTTGAACCTACTTCTGACTCAAAGGATAAACTTTTGACTATTACACTGTTAACTTTACATACATTATCTCTTTGATACTCTTAGCAGCTTTGTGTGGTGAAGTTTTTGTGCATTATTTTTCCTTATCCTAGTCTGTAAACCTTTGTACCCACAAAAACCTGCAGTTCTGCATTACACTACACATCACCAGGATCTTTGCTAGTAGGTTCAGAACACCTGCACTGAGTTTGCCATCTATGATGTAGACACATAATAACACTCTACCCTTTTCTATAAAACACACACCCAAAAGTAATTACAGAATCGTATGTCTAGGCAGAAAATGAGATCCTTCGAAACTTGTGTCAGACAAAGATACACACACCAGAAAAAAAGTAAATTACTGAATATATATATATATATATTAATTCCTGGATTTCTGAATATTGAAAGAGAAGAAGGGATAGATACATTATTTCCTTTATGTGAGCAATTTAAGCCACAGAGTCTTTTGTGCTTACTACCGGACATCTACAACATGGATAAAAAATATTAGAAAGCCCTCAACACTAAAGTAATGTTTCTGTTTCCCTTGTACAATAGCAATAGAGTTGTAAGTCACATTGATCTGATCATAAATGTATCCACAATTGCAACAGTAGAAATAATTACATTGATTATTCCAGTTTCTCTGGGTACATTGAAAAGTTTTATTTAAGAAGACAAAATAAGAAGATGACAATGTGTCTCAGATATCAAATCATTTGTTCTTGAAAAATACCAGAGGTACTTATGTACTTCTGAGTAAGAAATGTAATTTTATCATCAGTGTAGTAAAGTTTTCAACAGATTCTATTCATTAAACTACACAAATCCATTCTAATACATGGGCCATCGTGATTCTGCATTGATAGTCACTAAGCATTTAAAGATAAAATTTCAATACATGTATGCATATTATTCTGGGCAGTAATTTATAACAATATAGCTTTGGTTCATTTTTTCTTGTTTTATGCTTTTCAAAATTCTTCTTGCTCTAAAATATTCATACAAACTTCTGAGGTCTTGGGAATTATCTGAGGTTTGTTTTTCCATAGCAACAAATACATACTACACTAAGATAAGAAAAAAAATGAAATGAACAGAATCTTTAAAAATCCCCAGGAAGAACTTAAGCTTTTAAGATACTCTGAGAAATGTGAAAAAATCATTTAATTATTTTTCTGGTTAAAAAAGTACATTGTGAAAATTAATTCTGAACAAAATGTAGAATCAAATATACTTTTACTTGTATGTCAAATAGCCTTGAATAAATCACGTTGCACCTGCTAACTAGTAGAATAATCCCCTGCAATTATTTAGTATAAGGACTTGTGAAAATATCTAAATATATTTGACTAACCGTTGGATTTTCTAAAACCTAAGGGTAGTTGAAGTAACTTTTCTTTTTTAATAACAGAACCTAAAGAGTAATGTTTTTCTGACCAAAAGCTACTTTGCCCAATAACTTCATGAGTCCTGCAATATAATCTACTTCTAGAACAGGGCACTGACCTGACCTCAATGGCTGGTTCTTTTGCAAGTGGAAAGCAAGTCTATCTGATTTTTTTTCCTACAATGTTTTGTGTGTGTGTGTGTGTGTGTGTGTGTGTGTGTGTGTGTGTGTGTGTGTGTGTGTGTGTGTGTGTGTGTGTGTGATCTTTAGAGAAAGGGAAAGTGAAATGAATGAGTTTTATAGCTCCACTAGAATACTACCTGCCTAAAATACTCAACATGTCTGAATTTGGCTGTGACCCCAAATGGGAGGTGAGTCACTACTCTGGCTCTGTGTTTACTAGGCTTATAAAACAGCTGAATTTAGCTGTTAGACAATGGAGTTGCTTTGCCTTCTCTTGGTCCCAGAATTTGTAGAGGTCCTTCACCACGTCACCGGCATGGTAAATGGCTTTGGAGACACAAGGATGAAGGACTTTCCTTACTGAAACACTTCTTTCTCCTCTCCTTTGCTAACTTGCAGAACAGACCTGTCAGCCTGGGAGAACAGAGGTCTCAATGCCACGTGGCACTTTAAAACTTCCTTCTCAGCAGCTGGGAGAAACAGGAATTTCCTCTAAGTAGCCCTGCAGCTGCAGAAATTGGAAGACTTGAAAGTAAGAATATGTGAGCTGGTGGTGATCTCAGAGGCAACCCTTTGGACAGAACTTCATACACTGAGAGAATTTGAAACAAAAACTTCTCGTCTTGTAGAGCCTGCTGGGAAATGAGAATCATTTATGATTGGATAATGAAGCCGGTTCATAATCAAAGGCCAGTAAGCTTACAGGAAACTGCTGGGAGCTACCAAGTAAATTATTTTATAAATCGTTTCAGATTATATCCCGTAGACTTTTACTCATATATTAACATACAAAGTAAAACTATACATAAAAATCCTCTGCAGTACAAAGAATCCATCTATCGTAAACTACATATTATAATTTTCCAATCCATTTTACAATTCATTATTTATGAGTTTGGATATGAACAATGTGCTTTCAAAGGGGTTTCTTGATAATTATTGATTACCTTTGTAGAAACTCTAAAATGATATAGGAGATCTCTCAGAAAGTAAATGCTAAAAGACTCTGAACAACAAGGAAAAGTGGACCAGTCACCCTCCCATATAATTTTGATAAAATTTACATGTTGAGAAATTCTGAGCACACATACTTCAATATTCATCCTTCTTTTCTTCAAAAAATTTTACTTATCTTTCTAGCATAGAACTTGCAGACTATGCTCATTTTCTAAATGTACTATAATTCTTGAAAAACAGTTATTTAAAAGTGTTTTTTAAAAAAGTGTTCTTTTGAAGCCGGGTGCTGGTGGCTCTTGTCTGTAATCCTAGTTACTCAGGAGGCTGAGATCTGAGGATTGTGGTTCCACGCAACCGGGGCAGGAAAGTCCCTGAGATTCTTATCTCCAATAAACCACTCAGAAAACTGGAAGTGGTCTTGTGACTCAAGTGGTAGAGCACTAGCCTTCAGCTGAAAAGCTAAGGGACAGCACCCAGGGCTAGAGTTCAGGCCCCGCAACCAAAAAGAAAAAAATTCTTTTGAATGTACATAGAAAAATACATACTAGTATCGATCATGCAAAATGCTAATACATTGCTGCTGCAGAAGATAAGAGCTTTCAATATGGTGAACTATGAAGCTTAAGCTGGGTGACAGTGGCTTATAATTCTAGCTACTCAGGAGGCTGAGATTTGAGGCTTAAGATTCAAAGCTAGCTCTGGCAGGAAAGTCTGAGAGACTCTCATCTCCAATTTTCTACTAAAAAATTAGAGCTGGAGCTGTTTGCTCAAGTGGTAGAATACAAGTCTTGAGTGGGAAAGCTAAGGGACAGAGCACTGGTCCTGAGTTCAAGCCTTAGGTTTGGCACATACACGCACATGCATGTGTGCACGCACGCACACACACACACACACACACACACACACACACACACACACACACACACACACACACACACACACACACACACACCAAGAAAATCTTAAGCATGTTTGCAAAATACATGGAAAGTTCGGATTTTATATTCTTCCCAAAAATGTGTTTGCAGAAAGACAATACATTGTACCAAAAAAAAAAAAAAAAAACCCACAAACACATTTACTCCAATTCAAAGCTAGTAGTGTTTATCAGTCTCCTATTCCTTTTATCTTGGGTTTACCTTAACTAAGTATTTCTTCACATGGCTCTGTTTGTGCCCCCTCAACCCTTTGGTGTGCCTGGTTAACTAAATCAGAGGGCTGGAGGGTAAGGCCATGACTTCCAATAAGATTTAATTATGAGTGCAGATATGAGCAAGATTTAGACTATTGAGCCTTGCACTTCAAAAAAAAAGCCCTTTAACATATTTTGCCTTTAAATCTTTTATCACCTGCAAAAATTAATTAAGTGCAGATGTAGCAGGTTCAGTTTGGATGCCAGGGTTCATTTCCTGTCTATGCTTTGTCAGACAACCTATTACACCTTCTTCTTGAACTGGAGGCAAGCTGAAAACGTGGCTCATAAATCACCATTCAGCTCTCTTTTGCTCTTTCTTGGGCTGGTCTTTTTATATGGGCAGATCTCTAGCTCATTACTCAGAAATATACTTTAGACAACCTGCCAAGTGTCATCTGCATTTAAACCAACCATTTGTTAAACAAATTATAACTATTGTGTAAGAATGTATCATGTTAAAATGCAAGGCTAAATCCAATGTCTATGACTCTTAATCACTCAAGGTTCCTGCAGGAGTCATCCCTAACCTGGCATCTGAGACTTGAGATCTTTTCAGAAAGAATGACATGCTGACTTGTTTTAATAATACCACAGTTGCACAACAAGCAACATGATTGCTAACCAGGGGAAGTAGCCAATTGGTTACCAAAGCAACAGCATTCTTTCCAGCACATCTGACTATTTAAAGTCTATATTCTGTAGGGAAAAGTAAATTTGGGTTCTGTTGGGTTATTTTAACTGTGGAAGTATCAATTCATTTAAGGATCATAAAAGTTGCCCTGATCTGCGCCTTCTTCTCATTAAATTGCAGTTAACACCATGAAAGTGAAACGTGAATGTTTATGGTTTCAGAACTGCTATCCCGAATTTAATGAGTTTCCACATTCAAAGGAAACACACCCTTCAGTTGTTTGCAAGTGCTAAAGGCAAGACAAGAGAGAAATACAAATCCCTTCCCTTTTAGTTAGAGTCATTGAAAATCCAGCTCTGGTTGGGAATACATACCAGATCTACAATCAATATCTTGCTTATATTTAGTTGGTCTCTCAAGTACTTGGCTGTAATTGCAACTGAATTAAAAAAGCAGAACCCCCTGCGGAATAAAGAAGAACAGAGAAATAAGAAAGCAAATCATCCAGGAAAACCATTATAAATAATGTTCAGAGCATTTTGTAAAATGCTATATGATCTCTGAAGCCATAAATCTGCTTCTGGGAGTATCTCGAAAGACTTTTTTCAGTCCATCTGCTAACAATTAGAAGCTTCAGAAACATGCACAGGGCAGGTGACTGCCAGGAATCATGGCGCTAGGAGATGGGCAAGAGTCTCTGGTACTTACATGGCTGCAGATTCTTCAGCATGATGGCCTGGGGGCCTCACAACAGCAAACCCATTCTGTAAGAAGAAGACATGTTTCCAATGGTCAGGTCAGGTAGGAGAGGCTTACTTTCATCTCTGTGCTCTACACTTTCTTCAAAAACACACACAAAAAAGTACAGATTCTTAGAAGCTTGCTCTCAAATTTGACTTCTGGCCCCTTAGCCAAGCCATAGAGGGACAGAGAAAAACCATATATGATGGTATTTCTCAGATTATGTCTCAGGAAGGATTCCACAGAGCCAGGGGGAGAACAGAGAGGTGGGAGCTGTGCCTCACTGGCAAACATACACGTCAGCTGCTATTCTCTCGTGGTTCACTTCTTTATGACATCAACATACCACAGAGGGAAATGCACTCCTGGTGCAGGTTTGAGTCAAAGTTTAGAAAGATGAGGAAAAGCCCAAAGTGAAAATCCTTTACCTAGGTCCCCTCAATGATTATTTCCATTACAGTATCAGCAAAATGATCAACGCACTCACATACTCACATAGACACAAAAGAAACTTCAAAAAGGTGAAAAGGGAACAATGGAAAGCCATATTTCTTCCAGTCTATAAACTTAGCTTGGATGACTGCCAAGACTCGCAACTTTATTGGATTCTCTGAGTCAATTTCTAGCCCAAGTTCTGGAATTTTATAAAAAAAAAAAATTCCAGGGCTGAGGAGCAATCTGATCTATCCATGATCAAGGAATGCCTTAACCTCCAGATTAGTTGGAATGCATCACGGAAAGCTGAGGTAACTCCAGCATGAAGGCAGGGAACCATAAATCCTTGCAAAGCCAGCATGCTCAGAAAAGTTGGGTTGTCTGATGTGAAAAATAATCATCTATCACACGATTCACACCACCTTTCACTTAACTATGATTCAAGTAACATGTGCCAAGAAGAATGTTGCCTTAATACATAATCCTAAAACTTTTGAAATAATATAAATATACTTTAGAGAGATTTTTCTCCCTAAATCTTTAATGCAAGCAAAAAGATATAAAGAAAAGCCATCTATGCCCTGGATCTTCAAACATACTGGCACATTCTTGTTATGGTCATTAACATGCAATGAGTTAATTTGGTATCTTTTTTGGCCAGTGTAGGGAATGATAAGTTAAGACCAAATAGGGAATTACTGTTGCTAAACTATGCCCCCTTCTCCCAATTTTAAGCATTGAAATCTTGATCCCAAGGAACTGTATTAAGAGGTAGGATCATTAAGGGGCAATTTGGTCTGTCCTCAGGGATACAGAGATACATTCTGGTTTCAACTAGAATTTCTTCTGTTTTCCCTCAGCCTTTCACCATGCTCTAACTGGGAAGGGAGCTCTAGGGAGGTGCTTCAGGTTCTTGAACTTCCCAACTCTAGAACTAAAAGGCAAGTCAGCTTCTACTGTTTATTGATGAAAGTGTAGAGAATGGAGATGAAAGAAAGCCTCTCCCACCTGACCTGACCGTTGGAAATCTGTGATGTGTTTTGTGGCAGCAGAGAATGGATTAATACAGAAGTCAAATGACAGAATGTATGGACACAAGAATGATGATAAACATATGTTCTGTTATTATTCTTAATGTACTTGCTATCTCTCTGATATGTGAGAAACTACAAAGATTAAATAACAATATTTAAAATGATTATAGGGTGAGATTAGAGATTATTAAAGGTCTTCCGAGAATGGAGAATTTTGCAATGATTATGATAGCAATACAGTTCACTGGGAAGACAATGGCAAGGGTGAAAGTAGATATGAATGAAGCATGGAAAATATAACTGATATAATGAATTTTAGATTAATAATGTAATAAAACTTTCAATATTCAACTGAAAATTGTGCTTTCTAGACAAGGGACTTCATTAGGCAATCCAAAGAGCAAAATATCCAGTGACTTAACAGCTACAAGAAAAAAAGAGTATTATTGTATTAGTAATCAAGTGAACACAGATTAAACATCCAATAAGAAGCTATTTTCTCCATATAGAAAGCCAGGCACTGGTGGCTCACGCCTGTATTCCTAGCTACGCAGGAGGCTGAGATCTGAGGAAAACTAACCAGCCCAGGCAGGAAAGTCTGTAAGACTCTTATCTGCAATAAACCCCTAGAAAACAAGAAGTAGTGCTGTGGCCCAAGTGGTAGAGTGCTTGCCTTGAGCTGAAGAGCGCAGGGATAGGTCCCAAGCCCAGAGTTCAAGCCCCACAACTAACTGAAAACAAAAACAAAAACAAAAAACCTGAAATGTTGAGAAGCTCTGTGCTGACACTCACTTGTTGATGTAGAAGAGTAATAGATATATCTAAGGGAAAGTAATATATTGTATTAACTTTGTAATTTCATGTATTTTCTAAATGGCTTATAGCAAATTTGAATTATTTCACAGTAAAAAATATTATTAAACCTGGAGAAAGTTGGTAGATAAATGTTAATGAGGCTGGAAGATCTGCTTTCATGTAGATATGAAAGGAAACAAAGAGCATTCTGGGTAGGGTAAGCATAAGAACTCCAAAAAAGGGCATTGAAATACGTGTCAGGTACAGTAAGTCAATCGATGTAGAGTTCATGTTGGGGAACAAAATGGGAACACAATTTCACAAGTTATGTAAAGCAGAACAATAACAATAAAAATAATTTTAATTGTCTTCCTCTTTGTAGCCAAATTCCTTCAACAAAGGATCTGCTTTTTGCTTTATACTCTTCTGTCCTACCCTCCAGCATTTTGGAAAAATGCTTTTAAAATCACTTTATTTTAGCTTGACTATGTCCTCCTTGTCAATTTCAATAAAGCTATTCGCCATCATCAAGACCCACCCAAACATGCCTTTGTAGTTTCAACAACAGCCAACCCCTTACATTCTCCATATCTCTTCTGTGTTCCCCCTTTGCTTAGCTGAAACCTGTCAGGCTTGTCTTTGTTGCCAGCGTCACATACCTGCCAGCAGAAGTAGAATGTAGGTTCTGGTTTCTAGCTGTTGCTTTGAGATCATAAAAGCCCTTTAAAGCCACCATACCCCTACAACACTTCCAGAAGGGAAGGATTTGAAGGATTAGCTCACCCAGTAAAAGATAAAATATAACTTAATAAGATGACTGAGATAATCCTGAGACACTCCAGCTTCCTCTGGCTCCTATGGTACTAGAGAAGGGACTAGTTTGTCCTCCATTCTGGCTCATAACCTACAATTTGGATCCCACCCTCTCATACTCTTCTATCATATATCTAACACACCTTTAAATTTATATGAAAATTTCCTTTAAAATTACAACCATTTTGTCAAGATTCAAATAGCTTCAGATTTCTACCATTCTGGAAAAAGATGGGTCAATTTGTAATATCTATCATCAGTTCCATCAATTTTTCAATTACTACATTTCTTTTCTTCCCCTAGTCACAACCCAATGCTCAGAAAGGCAGTGTCTACTGCTTTCTCTTTTCTCATTTTCCTCATCTGTGACTCCTTTGACCTCTAATTTATCTTCCAACCAAGATACTCAAGAAGGTCATACAAATGGTCACCAATGGCCTTCCTGCCACTGAATCCAGTAATGGGATTTTTATTCTTTCAACCTATCAGCACCTCATTAGCTATCAACCCCATTGGCTACATCTTCGTTTTAGAATAATTATTCCCATGGTTTCTATAACTGCATACTCCCCTAATATTCTTACCTTCATTTGTAGTTTCTAATCTATCTCCTACACATGAAATATTAGGCCATTCAATTATGGCCAATCAAGGCTACATTTTAGCCTTTCTTTTCCCCCTTCTCTTTCACATTTCTCAGACAATGTCACCAGTGTTATGAATTCAAAACAAAGCAAATTGTGGGTTTCTATTTCAAGGATGAAATTTCTTGAGCAGAAGAACAGTGTATCAGCTCCCATTCTCAACACCTTTGCTTGTGTATTTCAAGATCACTTCAAATTTAATATATTCAACATCAAACGTGATCTTCTGATTTTTTGCTAAACTTAGCAATCATATAATGATTCACCCATTGCTGCAAATCAGAAGCCAATCAGTTGTTTTTAATGGCTCTTTCACCCTATCTTTCTTCCATCTCATTTTACTTCATATCCAATTCCTATCGATTTTACATATATTACTCAAATCGACGTGCTCATATTGATGTCCATTCCTTCTACAGTTGACTTTAAATTTTTCTCTTTCTTTCCATCAATTCTGAAGTAATTACTATCTGTCAATATTCATAGGGCAATTCATTCAGTCTCATGATTTATTGGAAAACTATCCTATTCACAATGGCTTCAATCAATCAACCAGAAATAAACTAAAGATATGAAAATTTTCTTTGAGGATTTGTTATTAGGGGATTTAATTTTTGAGTTCTAAATATATTGTAGATATCTGTGGGCTTTCTATTGATCTATGAATTTTTGGATTGCTTCTTCTATTTCCTTGAAGAATGAGGTTGGTATGGAATTCTGTGCCTCCATCAGAAAGAATGACACCGCCCCACTTGTTAGGAAATGGAAAGACTTGGAAAAAATTATATTAAATGAAGCAAGCCAGACTCAAAGAAACATGGTCTCCCATGGTCTCCCTTATCTACAATAACTAGTATATGTCTAAGACAAGCAGAAGAGGTCAAAAGCTAATATGACTATATAACCTGATGCTAAACGAAATGAACCCCAAGATTGGGACACAAGAGGTTTTATTTTTGTTGCTGTTCTTTTTAATGTACTTATAAGGTATTATGTGATTTTTTTTGTTTCTTTGTATGATCTTCCCCCATGGTACAACCCCAAATGTCACTGTATTTGACTCCAGTGTTCTGTATCTTTTTTTTCTTTTTTTTTATTGTGAAAATACTGTACAGAGGGGTTACAATTACATGGGCAAGATAATGAGTACATTTCTTATCAAGCATTGTAGCCTCCTCCTTTGTTTCCCCTTCCCATCCCATCCACCCTCCACCCTCCCACCCAACCCTCCTCCTCCACCCCCACCAAAGTTGTAAAGTTCATTTTCGACATAACAACTTGTACATCTCATTGTTGCAATGGTCCACCTGATCTCTATTTAAGCGATTTGTTTTTTCCCTTCCCCTCCACAAATTATAACTACATCAAATACAGTGAAAGCAGGGGTTATACCATGGGGGAGGGAATACAAAGCAACAAAGAAATAATCTTATAAATGTGTTAGAAACAATCGCATGAAAGAAAAAAAAAAACATTTGAATACATATCTTCTTAGGGTCATTTCCCTAACATCAACTTTTCTGACCTTTTCTGCTTGACTCAGACATATGCTAGTTATTGCAAATAAGGGAAACCATGGGACCTATGTTTCTTTGGGCCTAGCTTACTTCACTTAATATAATTTTTTCCAAGTCTTTCTATTTCCTAACAAATGGGGCAATGTCATTCTTTCTGATGGAGGCATAGAATTCCATTGTGTATATATACCACATTTTCTTGATCCATTCATCTACTGAGGGGCATCTGGGTTGGTTCCATATCTTAGCTATGGTAAATAAGGCTGTAATAAACATAGTCATGCTGGTAGCTTTAGTGTGGTCTTGTTTGTGAACATTTGGGTAAATACCCAAAAGTGGGATTTCTGGGTCACAGAGGAGCTCTATGTGGAGTCTTTTGAGGAACCTCCATACTACTTTCCAAAGTGGTTAAACAAGTTTACACTCCCACCAACAATGCAGTAAGGTTCCCTTGTGTCCACATCCTCTCCAGCAGCTGTTGTTATTAGAGTTCTTGATTCTAGCCATTCTAACTGGGGTGAGGTGGTATCTCAATGTTGTTTTTATTTGCATTTCTTTTATGGCTAGAGAGGTTGCATTTCTTCATGTGTTTATTGGCCATCCTTCTTTCCTCTTCAGAGAAGTTTCTCTTTAAGTCTTTAGCCCACTTATTTCTTGAGCAGTTGTTTCTTTGAGTATTTGTTGTTGGGGCATTTAATTTTTTGAGTTCCAGGTATATTTTAGACATGAGACCCTTGTCCATTGTATGGCTAGTGAAGATCTTCTCCCAATCCGTGGGCTTTCTATTGATCTTGCTAGCTATGTCCTTTGCCATGCAGAAGCTCTGCAATTCCATGCAGTCCCATTTGTCCAACCTTTCTTTGATTTGTTGTGTTTCTGGGTCTCTATTAAGAAAATTTCAGCCTATGCCAAGGAGACCTAGGGTTTCTCCTATTCCATCCTGTAATGTTTTCATAGTGTCTGCTTTGACTCGGAGGTCTTCGATCCATTTGGAGTTGATTCTGGTGCAGGGTGATATATAAGGATCTAGCTTTAGTTTTCTACAAGTAGTTAACCAATTTTGCCAGCACCATTTACTGAAGAGGCTGTCTTTTTTCCATTCTATTTTTTTTAGCTCCCTTATAGAAGATTAGACGGCTATAGGTCTGTAGGTTCATTTCTGGGTTTTTAATTCTATTCTATTGGTCCTGAGGTCTGTTCTTGTGCCAGTACCAAGCTGTTTTGATTACTATGTGTCCTGCATCTTGTATATACATTTTTCTAATTTGGGGGGGGGGGAAGAGAAATAATAAAATGCTGAAATAAGGATACAAGATGACCTATTGTAATAATGGGAAGTACAAGACAGTATTTGAAAACGGACTTTACAGCTTTGTGAGGGCAGGGGGAGGAGGAGAGGGAGGAGTTGGGGTGGTGAGGAGGGAAGGGATGGTAGGGGAAAAACAAAGGAGGGTGTAACAATGCTTGATAGGAAATGGACTCATTACCTTGCTCATGTAACTGTAACCCTCTATATAGTACCTTTACAATAAAAATATATATTAAGAAAAACAGAAATGAAAAGCTTCTATAATAAAAACCATAAAAATAACTGAAGAAAGGAATTTTAGAAGACAATGAAAGATTGAGAACATTTCCTTCCATGTTTCTGGGTTAGAAAAATTTATATTGTGAGAATAGCCATTATCAAAAATGATCTACAGATTCAAGGTAATCCCCATCAACATCACAACAAAATGCTTCTCAGGAACAGAAAAAAATAATTTTAAAATTCATATGGAAACAAAACTGATCCTGAATACCAAAACTGAGTCTGAGCAGAAAAGAGAAATTGGGAAGTATCTCAATACCTCACTTCAATTATGTGGCAGAATCATAACAAAAACAGCATGGTAAGGATAAAAACACAGACATATCTCTTCAAGTAGTGGCCATAATGACAAAAGGCTGATTAGCACACTTGGATGAAATAGCAGAATATATTTTAAATAAGAAGGTCTATTGTTCACAATAGGTTTTGAGCTTCTTTAACAGGGAATATGTTAGCATTTTCTGTAGCTCTTGATGGTCCTGGCAAAGATTTATTATGCATTATACCACTTAAGTTAGGTTTACTCTTGTGTCAAGAATACATGGATCATTTTCATATCTTAGTAAAAATATTTAATGAAAACTATTCTTTGAATATTTGAATATTCAACTTGAATATTAAATATTCAAATATCCAGTGAATACTTTTCAAGGAGTCTGAAGCCAAAGAACCATGTTTGAGGCAGGCCAGCCTGGGCCATACAGACCCTGCTTCCAAACAAAAAAGAAACTATGTACAGTGTATATCAAATATTCATTTATCTGAACTAGGGAGGGGAAGGGGAACAACAAAATAGTGAGACAAAGGACAAAGGTGGAACCTAAGCAGAAGTGATACTCACAAGACAATATGTTGGAAATGATCTGTACAATTACGGGGGAGTTGGTCAGAGGGAAAGAGGGGGAAAAATGAGGGAAGGGGTAAGAAGTTAGACAAGAGATGTAATCACTACCTTAGTTATGTAACTATAACTCCTCTGTACATCATTTTGACAATAAAATTTTTAAAAAAGATTGTTGACAGGTTTATTTTTGCCATTAATTCTAATAACAATAATTTATATTTTATGAAAAAAGTCTGTTTTTATCACATTTTCGGGCACATATGATCCTGCTACTTGATCATCTTCTTCTTAGTTTGTAAGCATCTCAAACTATAGTAGGAAAACCTAGTAATATGATGTTATTCCTTAATTTTTTTATTTTTGTGTAATTTACCCCATGGAAATGCTGTCTGATACATATGCTCTTGAAGGGAATAAAGATCAACATTGTTTGGTGAAATAATTTTTCATCTTAATAATCTGATTTTGCCCTACTCTAGTTTTCTATTCTTTCCAGTCATGAGCATAACTAATTGCAGAGCATTGGCAGTACTATTTGAATATCATCAACAATGATAATTTTGTTTCAAGTACTGGATGTACTCACATCCTTACTTTGTTTTTAGTGGGTTAGATTAGTGAAATGGTGTTTCTTCTTAAAGGAGAGAAGTGTTGCGACTTTTGGCATCATTACATGGGGAAATAAAGGACAATTTCTGATTGCGTTATGGAGGAAGCTATGTGAACTCCAGGAAAGAAAAATCTCTGATTTTGTCTAAATGTAAAGATGGATTTGAGAAAAAGAGACTCTAATCATTTTAGACTGGTCTATTTTCATAACTGGTGAAATTTACATGCTCTGAACAAATTTATCAAAATGTCAAATTTATTTTTGTATACCTCACCATACAGAGTGAAGTTTTTCCTATGCAAATCAAGGAAAGGCAGTAAGGAAATTACTGAAACCACTATGAAATTCTTTTTTTTTTACTCTGTATAAGCCAAGTCTATTACTATGGTAATGATGTCAATCTCAGAATGTGCAAAATAATATGTGTTCTATTTATTATGATTGCCCAGTGAAGAGAAGAAATGCATAGTTTCCTTTCTCTTTGATCCACCATGAACAAGTAGGTAATCAATCAATGGATGGTTAAAAACAAACAAACAAAAAAACCACTATGAATTCCAACACTTACAGAGTAAGCCACATTTCCAAATCATGAGAAACAAAGAAGCCAATCACCACTGATGAAATGATGTAGTAAAACCACATTATATATCAAGAATTTCTAATAAATACAGACTTTAACACAGAAATGTATATATTATTTATACAGACTTTAGGAAATAGTGATCAGTGGAGTTGAGCTTAAACTAATGCTACTTAGACTATTCAGTGCTGTGTGACTTACTAAATTAATTCTGGATAAAAGTAGAAGTCCCATAAAGAGAATAGAAGAATGTATGTGGTCTCTAAGCAGTAAAGATAGGTGACATGACAAGTCTCTTTGTTGTAACTGATGGTTCAATTATTAGGCTTTTGCTTAATTTTTTTAAATGTTTCTGTTTTGGATATAAACCCATCCTGTGGAGAAACATGGCTTATGCTTATTATTAGCTGACAACTATCCAGAAACTAATTGAGCATGTCAGAACAGCTGATTGGAGTTTTGTTTAAATTTTCTCTGAAAATCTAGAGCACAGTAATTGCTTCCCTATCTTGAGTATCACCGTTAAAGTATTTCTAAATGTACTAAAGTATCAGTGCTCAGAGAAATAAAATGTATCAAAACCAAGCACAGCATGGAACAAAAAAGTTTGCCAGCAAGCTCTGATGGCTGAGTTGTTATTTTCAATGAGATCGCTGAACTGGAAATTTGTAGGCAATGTTTCATGTAGTTGAATTATTTCACCAAAAGTCACAGTCCTAGCAAAGTCAAACAAACTCATGTTGATGTTTTATCATCAATTTTGATAAAAGCACTCTTTATCTATCTTTATAAGCACTCTTAATCTATGTATTGGTTGGGTATTTTTTAAACCAAAAATAACAGGATATTTTAATCTAGTTTTATACTCATAACTGTAATCATCTAATATGCCTGGGTAGAGGCCATTTGACTCTAGTTGTGGGTTTTTTTTTAATTTAATTTTATTTTATTTGTGAACATACTGTACAGAGGAGTTACAATTACATGGGCAGGATAATGCGTACATTTCTTACCAAGCATTGCAGCCTCCTCCTTTGTTTACCCTTCACATCCCTTCCCAGCCTCCCCCCTCCCCCCCAATCCCAATCCCAATCCTTCTCCTTCGCCCCCCCCCCCCGCCCCCCGCACCGACGTTGTAAAGCTCGTTTTGGACATGACAACTTGTACTTTTCATTGTTGCAACAGGTCCACCTGTATCCTTAAACAACTGGTTTTTCCCCATCTCCTCCCCAAGTTATACTGACATCAAATATAGTGAAAGCAGGGGTTATACTGTTGGGGAGGGACATTAGTTGTGGGTTTTTTTTTTTTTTTTTTTTATTGCTGAATGCTTAAATACTCAAGAGGCAGAGACCTGGAGGACCACATCTAGTAGCCAACCCAGACAGAAAAAAAAGTGTTTGAGATTCTTCTCTCCAATAAAGCATCAGCATGCCAGGATGGAGGCATGTTTTTAATGGTAGAGTGCCTGAGAAAGCTGAATGAGAGTGTAGTTCTGAGTTTAAGCCCTGGTAGCTCTGCTCCCATTAAAAAAAGTGATGAAAGCAGCCAAAACCTGTGCTTCCCATAACTGTGTAAGGTGGCACCGTTTTTCTCCCCACCTACAAGGTTGTTCATAAGTGTTCTTTCCAATATCTGTATGAGCTTATTTACTACAAGTCCAAATCTTTTACTGGGTTATAGTACAAACAGAGTATTGGAAACAAACCATGCATTATATGGTTTCATACCAGTTAGAGGAAGCTGGCTATAGAAACCAACTTCTGATTCTGCACATTCGTTTGTTTAATATCAAGAAATTAGAAACACAATAAAGATATAATTAATGCTTTTGAAGAATTTTTATTGGATGGAAGATCCCAATGTTTTTTTTGTCATACTCAAAGTTTGTTTTGAAAACCCAGTGCTTGAAGTACTGTCTTTTGTGTCTTATTAGTGCATTTAATCTTTGCTTTGGTCTTCATTGGGTAATCTTATTTCCTGTTAATAGGATAAAATTGTAAATACTGTAAATAGTACTGCTATCTCTTCTAGAAAGCACATTATATGCTTCATTTAAAAGGATTTTATTCTTCTGTTCAAGTAACATGGAGGTATGCACAAAAGAAATGGTAATAACAATCCTCTACCATCTTGTGGAGCGCCTATGGTAGATATTTTAACTTGATGCAACTATGTGATTCCATCCAAACTGGTGCTCACTACAGTAAGTTATATTGCTATGATGAGCCATTCTTATGTCAAAAGAAACTGAAAGTCATTCACTGGGAATGAAATGCAGTGTCTTTGTTGGTATCAGTGGAGGTTAAAGTTTTGGGGTAGGATCATATATAATATTTGCATGAACATCACTTTCCCTTCCTTTCACTTTCTGTTGAAGGATGTGGTGATTTGGATGATCAGAAACCATCTTGGGAACAGAAGAGGACAAGCACGTATCCCCCCTTCCTGCTTCACTTCCCCTAATAATGTTTACTATGTAAGAATTAGTGCAACAATTGGCTCATATCCCACTTTCAGCAATAGCTTAGGCTAGTCATGTTGATGAGTTTCTAAATCACCTAAAATCTCAGGTTGACTATCATGAACATGATACAGTTCATCATTTATTCAGCATGTCATATAGCAGCTCCCATTTCAAATCCCTACTCAATCGTAACTGTGGGTCTTTAAGTTATTCTGAGTTCTTCCTCTTTAGCTGCACTAATTTCCATGATGAAAAGTAACTCCACATGATTTATATTACAGCAACAACAGGGTGAAAGTAGAATGTGTCCTTTCCCAGATTATTTCCCAGACTTAAACCTATTTAAAAATAAAAGAAATGCACTACACTTATTAAGACTTATCAATAGCTGGTTTATCTAAATGCTAATCTTTATGAGGAAAAGAAGATTTCTGAGCAATACACATCTTACACAATATCTAAACCCCATTGTACAAGTTTACATTCAAATTAGTAAACCATTTAATTGAAGTTCACACATATATACACACATGTGCACGTACACACACACACACACACACACACACACACACACACACACACACACACATACCTGATGTAACTTACGTTCAGTCTTGGAAAATTAAGTTTCCCTTAGAATCAATGCTATTAATCTAAAGTCTCTGTCTCTGAAGGAAGAAAGTTTCACAGAGAAAGATTGTCTCAAACATCTCTAGTCTGGGAGATTCAGAAAGGTAAAGGGATTTGCCAAGAAAACAATAAGGGACCTACGGGAATATAAGCTCAAGGGAGCCAGGAAAACAGGAGCTCAGTGTTAGCTGTTTAACTAAATGGTGGACCCCGAGCACATGCAGAGCTGCCAGGCCTGCTCCATGAAGAACTCAGAGGAAGATGCACATTGACAGCACTGGAAAATTTTCCAGGAAGACTGGCCTCTGGGGACCACAACTTCTACAGCTTTGAGCCTGGCAAGACTGTAGCCATAGACAGGTCTAGTTGCATTCATAGTATTCAGGCCTGGGTAGGAAGGAGACAGAGAATCTGATGTGCTTATATTACATGTAATTTTTGGTGAGGCTTTTATGAAACTAGTAACAATGGAGCCACTATGAAGAAGCTCTTGTTGTTAGGGAGGAACTCATCAGGATGTGGATCTTGGTAAAGCAATAATAACCCACTGAAAACAATTTGTTTAGTTTATCAATCAGTGGTTTTGTTTGACACAAGGACCAACAGTTCAATTGGCCGAATTATTATGAAAGATGACTGGCTTTTGGACCACACTAACCAAAAAATAGTCTGATATTTTTTTCATCATGTAAATAGAGCCTTAGCACAAAAAAGTCAGCAAAAAGAAATTAAGGCAAAAGAGTTTATCTTTTTCTTTTCCTTTTAAGAACCAGAAAAAAAGTTAAGATAATCATAGACATCTATGAAGATAATTGCAAAACAATTGTAATGACCAAGATCTGAGCAAAGAATACAATGAGAGAGGGCTATATCAATATCCCACAGTAAGAGCTCTCTTGTCAGTATACTCTTGTTTTAGTGGAATTATTTTGCATTCAATTAGCAGAGTAGTAAGAATATTTTAGTGTTATTTAATGCATACAAATTTATGAAATAAAAATTGAATATATAAAATGTTTTAAACTTTGAGACTAACAATAATGTATAATACATAAATGTTATCATTGTATAAATGTTGTCATTGACTAAGCTCATTGGACAGATAGTTGTATTTTTTATTATGAATTTCTTTTTGCATTGAATTCTATTCATCCGTAGCCATATCCTATAAGAAAATTGGTACCAACAAGTATCTTTGATCAATTTAGTTAATACAGTTAAATACAAAGTTTGAACACAGGAAGTGGCGCTGTAGCTCAAGTGGTAGAGCACTCGCCTTGAGTTGAAGAGCTGAGGGACAACGCCCAGGCCCAGAGTTCAAGCCCCACGGCCAACAAAAAAAAAAAAAAAAGTTTGAACACAGCAATTACATTATTTAGCATTATATATAAATCATCTTTGAAAAACAATGCCAAATGAATTGACTAGAGTTTTTATCTTGAAAGTTCATATGCATGTGTGTATATGAAATGAACTATCACATAAAGTTATAAATGTGTGAAATAATTATGTTCTCTGGGTATATATGATGTGTGTAATTTGGATATTGGTATAAAAATGTTTTGCAGATTATTTACCATAGCTAAGATATGGAACCAACCCAGATGCCCCTCAGTAGATGAATGGATCAAGAAAATGTGGTATATATACACAATGGAATTCTATGCCTCCATCAGAAAGAATGACATTTCCCCATTTGTTAGGAAATGGAAAGGCTTGGAAAAAATTATATTAAGTGAAGTAAGCCAGGCCCAAAGAAGCATAGGTCCCATGGTTTCCCTTATTTGCAATATCTAGTATAGGTATAAGTCAAGCAGAAAAGGTCAGATAATGTGATGTTAGGAAAATGAACCCTTAAATATGTATTTTAATGTTTTCGTTTCTTTCATGCATATGTTTCTAATGCATTTATAAGATTATTTCTTTGTTGCTTTGTATGTCCCTCCCCCACAGTGTAACCCCCGCTTTCACTATATTTGATGTCAGTATAACATGTGGAGGAGATGGGGGCAAACAAGTCGTTTAAGGATTCAAGTGGACCTGTTGCAACAATGAGAAGTACAAAATGTCATGTCAAAACCAGCTTTACAATGTCGGTGGGGTGGGGGGAGGGGGGTATAATTGGGTGGGGGGGAGGGGGGAGGCTGGGAAGGGAGGTGAAGGGTAAACAAAGGAGGAGGCTGCAATGCTTGGTAAGAAATGTATGCATTATCCTGCCCATGTAATTGTAGCCCCTCTGTACAGTATGTTCTCAAATAAAATAAAATAATATTTAAAAAAATGTTTTGCAGAGAATGAAATGAAAATGCAAGTAAACATTTGTAAATTCAACATAAAAATTGAAAAGTCTCAAAAATAAGATAAACACAAATTACTTATTTTTTCAACATTTTGAATCTTGAGAAAAAAAGATGATTAGAAAAATTGTAGAAGTAAATGCTTACATCGTGATACTAGAATTTATTTCATAAACCATTCTTTCCCACCTAAGTTAGTCTTGAAATACCATTAAAACTTTGCCTACAAGTATCAATGACTGAACAAAGATGAGCAGATGTAGAGAGGAGACAGACATCAATAGTCTCAAGTAATATAACAATAGATGCAAGTCACTATGAACTAAACCCCACTTAAAGTAATAAAATCTGCATAGTTCAAAGCCAAAAGCTAGACAAAGAGGCTGGAAATAAGCATATCCAATTACCATGGAGCCAGGAGTTAAAACGACAAACTAGAAATAAAAATATTAGCTATCTGCAAAGCAGATGAGTGAAGGTAGGAACCCATAGCCAGGTAGGTAACAGGTTTTGAATAAAGAATCTGAGTAATGGACACACTCACTTTTTACTTCATCAAGATTTATTAAATATTTGTTACCTTTCAGAGGCATAAATCACCCCTTAAGTTGGCTATTTAAGAATTTTCTGAAATGGTTGGAGCGCCAAATACTATAGGAAGTTAAAAAGTGAGAACAAGGCACTTCCCCCACAGGTCAAACATCCAACTTCCACCTGTTTCAGATACTCTAGAAAGTCAATGAACAGTGAGTATGCAGATAGTATTTTAGCAATGAATTTGCTTTTTCTCTTCATTGAAGTTGAGCAGTAAAAGAAATAATTCAATACGCTTCTATCCTAATTACTGGTAACGTCCATTTTGCATAAGAAATATTAAACTGCAACAGAAAAGAACTTCAACACACTCACAAATGTGAATTTGTTTTAAATCTACAGCAGATTGAAGGAAAGATGAGCAAAAGTTTAAGTCCTGCCAAAGCAACAACAAATTACTAAATATACACAAAGAATGCTTTAAAAGAAAACACTGATGAGCTTTGCACCAAGGTTTTAAAAGAATTAAACTCCAAATAAACAAACCTTTTCTAACATTTTTATTGTATTAACCCAATGACTGTCATATACTAAAACATTAGAAGACTTCTAAGAAGAAAAAGACTTCGGACTTATAATCAAGTAAAAGAAGACAATGCTAACAGACTTCATGTCGTTTGGAATTGTCAGGTAAGAATGTACAGTGATTACAATAAGCATGCAAGTAAACGAGCTTATGAGTGAAGAGAGAGAATGGCTAAGAAGGCAAAAAACTCAAAGGGATGGAAGCTGTAACGCAGGGATAACTAGGAATCTTAACAATGAATATTAACCAGGTGCTGAAGGTTCATGCCTATAGTCCTAGCTATTCAGGAGGTTAAGATAAGAGGATCAGGATTTGAAGCCAGCCCAAGCAGAAAAGTCCCATGAAACTTTTTTTTTAGGGGGGAGGGGTGTCTTTTAATTTACTTTATTGTTATTATAGAGGTTATATGTAGAGGCATTACAGGGATTACAATTACATGAGTCTGGTAATGAGAACATTTGTTTTGTACAGTGTCTTCTGTTGGCTCATTCTTCTCAATTCCTTTCTCTCATCTCCACCCATGAGTTATATAGTTCACTTTCACAGTATCCAGTGAGCTCCACTGCTGCTCTTTTTCACACATTTTCCCTCAAGTTTTATACCTCCCCCAATCTTTCTGAAGATACACACTTGAATATACCATAAATAAGGAAAAGAAGACAGGATCATCAAAAAAAAAATCACCCAACAAAAAAAAAGGCTGGAGCACAATAGCTCAGGAACAATACCCAGGCCCGTAGAACTTGAACAAAAAAGAAAGACAGGAAAGGAAAGACAGGAAAGGAAGG
This sequence comes from Dipodomys merriami, assembly GCF_024711535.1. Lineage (NCBI taxonomy): Eukaryota > Metazoa > Chordata > Mammalia > Rodentia > Heteromyidae > Dipodomys > Dipodomys merriami. Next base: position 16,459,658 of record NW_027206068.1, read on the forward strand.
AAAGGAAAGGAAAGGAAAGGAAAGGAAAGGAAAGGAAAGGAAAGGAAAGGAAAGGAAAGGAAAGGAAAGGAAAGGAAAGGAAAGGAAAGGAAAGGAAAGGAAAGGAAAGGAAAGGAAAGGAAAGGAAAGGAAAGGAAAAGGAAAGGAAAGGAAAGGAAGGAAAGGAAAGGAAAGGAAAGGAAAGGAAAGGAAAGGAAAGGAAAGGAAAGGAAAGGAAAGGAAAGGAAAGGAAAGGAAAGGAAAGGAAAGGAAAGAAAGGAAAGGAAAGGAAAGGAAGAGGAAAGGAAAGGAAAGGAAAGGAAAGGAAAAGGAAAGGAAAGGAAAGGAAAGGAAAGGAAAGGAAAGGAAAGAGAAAGGAAAGGAAAGGAAAGGGAAAGGAAAGGAAAGGAAAGGAAAGGAAAGGAAAGGAAAGGAAAGGAAAGGAAAGGAAAGGAAAGGAAAGGAAAGGAAAGGAAAGGAAAGGAAAGGAAAGGAAAGGAAAGGAAAGGAAAAGGAAAGGAAAGGAAAGGAAAGGAAAGGAAAGGAAAGGAAAGGAAAGGAAAGGAAAGGAAAGGAAAGGAGGGAGAGAGAGAGGAAGGAAGGAAGGAAGGAAGGAAGGAAGGAAGGAAGGAAGGAAGGAAGGAAGGAAGGAAGGAAGGAAGGAAAGAAGGAAGGACTAGATAATTTGTAAGTGGACATTTATTTGGATAGGATTAACTGCAGATCTGACACAGTGAAATAGAACTAGTCAATTCAAAGATGCATTAAGAGGGCTGGGAAGCTGGCTCAGTGATAGAGTGCTTGCCTTGCATGCCTGAGGCCCTGGGTTCGATTCCTCAGCATCACATAAGCAAAAAGAAAAAAGCCGGAAGTGGCGCTATGGCTCAAGTGGTAGAGCACTAGCCTTGAGCTGAAGAGCTGAGGGACAGCACCCCAGGCCCAGAGTTCAGGCCCCACGACTGGACCCAAAAACAAACAAACAAACAAAAAAGATGCATTAAGAGAAATTACCTAGTTACAAGAAAAGAAGAATGAAAAAAGTGAGCAGAACCTCAAAGCACTGCATGTGAAATGATCAAATAAGCAAACCGAGGACATATCAAGTGGAGTAAAAAAGGTGTTTGAAGAAATATTAGCTAAAAAATCTCCCTTTTTGAAAAATCAAAATCAGCCAGATATCCTGGGCACTGGTGGCTCTTACCTGTAATTCTAGCTAGATCTGAGGATTGGAATTGGAAGCCAGCAGGTCAGGAGAAGTTTGTGAGACCCTTATTCCAATTAACCCAGCAAAATTAAAACAAAACACCACTACCAACTAAACAAAACAGAAACAGAGGTGTGACTCAAGTGGTTGAGTGTCAGCCTTGGACAAAAATACTCATGGACAATGTCTAGGGCCCTGATATCAAAGCCTAGGACCTGCACCTAGAGGAAAAAAAATGATTGAATCATTAAAGAGATCATTGATAAGATTCACAATTGATTTCTTACTACCAAAAGAAAGAAAAAGGAAGAGAAAGAAGAGAACATTGTAAAAATAAAAACTGTGAAATAGTGGTTAACATAATAAAATAATAAACCAAGTGATATTATTCAAAGAAAACTATTTTCTTATAAGCAGAAGATGGGAGAATTTGTTCCAATAGAACTGCAAAGCTAGGAATGTGGAAGGAAATTCTCCAGATTGAAAGGAAATGATACCAGATGGAAGGTTAGAACTGCCCAAATGGATCACAGCAAGCAGCAGAAAGATCAAGTATATGGGCTAATTTAATGAATTATTTTATTTTATATGTTTATGAATACATTCTTCATATTCTCGCACACATCCATTATAGACATAAATACACAGGTACATTAAACTTTAAATTTTTTCAGATATTTAATAATAGTTACTAATAATTTAATATGAAGATCTATAATGTGTTTAAAAGGAACATAGATGATAAAATAAAATAGGGTATGAGGATACCAAGAGAATTACACTATCAATGTCTCATTAAATGTGAAAAATAGCTGTACAGAATATTTTTGTATTTATACTGGGTGTATTAAATTGTACATCAAGTACAGAAAGTTGTCTAGAAAAGAAATCCAACTAGTCACATACTAGTGAGCAAACTTCTAACTAATCCTTGTGTCGAGAAGATGTGAAATGGGAAATTATAAAGTATTGTAATCATAATGAAAATTAAAAATCACTAGACCAAATGCAGTATTATGGGAAGAAATTTATAGTACTAAAATAGCTCTATGGAAAAGAAGAAAAGTCTAAAATCTTTGGCTTCAACTCTCATTTTAAAACTAGAAACAGGGCTGGTTGCTAGGCTTGTAATCACAGTTATGCAGGAGGTGGATGTGAGAGGAACATTGTTGTGAGGTGAGGGGAAGGGTTAGCAAGATTACTCAAATAACAAGATAGGATAGATGGCACACAACTATAATCCTAAAAGAGGAAGAGCTAAAATCATGAATCCATACCAGACTGGACAAAAGTCTAAGACTGTAGCTGAAAATGAACTAAAGCAAAAGAAGGACAGAGAAATGGGTCAAATGGCAAATACCAATGAATAAACAAATAATAATACAAAGTAGGAGAAGAACAAATAAAACTCAACACAAACAAAAAGGAAATAATAAAGATCAAATTAGTGAAATAGAAAACATAAAAATTAAAATCAATGAAGAGGAAAGTCTTCACAAACTGAAGACATGTTTTTCTATTGTTGTAGTTGTTGTTTTGAGAAAAATTATATTAAGTGAAGTCAGCCAGACCCAAAGAAACAAAGGTCCCATGGTTTCTCTTATTTGCAATAAATAGTATATGTCTGAGTCAAGCAGAAAATGTCAGATAAGTTGATGTTAGGGGAATCAACCCCAAGATAAGTATTCAATTTTTTTGTTTTTTTTTTTTCCTTTCATGCAATGGTTTCTAACATATTTATAAGATGATTTCTTTGTTGCTTTGTATGTCCCTCCCCCCACAGTATAACCCCTGCTTTCACTGTATTTGATGTTGGTATAATTTGTGGAGGGGAAGGGAAAAAACAAATCGTTTAACTAGGGATACAGGTGGACCCATTGCAACAATGAAATGTACAAGTCGTTATGTCATGTCGAAAAATGAACTTTACAACTTTGGTGGGGAGTGGGGGGAGGATCGGGTGGGGGAGGGAGGGAGTATGGGAAAGGATGGGAAGGGGAAACAAAGAGAAGGCAACAATGCTTGATAAGAAATGTACTCACTATCTTACCCATGTAATTGTAACCCCTCTGTACGATATTTTCACAATAAAAAATAGAAAAAGAAAGAAAGAAATGTACTCGTTATCTTGCCCATGTAATTGTAACTCCTCTGTACGGTATTCACACAATAAAAAAAAAAACAAATAGACTTCCAATCAGACTTATAAGATAAAAAGACAGTAGATGCAAATTACTACTATTAGGAAACAAAAAGGTGACATCACTCTACATTGTATGAACAGAATAGCAATTAATTACTTTGGCAAACAGTTTGCTAGTTTCCAATAAAGCACACATACTCTAACTACTGACATATATTTTTTTTCATTCTTAGGATTTCTTCATAGAAAACAGTAATACATGTTCACAAATAGAAGATGATCTGCATAGTCACTTTATTTCTACCTGCATCAAACAGAAATGAAACAATAAACTAGGTAATATTCATACAGTACAATACTACTCAGCAATAAATGTTAACAAATGATTAATACACGCAAAGCTCAGAGGTATTGCTACAGTACAGAAAAATATAAGTGAAATATGGTAAGTAAAAGAAAATACACAGAAGGTGATATATAGTAATTGTCACACATATGAGGTTCCAAGACAGGAAAGAATAGATTATGCTGAAAAAAATCAAATCATGTCTATCTGAGGGAATGGGGAAACTTTCTATGGATATTTAAATATTTTATAACTTGTAGCCAGATATAGATACTGTCAAAAAATATCATATTACTGGTCGACTATACTTTCACTCAGTGCACACTATACTTTTAGAGAAATATTACTTCAGAAAAAAACCCAACAAAGAACCTCAACACATTAGTAAAGTGCTCTCATTCATACACTGTAAGGAAATTAAAGAAAGAATCCACTTTGAATTTTGGATAACTGGTTGTGGCAAAATTTATTATTTTTTTAGAGATTCCCATATCTTAATTCACAGAATCAATAAATAAATTTTTTAAATGGTAGAAGAAAGTTTTTCAGGTGTGATAAAGATGAAAGATTAGGAGATGGGAAGATTATTTCACGTTGTCCAAAAGAGCTCAATAAAATCACATTTGCTTTTCTAAATTTTTTTTCCTATCATCTCTCCATTTCCCATCTCCTTGAGGATTCTGGAAATAACAATTTTAGTATTCGCTTTTGTGAACTTGGTTATTTTATATTCCTGCTAGCAAGATCATACAGTCTTTAGCTATCTGTATCTGGATTATTTAAAACACGTTTCCCCTGGTCCATTCTTGTTGTCATATCTGATAAGACTTTGTTATATTTTCAATTAAATGTATTTTTATTAGTTGTACAAAAGAATTGCAATTCAGCCATGATCAATATCCCTCTTTTTTTTTATCAGAGCAGTTTACGAATGCAATATATCTCTTTTTTAAATTTTTATTTATTTTTTATTGTGAAAATACTGTACAGAGGGGTTACAATTAGATGGGCATGATAATGAGTACATTTCTTATCAAGCATTGTAGCTTCCTCCTTTGTTTCCCCTTCCCATCCCTTCCCAGCCTCCTCCCGGTCCCCCACCCAATCCTCCCCCCACCAAAGTTGTAAAGTTCGTTTTCGACATGACAACTTGTACTTCTCATTGTTGCAACGGGTCCACCTGTATCCTTATTTAAACGACTTGTTTCATTCTTTTCCCCATCTATTCAACCCCACCTGTTGCCTCATGTTACTTAGTGCTATTTTCATTCATGTACTTTGCAGTATTATGACTGCATTTGCACACCATTCTCTTCTTCATTTATTGTATTTTTTAATGCTGAGTATCATTTTTCATGTATATTAGAAGATATTCTTTATTCATTAATCCATATATGATCATTTAGATTGTTTTCATATTTTGGTTATTTGAAATAATGCATCAGTGAATATAAAAGAGCAAATGATTCTGAGGTTCTTATGTCAATTTCTTTGTTTCAATACCCAGAAATGAGATTGCTAGATTACACATTAGTTATATTTTTTTAATTTTTAAGGGATATCCAGACTATTTTTTATAATAGCTACATTAGTTCACATTTCTACCAATAGCATATACTACCCTATTGCTTGTATCCTCTCCTATGTTCATCTTCTTATTAAAAGAAAGCTATCCTAACAAGTATGAGCTGACTTCTCAGTTTTAATTGTAGTTTCTTGAGCTGCATTTCTCTGATGATTAGTAATGTTGAGTACATTTTCATGTAGCTACTAACCGTTTATATGCCTAATTTTGAGAAATATTTAAAAGGTTTATTCAGGCTCTTTGCCCATTTAAATCAGACTATTGTTTTATCTTTTATAATTTAGAAATTGACCTTTTATCAGCAGTACAACTTGCAAATAGTTTCTTCAATGTCATAGATTCTCCTATCATTTAGTTAATTGTGTCATTTGGCAGTATAGAGAGTTTTTGGATTGGTACATTCTCAAATGTCAATTTTTGCTTTGTTGCTTGCAATTTGGGCATAATACCAAAATATCATTGCCAAGACTCACATCAAGGAGATTTTTCTTTACAAAGAATTCTTTGGCTTCAGTCTTATGTTTAGGTCTTCAGTCAATATTGAACTGATTTTTATAAGTGATATAAAGATCTTTTGTATCCAGACATCCAGTTGTTCCATGCCATTTACTGAAGAAAGTGTTCGTATCCTATTTATGTTTCCCATTTTCCCAACCAAAAATAAGCAGGTTGTGTATGGATGGGCTCATTTCTTTGCTCTATATTTGGTCCCACTGGTCTATATACCTGGTGTGTGTGTGTGTGTGTGTGTTTGTGTGTGTGTTGGTTGGTTGTGGCGCCTGAACTCTGGGCCTGGACACTGTCCCTCAGCTCTTCAGCTCAAGGCTAGCACCCTGCAACTTAAGCCACGGTGCTACTTCTGACTTTTTCTATTTATGTGGTGCAAGGCAAGCACTCTACCACTGAGCCACCTGCCCAGCCCTATATACCTGGTTTTATGCAGCAATATACTCTTGGTTAGTATTCCTTATTTCAAACTTTATTATGATTTGGTCTATTTGCTCTGGCTATGACTTCTGGTACTATGTTGGAAAGAAGGGGCAACAGCAAACATGCTTGTCCTATATTCAATCTTAAAGCATAAAGCAGCCTTATAGAAGAGTAAGTGAGGAAACAGAGGAACTGAATAATACTACTGATACAATAGAATTAAAAGTCATAAGCAAAACCTACTACTTCACAGAAGTAGAATATATGTTATTCTCAGGAACATACAGAACATTCTCTATACTGAATCATATGTTGGGCTATAAAACTAATCTTAACAAATTTGAGATTTTTTTTTTTTGGAGCCAATCCTGGGGCTTGAATTCAGGGCCTAACCACTTAACCTGAGTTTGTTTTTTTTTTTTCCTCAAGACTAGCTTTCTTCCAGTGGAGCCATAGCTCCACTTCCAGCATTTTGAAAAGTTTATATTGGAGATAACGATTTTTCTGGACTTTCCTGCCTGGGTCAGCTTCAAACCACGATCCTTAGATCTCAGTCTCCTGATATATAGGAATGAGCCTGAATGTTGAAATCATATGAAGTATCTTTTGTGGCCACAGTGGAACTAGAATCCAGTAATAGAAGAAAAATAAGAAAATTCACAAATATGTAGAAATTAAATAACATATTCTGGAGCCACAAATGGGTCAGAAAAGTAATTGAAAATAATAAAAATATATCTTGAGAGACATAAAAAGTAAAACATAACATTCCAAACTTATGGATGCAGCAAAGTGGTTCCAGCATGAAGTTTATAATGATAAAGACCTATAGAAACAAAAAAGAAGACTTCAAGCAACCTAATGTTGCACCTTAAGGGCAAAGACAAAGTTAAATATGAATAAATAAAAATGAAGACTAGGATAGAAATAAAATATCAACTAGAAAACCAAAAAAAAAATCAACAGAGAGAAAACTTGGCCTTTCATAAGAAAACACATTTGATAAAAAAAAAAAAAAAACTTAAGCTATATAAACTGAAATAAGATAAAAGAAAAAAGGGATGGGCTCAAATAAATATTACTATAAATGAAAGAAGATTAGTAAATGATAGTACAGAAATACAAAGAGTTATAAAAGACTACTAGAATATTTGTGTCCCACTAATTAGATAATCTAGAAGAAAGGGGTAAATTTCTAAAAGCATAGAACCTTTATGAAGATAATAATAGAAATAAGAAATAAATCAGTAATAAAAAATCTTCCAACAAAGGAAAGCCTCGGGCTATCAAGTACACTGCTGAATTCCATCCAACGATTAAAGAACTGATGCTGGTTTTTTTTCAGATTCTCCTAAAAATTGAAATGAAGGGAACACTTCTAAACTCCTTGCACAAGGCTCACTTCACCCTGATTTCAAAGTCAAAGAAGAATACTACAAGTCAAGGTTATTATAAGCCACTATGATGATAGATGCAAAATACTATCCAACAAAATTTAATAAGACATTTTCATACACCATAATCAGGTGGTATTTATTCTTGGGATGGAATGATGGTTCAATAATTACATATATCCCTATGAATGAATACGATATGCCATATTAAAAGAACAAAGAATAAAAGTTATATGATCATCCCAGCAAATACCACAAAACCTTTTAACAAAATTCAATGTTCTTTCATGATAGAAACTCAACAAACCAAGCATAGAAAGAACGTATCTCAACATAATAAAGCAAACCTCATACTGACACATATTCTTAAAAGGCAGAAATACAGAAGAAAAAATCAGAAAATGATGACATAGTACCCTCTAGTTGTGGTGAAGGTGTAACAATTATGTTCAGGCAATGATGTAAGCAGTCTAGGAAGAAGAACATCACCTAGGTAACAGGTAGCAAGAAAAACAGAGATTTCAGATGTTTAGCAACGTGGAAATAAATTCTGGCAACACTGGAATAAAGCAGGGAGCCAGCCGCCACTCTGAAGCTTCTCGTACTGCCCCTTGGTTTTTAGTTCAGTAAGACCTCGGCAGTTTTGATCTTCAGATTTGGGAGAATTTTAGATCTTGCATGTTTTGGAGGTTCAATCTGTAATGAGGCTGGCTTTTTTTAAACCACTAAATTTGGGGTGATTTGTGATAGTAGTAATAAATTAATACATAGGTATGTTGAGTGGGACGATTTAGGAATGCTACAAAAAAGCAAACATCATTATTTTTCTCCTATTACAGATACTTCTTTAGGCTACCTGGTAAAATTCACACCTTTTCAGACCATGTTGAACTTAGAAACAGTCTCATCTTTAGATAGTTAGACTCCATTTGAATCTAATTTAAAACTTGGGTGTCGTATCTAGTTTGAAATTGATCCACAGAATCAGGAACCAGCAGTGAGCAAACGTGTCTATTTGCAGGAAATATTTAGTCAGTCCTACTCTTCCTTTCTTGTTCCACTTCTAGCATGCCTAGCTTTTATTATTCTCTATGTCTCAAGACTGAGAAGAAGAAACTGAATCAGGACCATAGATCCATGGTTTTATCTGGAGATCTCTCTGGGTTCCTCAAGTGCCCTCTACTGCAGGAACATCCAGATGCTGTCCCCCTGCTCAATGGAACATTTGCAGGTTCAATCAGTGGCTTAGAGTCTGAGTTTTCTAGTGTAGGTTTTGGACCATGCACTCTTTGGTGAAACTCAGAATCTGATCTGCTTTTTCTCTGATGCACATAGGGTAACATATCCTTGCCAGTGCCACTGTCTATACAGTTGCTCACCTCTTCCTGCTGGACTTTTTTCCATGTGGACGTTCAGTTAGCAGTCCTTAGCACTCCTCAGCACAATTCAAGCCTGTTCTGTCTTTACATAAGCTTCGAAACTCCTGAAAGTCAGGAGCTCTAGTGAACTATTCCTTCATGCCCCACCTTGGGAGCACTTTGGAATGATCCTACACATTTCTGTAGCTCAGTGTAATCAACATCAAGGCTGAAAAGGCACTCCTGCATTTGTAGGAATGAATGATTTCCTTGCACTCTGTTCTCATCATTTGCACATTTGGCTTACGTGGGAGGAAAGCACAGGAAGGGAATAGAGCAGAATAACAGAATACTCAAATTCCTTTTAAAGAGTCTTCCATCAATCATACCAGTGATCTCTTGTCTTTCGTTATATGAACTGGAGCGCTGTCGCCTTATTTGACTATGTTTTAATGAATTCATTGAAGAGATTTTTTTGAAGAGTAACATCCAGTGGCCTCAGATTGAGAACTTGGTCAACCTGGAATAAATATAAATATGCCATCCCTACAGTGCCCCATTTAAAGTAGACAACAATAAAAACCTTTTTTAAAAGGACAAGTTGCTGGTAAAATACATTTGAAATGATGAAGCAGCTTCTGTTACTATAATCAGTACTCACTGTGGTATTATCCTTAATACTATCTTTAAGCTGGTAGAATAGATTATTAGTTTTTAACTCTATTTATATACACATATATAAGCATATATGCATATTGTGTGTATTGTATTTGTTTATCTTCATGTGATATTTATGCATCTGTTAACTCATGTGATGTTTATGCATCTGTTAACTGGTATTTATTATCACTCTACATTATCTCCACCTCCTGCTATCACCTCTGTAGATCAGTCAGTTCTTTAACAAGCAACTATTACTTTGTTTGGTACTTGTACTGGTAGCTGAACTAAGGGCCTTGGCACTATCTCTTAGCTTTTTCTCTCAAGGCTAGTGCTCTACCACTTAAGTCACAACTACACTTCCAGGTTTTCCCATGGTTAATTGGAGATCAAAGACTCATAAATTTCCCTGCCCAGGTTGGCTTCAAACTGAGGACCTCAGATCTTAGCCTCCTGACTAGCTAGGATTATAGAGGTAAACCACTGGAACTCAGATGCTCCATACATTTTTAACAATAATGTCTAGACTCCCGGTCCTCCAATCAAAAGACATAAAATAGCAAGTTGGATTAAAAAGCAAGACTTGACCACTTATTTCCTCCTAGAAAGGCATCGTACAGACAATTGCATATATTGTAGAAGGGTAAGGATCAGTATACCAAGTAAATGAATGCTAAAAGCAAACAGGATGTGGCTATACTCACATCTGACAAAGGAGACTTCAACCCAAAATTAATCAATAGAGACAAACAAGATAATTTCAAATTAAGAAAAGTAAAAATTCATTAAAAGTCTATAATATTTCAATATGCATGTAGCAAATGCAACAAAACAGCAACTACCAGACTTAAAAACACAGATGGTAAGGCTTAAGCGGGAAGAGGAACTGTGATTCAAGTGGAAGAATGTTTACCTTGAGCAAAAAAGCTCAGGAATAGCACCCAAGCTCTAATTTCAAGCCTCAAGACAGGCACAAAACATAAATTAGATGGATAGATAGATAGATGATAGATAGACAGATAGAAAGATAGATGGATGAGAAATAAAGATTACAATGGCAAAAATCTCCATGGATAACTCCAAACAACTTTAATACTCTACTCTCACCAGAAATTAATTCATCCAGATTTCAAAAAAAATCAGCAAAACCTTTAGAATTATATGACATTATAGACCACTTGGATTTCACATATAACTACAGAAGATTCCATCCAACAGTTGCACAAGACACAGTTTTCTCTGCCATCTGTGGGACATTGACCAAAATAGATAAAATTCTGAGACATACAGAAAGTCTCAGTAAACATAAGAAAATTGAAATGACTCACTGTTTCCTATTTGACCACAATGGAATGAAACTAGAAAACAGCAATAAAAGAAAACAGAATATTTTCAAACAAAGGAAGACTGAATAAGGATTTGTTAAATGACAACTTGGTCATTGAGATAAACAAATGTTTCTAGAATCTAAAGAAAAATTGAGAAATATCCTACTAGAACAGCTGTGATATAGCAATAGAACTGTTAAGAATAAAGCTTGCATAGGGTTCTTGCAAGAGAAGAGGGTCGGGCCAAGGAGAGAGGGATAGAAGAATCAAGGGAGGAAGGGGAGAAGAGTGCAGGAAAGAATTCATTTTATATACCACAGATTTGAGAAATGTAAGGGAAGGGGTGGGTTGAAGGGGGTGGGGATGTTGAACTGATCAAGATGCATTAAACTACATTGTCACATGGAAAAAAATCAACATATAACCTAAAATTGAGAAAAGTAAGGTCAGTGGGGAGGGCGGGGGAAGAATGTTGAAAGGGATGACATTGATCAAGATGCACCATATTCATAAATGGCTTTGGTGAATGGCAGCGTAAAAATAATAAAAATGTTAAAAGAAAAGAATAACGCTCGTAGCTATGAGTGCCTATTTAAAAAAATCCTCATAGATAGCTCAATAAATACCTTAATGATTAACCTCATGTTCCTAGAAAAACAGATTAAATTAATTAATTTGAACAGATAGAAATTAATGAATTGGACTTCAATAATATACTTTGTACTTTCTGGAGTAAAATCAACCACAAGAAAATCAATGACACCCAGAAGTGGTTCCAAGATTGGTATACCATGAGCCAATCTGACTAAAAAGAGGACAACGATCCAAATTAATAAAAAATAAAAGATGAAAATTGGGAGATCATAATAAGTCTAATGATATCCTCATAGCCCTAATATGCACATAGCCCTCCAGATTCTTTGCAATTCAGTGAGACTTTTTGCTGTTCTTTATACACATCTTGTGCCTCAGTCTCAGTTTTTCTCTGAAGCTTTGTCTATTGTTCACTTGTCTATTGTTTACTGTTATCCACCACCTCAGGCAAACTTCATCAATTGCCTTTACTTTTCTCCAATAAATGCTTGGAGGGGGGGGAAGGCTTTCACCCTACTTGAGGTCAAATAGAGAGAGTTTTGCAAGTGAATCCTGCAGAAAAGCACCAGACAGACCAAATAATGACAATTCTTTGGAAATGAAACCTTGAAGAAGCTCCAGAAACCAGTAACATGCCAAGTTATAATGGTTTTCCCTGTGAAAACCAGCTGTTATTTGTTAAGGCTTACCAGGGTACTAGAGAGAAGATAAGAATAGAGCAATTTGAAATAGCACAGAGCTCATTGTTCTTATTGAGATTCAGCCCATTTATTTTCTGAAACTTGCTTCCTGACTTGTTCAGCAAGCTTTTTGCCACTATCTAGAGTTTGACGAAATTCATCCAGACAAACCTTGCCAGTTTCGTCATTGTCTTCTGGAGGAAAAAATTTTCAGAGTTTAAACTGACATTTCTGCTGATGCTACTGTGGCAAAGTTACCTTGGAATTCCTTTTGGTACTAGCTTCTAAAATTTATTATGTGGCCAGCATAGGAGCTAGCTAATACCATAGTAGAGAACAAACATGTTTAAGACTATTCATTAGCATGCTTGAAAGAACGAAATGTTGGAAATAAGTACTCAACAGATGAATGAAGAAACAAATGATGGGTATATTGAAATACTTCATAGCACAGAGAATATAAGTCAAAGAATCATATAAACATATAATTTTAAGGTCAACACAAAGGACAGCTGAGTAAGAATACATATCCAATTCCATTTTTATATAATTCCATTTTCTATTGGTTAAAACATGCTTAAAAGTAGTAAAGAAAAGAGCTAAATTCTAAAATTATTTTTGCTTCAGAAGGATAGAAAAGAGATTACTGAGAGAACATTAATTATATAGACCAAGTTTTATTTCATAATTTGGATAAGAAGATCATGGATATTTATTTTATAATAATGCTTTATGAGTTAAGAATTTCTTACCTCATATAATAATATGTTATAAAATGATACAAAATATTTAGAATAGATAATTTGAGCAGTTTTTTCCTTATACACATATTTGTGCAAGCTTAATAAGAAACTTCTGATGGAGTAGTTGAGAGAAGAGGATTCAGAGATTTATGGATGTTGTTATTTATTAACATGTGTATAGGATGTTAAAAGATTGTCTGATGTCCTTGAGTTATATTCCTATTGATAGTATTTACTTCAAGAAGACATTTTGAGAGTAATGTCTGATAGCATAAAAAATGATTGATCTAACTTACTCAATAAAGTATTAGCAACTTGACATTAAAATACCCACACATGAAAGAAATCTGTTTTTCACTCAGAAAACAGATGGTTTGGGATTTGTGTGGTTGATGTTGTTATTTGATAAAATTGTTATTTGACAATTATTATTAGTGTTATTTAACAAAATTATGCACACAGAGAGCTTTTTTGACTTTAGGAAGGCTATTATTTTCAAAGTAGCATTAAATTGAACTTGTCAATTAAAGTTGATAAGCGTTGAACTGTTTTTGTAGGTTGAAAATGTTTACCTTTCAGAGATATTTTTATATTCCATGCACACTTTTTTTCAGATACAGGTTTGAACTCTAAGTATTGTACTTGGCCATCTTGCTTGTTTATCTGGTACTTCAGTCGTCCTCCAACATTAATTTTTTGCTAGTTATTTTGGAGATGGGAGTCTCAGGGATTTGCCTGAGCTAGCCTCAAACCATAATGCTTCAGATCCCAGCTTCCTGAGTAGCCAGGATTACAAGGATAGCTACTGATGCCCAGCTACCTTCTAAATTGTTCTAAAAAACAATAAAAATATTTTGAAAAAATTCAGCATTTTCAATATGGTGTCAGGATAGTCGTTTTCCACTGTACCGGTACTAGCATAGCCAATTTGAGCATAGGTAGATTTGAGGAATTGCTGGGGTGGGGGGTTGGTGTGTGTGTGTGTGTGTGTGTGTGTGTGTGTGTGTGTGTGTGTGTGTGTGTGTGTGTGTGTGTGTGTGTGTGTGTGTGTGTGTGTGTGTGTCTGTATATCTGTGTGTCTGTGTATATTTTGTTAAAAACCTGGAAAACTTGAAAACTCCCAAATTTCTACTTATCTTTACTACGCCTTCTCATTTTGCTTGTATTTTACTGCACATGTAACATTTAAGTGTCAACACAAAACCCACCCCACTGTGCCTGATTGATCATCCTTGTAATTTCTCCACTTATTAGTCTTTCAAGGTAGAAAAGGGACAGATCATGTCAAGATTGAGGAGAGGTCATGATCAAGTTCAACATCAAGCTATGTTAAAAGTAATCACATTTAATCTCCAGAATTTTCCCTTTCTGTGTACATTTCTACTTTGCTAGATGTCCATGCTATATGAATTCAGTGATCTCATTCCATTTATCATTCATCTGCAGTTCATTACTTCACTCAGGCCCATCCTTATTGAACAAATCTCTTAATTCCTCTGTATTCTTGTGAGATAAATGAGTACAGTCTGAAAAACATTATACTACTGTATTATTCCAATGTTATTATACTAAGGTATTGATTTGGGGGAATAATAGGATGGAACACCTAAGAATGAAATGTAGACACAAAAATGTAAAAAGAAATGATGGTTTTTCTTTTTTGTATTTTCTTTATGGTCTTAGGGTTTGAACTCAGGACCCCATGCTTGCTAGACAGGCACTCTGCCACTTGAGTTTCTTCACCAGAACTTGTCATATTGGTTATTTTTGATATAGGGTTTCAGTTCATGACAGGGTCAGCTTGGACAGTGCCTTTTATTCGTTCTTCCCCTTGGAGCTGGGAATGAAAGATAATCAACACCATGTTCAGTGCTCTGTGACTGCAGCTAAAAAGTGAAGTGTTTCTTTTTTTCTATCTTTATTTTTGCCTAGGTTGACTTCGAAATTCTATTCCCCAATTTTCATCCCTTAAGTAACTAGAATTATAGACTTGAATCACCATGCCCAACTCTTTTTGCATGTCTTATCACAGGACTACTTACCATTATCCTCAAATAAACTTCTCTATGTTGGAAAACTTAGGCCAGAATGAAATCAACCCATAGTCCATGAGTGATCAAGCTCCTGCCAGCAGTTATGGTAGGCATGGGCATTGGGAACCTGGGATGCCCCCATAAGCCAACCCAAATGAACAATAACTAAGCGTTCATTCTTGTCCTTGAAGCATGTTATCCATGTCATGGTTCTGATTATCTCAGGGTTTCCCTTACATCTGGACCATCAGAAAGATAATGTTCACCAAAGTCAATTGAACATAGTTTGGAGTCTCTATCATGAGGCTTGCCTTAGTGTGCATATTTGAGACTCTGGTCCATTTTCATTTGCAGATAGCTCAGTGTCAGTGCCGTGAACAAATTTCAACAGGATCAGTTCCACTTGATTTTGCAGAACAGGGAACTGAAGCCCAGAGATGTCACATGGTTTACCACACATGACAGTATTTAAGTGAAAGAACCCAAGCCACTGTTTCTCGATTGTTAGATGGGCTCTATTCTGTTCTTTTTCTTTCTTTTCAAACCATGGCTACTAATTCCTTAATGGCATGTGGGGGTGGGAAAAACAGTTGTATGAATTCTTGTACTTAATATAAATAGCCCATGTTAGTTCAGCTGGTGGTCAGCACATTCGTACTACATTTTGTTGACACTTTGTTTGTAACTGGCCTTTTAAAAATGTTTACCTTTCAAAAATAAAATTAAGTTATTGTGCAATTCTTTGCATACATAAATTTGTCAACTCTGTATACCATGAGGATAGTAAGGACAATTTTTATGAGTATAATATTATGTTGGCCTTCTACTTTGAGACTATTTCTGCATTTTCTCTTAAATGTCCACAATTAGAAATTGTGACTGTTAACAGACTAATTCTCTTTGATATCTGAGTGGTTGTGCCAGCCTAACCTTAAAAATTATAGTATTATGGTATGTCTATTGCGTGCCACTTAAATTTATTTTAAAATAATGTCCTCAACTATTTTTTTCAAATGTCTACTTGAGAGACAGTTTAAAGTTCTTCATAAAGCTGATTACCTTCAATCTTTAAATATTTTTATCACCAAAGGAAAGGTTAAGTATTAAGTATCACATTAATTAGTGATTCCATAAATTTGTTAAGATGAGCAGTTAGTGTCTGATTGCTGATCATGTCATCCACAGGATGTCTTATTATTATTTTTTTTTAATAAAGCCCCTCATCAAGTTACTTCTGTAGACTTTGACTGCTGGTACCAATGATATATTTTAAACTGTGCACCCCGTCCTATATTTTTAGTCACACATGGAAGTGAGGTGTAATTGAATAAAACTCATTAGACATAAAGAAAAATTACCTTAAATTCATTTTCTCTTAGATTAACAAGGCTTATAGTGAATATGTTGTTGGTCAGATACATTTCCCTTAAGTCTCAACAGTTGCTAAAAATACCAGATCAATCACCATCCAGATTGCATTATGAAGTGTGTGAACTAGTGCATTAAAAAGCCATGTTAGCACCAACAAAGTTTATTGGGGTAGCTGCATTCAAGACACACATGGCATACCTTTAAATAGCACTGTTAAAATACCAAATAAAATGTCAACGTCTGTCAGGTCTCTGGCTTTTATAAATTGTTTAGACTGGGAAATGCTGGGGTTTGGACATTGTTCTTTTCATATGATGTAGAAAAGAGGAGACCATAAAAAGAAAAAGAACAATAAAGCATAGCTCATTTTTTAAGTTCTTTCATGGAAAAACATACTGTGGATCATTACCCTCCTAATCAACAATTTCCTCCTTCCTCCCAATCCTTCCCCTCTGGTATTTACCTTTCTCCCCCTCCTCTCTCTGGGTGGTATTCTGAGCTTATACATACTACCCAGTAATCATATTTTTAAATCACTTCAAAGGAGAATTCCAGGATGGCATGACAGACATGTATATATCAAGGGTGTTCTTAACCTAGACCATAACTTTACTAGCTGTTTTTATGCTCTTAAAAAAATGCACCAGTGTACCCTGAGCACAGGATATTCTGAAGCAGGAAAGCTCTCTGAGCAGGATCAGCTATTACCTACCTACAGAGGAGTTATTATCACACCGTAGTGACCATCTTCCTGCCCTCTTCCCTTCACCTCCAGCCTTTTATTAGCACACCACACTCCCCACAATTCCCCAACAACAACATCTCTGTTTCAGCTCTTTTGCTGAATTTCCCACACTTAATGCAACCCAGACCTCACCTTCAGCTCTCCTGAGGCCACTTTGGAAGCCAGCTCGATGACACAGCCAACAGCCATGCGTGCAGCACCGGACGAGTGCAGCTCATTCCAAATGGTGTCACTGTCCACCTGAGCAAACAGTCAGTAGAATCAGAAGAAAGCCAGCAGTGAAGAAAATGAAGGAGAAGGCAGAGAGGAAGGAGAGAGGAAGGAAAGGGGGAAGGGGAGGGAGGGAGAGAGAAAAAGAGAAGGGAAAAGGAGAAAGAAAATCTATGAGGAAAGGTTGGCAGGGTAATAGCTATGTTCAATAACATTAGTCTTCCGTCTTGGCCAGCTGAAAGGCCTTCTGGACGTGGCTTTGCTTATACTTTTTCTCTGCATTGACTTCTCCAATGGAAACACATTCCTGCCATGCCTCACTGCCATTCCCTGTTTAGATTTCTCATTACAAACAGCATTACATAGGCCAGGTCTGGCTTAGCTACAGGACTACTAAAAACCAGGCCCCAGTAGTAGATGGAGTAAAAACCAAGAGCATTTAGTTCTACATAAAAATCGGATTTGCAAGTGCTGGAGGGGGAAAAATTCAAATACCTTCCTGACGGAAGGTTTACAGGGAGCCAAAGACAATTTTTAGGCAGGTAGCAGTAGCAGGCAGGGAACAGGAAGTAGCAACCACAGCTCAGGTGCTCCAGTGAAATGGAAAGAGTGTGTGGTCCTTGCACTTAAAACATTAGCAATAGTAAACTGCAAGACACAATTTGATTTCTCAAAGGAGAAGCTTAAGTTTTCTAATATTTAGTAAGAGTTTTTCAGATGGTTTCAATGCACGATGGTTTTATTAGCTTGAATACACCAGGAAAAATACATATTACTGACACATATCCTAACATTCTGGATCCCCTTTCTGTAAAATCTATTTACTTTTGCTCTTTTTATGCATAAAATAAGAGAATGTATATATAAAGGATGTGACAATTACAATAGCAATGATTGGTGACACCATAATTTAAGATCATCTACGTTGCAGTCTATTCAGAATCAGATGAAAAGTGTAGCTAGTTTCAGAACAGGGAAATCACTTGAAACATAAGGAAATGGAAGAAAACGTATGTGAATATAATGCCTTCCTAAATTGGTCAAAGGTGGGAATTCCCAGAAGAAACAAAACTTTTTATTTAAAAAGAAAAACAAAAAGAATCAAATTCAAGAGGCCCAAGCGCATGGAACAACTACAATAAATAACAGTAACATTCACAAGTTACTAAGCAGTTTTTAAAGTAGTTTTATGTGCCTTTTGTTTGCCTCATATAGTTCTGACCACCCTAAGGAGCATCAAAGACACTAAATAAATAAACAAATAAATAAGAATCCAAGTAAATAAATACATATGTATAAGCATAAGCATATAAATAAATGATCATTGAAATCCTCTAAACAAAAGGACATAGTGAAGGCAGCAGTCTTCACTGAAGACAGCACTCTGTTAGGAGTGAGATTGTGTCTCCATCATCAAACCTAAGTGCTACTGAACTACCGATTGGTTAAAATCTCTGTGCCATGGTTCCCTTATCTGTGGAAATGACAACTGCTTCATTTAATTTTGGTCAGGATTAAATAAGTTGGTCATGAACACCTAGAAATTCTAGGAGCTATTCAAGCTAGTAGAGATTAATATGTTATTAGCTGGGGTAAAGATCAATGTAATTGGGAGACAAAAGAACTATATCTTTATCATGCTATGAAAGAAGATGAGTTAGGCTGTATCTTGTGATCGAAGTCAGCAATATGCCTTGACAGGAAGCTAGCCCATGTTCTGGGCAGAAATGCTCAGATACATGCTGCAAAATGGGCTCTCAGGGCATAATTGTATATTAGAATTAATATAAGAATACCCAACTTTTTGCCTCCTTAAAATCCCTCTAGTCTTAACCAAGTGGCATTAGAAAAATAATGTGTTTTCTACTTTGAAATATTTCTTTTAGCAGCCTGCTGTGTCGGCTTTGATTTATTGCCAGAATAAAAATGTATCAATCTAGAAATAGTACCCCAAAGTCTAACTCACTTTATAAATATATAGGAGCTTCTAGACCTAACATGTATCCAAACTGGGGTTCAGACAAGTTAGATGGGGTCTCTCACACAAATAAATCTCTCTGTGTTAGGTGCTGGACAAACTTGGTAAGATACAGGGAAGAGTGCTTTAGAATGAGAGTCCTGCGATCTTAGAGCATGAAGACGGTATAGTCATCAAGGAGAAGGCCTTGGATCTGAAGCATCAGAATCTGGTCTGATACTTCCACAAACCCCAGAGATGCACACCTATTTGTCTATTTAATAGAGTAGTGTGGGGTGCACGGAGAGGGGTTGAGAGTAAGATCACCACTCAGCAGACCACTAAATCCACCTGAGTTTTGTACATTATTATATTGTCAGAAATATTTGAACAGAAGGAAATATATACTTCAAGGCAAAATATACTTCAAAGCAAGAATAAGTTTGAATAATTCAGCATCAATTTAAAAAAAGTATCCTCCCAAGAAAACAAAAAGCCATACTTATAATCCTAGATACTTGTGAGGTGAAGATTGAGAGGACTACAGTTCAAGACCATTCCAGGCAAAGGTTTTGAGAGAGCTTATTTCAACAGAAATGTCTAGGTATGGTGGTGCATGCCTGTCATCCTAGCTACAGCAGAAAGTGTAAAACAGGAGTTTCACAGTAAATAAGCAAATCCCTATCCCACATGCTCTGCTTCCCTAAGGACCTTAGAGAATCTACAGCACCTGGCAAAGAAACAGTATGCCCTGTTATGTATGCATAGCCTTGTACCCTTCCAGTTGACCATGTCAGGCCAATTGAGCAATTGACCTATTCTACTGATATGTGCAAATACACACTATGGTGTTTTCGCAGCTACAAAATCATCTGGTAATGCCTAGTAGAGGAGATAGCAGTGTCACTCAAAGTGTTACTATATAGACAAAAATGAAAAATATTTATATAGAAAGAATGGAGAGGTTGATTACAAGGTATACAGGGGGAAGAGAGAGGGTTTAGGAGGAAAAGTGTTTTCTAAACTTGTTATTACTATTATGAAATATTTCTGGGCTGGGAAGGTGGCTCAGTGGTAGAGCGCTTGCCTTGCATGCTTGAGGCCCTGGGTTCGATTCCTCAGTACCACATAAGCAGGGGAAAAAAACCAGAAGTGGCACTGTGGCTGAAGTGGTAGAGTGCTAGCCTTGAGCTGAAGAGCTGAGGGACAGCACCCAGGCCCAGAGTTCAGGCCCCACAACTGGACCCAGAAAAAAAAGAAAAAGAAAGAAATATTTCTTCTTCTTTCTTTTGACAATACAGCTAAAACTAATTTTTAACAGCAACATACTTTTCTTGAATTTACCCAAATAATTCTGTGTTCTCAATCAAATGGATGCTGTGATCATCTTACTTTTTGCATTGCTTTGCCTTTGGTTTCATCAATGTTAGGGACAGAGTCTGAAAATTTTTTGTAGGTTTTCCAGTGATCTTGCTCTAGTGTCACCTTATCATTCCTAGCACACCAAAGGGAGGGACTGTGCTCTAATGATTTTGAAAAGAGATAATTACATATCATCTGTGGTAAAAGAAAAGTTCAAGGGCTATTATATAATTATGGATATCTATTCAAAACAAAACAATCACACACACACACACACATACACAGCTCAGGCAGCTTCTACATACTAAAACAAGGTGCTTGAAAATATTCATGAGAATTTGATTAACCTAGCAGACCAGCAAAGAGCATGGAGCATCTGCTGCCTTAGCAGGCATGATTCATTATGTTGATTGAAAATATACACCCACCTTTCAAATTACTCCTATCTTTTGAACAAGTGTGGGTAGCTAAGAGATGGGTAAAACACTTCTTAAGTCATATTTTTCACAGTTTCTTTATCCACTATGAATTGGAATTATGAATAGAAATGATAAAAATCCAAGACCAACTCAGGATTTTGCAAGACCTCACAAAAAAGTTTCCCGGATGCTTGACTTATAATTTAAACTTATATATTAAACTTACATTAATCATAACTTAAACTTTAGAAGTAATCTTTTTCCCAATATTTCCTCAGATCTTGAGCAGGTACCACTTAAGTGGGAAATATGGTATGAAAAGTTTCCTTGATGTTGAAGAGATTGGTTGACCAATATAAACATATTAGGAGTGAGCAGAGTCTAGGGACAGGGACAAAGCAGAGAGACTGGAATGTAAATAAGATGTACCCTTGGGCTGAAGATCTTTCAGTGATTCTTAAGGCCACTTGGATAACACAGATGTCACACAATATAAAAGTTCCAGGCAGTGGGGATGGAGGTCTCTGATTAGAGAGACTGATTAGAGTTCTGATTAGAATTGTAGTTGAATGGAATGGTGTCTTAAAGGCACTGCCTCAAAGGCTATGAGGTTACAATCAAATTTGTTCTGAAGAAAATGAAGGCACACAATTTCATGTGAAAGCACAAGTACTGCATTCTTAAATTCTTATATGAATTCACTTTAAAATAAAATCCCAGGCCACGATAAAACTACCTATGCTGAGTATGGCTCCAGGGTCTATGCATTCCTTCTGTTGTCCAGAATGGAATTTATTTATTTACTTAGTTATGTCCTTGTTTCTCACTACTTCTTTAGTAATCTCTGTCCCTGAGAATCATGCCCAGTCCATAGACTAAATCTATGTGTTGCGGACATCACAGCTGAGCAGGACACTGGGTGGTAACTTCAGGAACTCTTCAGGGTTGGATATTCACAAGGGATTCCAGTCTTTGCCAGAAATGATCAGAGTGTACTCTGTTGCATTCACTAAAACATTCCTAATAAAATTTCATTTTGAATCTTTTGTACCTCACTTTTACTAATTTGTTTTTGTGGCATTTTAAAAAATATGGCTCTATGACAGATAGGAAATAAAACAGAAGCTCAAACTAGTCTTGTCCTTCAGCCTTTAATAAATTTGAGAAACACTAATTTCATAGAAAGTTGGCTTTCCATCTGAAAGAAAGAACCCTATTTTGGTAAAATGAAATAGAGAATAAAGATGAAGCCAGGAGTGAATGCTTGGGAGACTGGCTACCAATCATTGGTGTAATTAGTACACAAATGAATAATTTATCCATAGAGCACCCTCTAAAAGCCAGGATTTGGAGAAAAACTGCCACCTTCTACTTTACACAAAGATACAAGGAAACAATCTTTGGATAACATTTTCTCTCCCTTGTCCCACTCGGTGGTGGCCCTGGCAAAGATGTCATCTTCATTTAGTGTAACCATACTTTATTCATTGTGTTTTTAGGGTTAGAGTCTTTGAGACTCAGAACTTCCCTAGACAAGCTGTTTGCACTTGAACAAGTTAATGAACTGATTTAAGCCTAAGAAAAATGAAGATACTACCATTCTCCTGTAGGGTGACTGTTAGCATTAAATTAGACAATTCACAAAAAGTGCTTCACATAGTACAAGAAAACACTTAAGCATAAGGTAAGGTCTAAGCAAATGCTAACCAAGAAAAAAAAGTTCCTAGAGTTTGGGTTCTAACATTACTTTCTATTTAGCAACACATCAAAGAACAAAAATTGTCTATGATAATTCTGGAAGCTAGAAACTCCCTCCAATCAGAAAGCTACATTTTTTTTCTTTTTAAAGCAACATATGGATCTAGTTCAAGTGCAGTTTCCTGAATGAATGTGGGCCTTTGCCGGCTTCTCCAAGCACATCCAGCAAAGCTCAATCATTGGCACTGGAAACAAAGCTAATGCTCTGAAAAGCCACACATGATAGAGATTAAGCTACCTGTCCTGAAAGTGGATGTGAAGCTATTTAAAATGGAAAGGGAATGACTCAGAAGAAAAGGAATTTAGGCACAGTCTTTCTTGTATAATCTAAATGCAGCTTGTTGATTTCTTTCAGAGCTATACCCAGAGTTAAATATAATACTTATTGGGTTCATTAACAAAACAGGTTTTCGATGCACCATGCATGGTTAATGTGGTGTTCGATGTTTGCTTGGATACCTTGAGTATTTCATCCTGAACGTTGGGAAGTAAAACTTCTTGCCCAATCCTAAATCTAGTAAGCTCTTTCTGTTATGCTATGCTCCTAGGGTCACAGGGCATGTCTGAATAATTAAGTTTAAGCTTAAATAATGATCAGATGCCCCCAGAAACCTACTGACAGACACCAGACTCAACAAGGAAACAGAGGGTTTTCATCACAGTACTGATTCTGTGCCATTGCAGGCATGCTGCAGAAAAGTTAACTGGAAAAGAAATTAAATACCTTTTAAAGTTTTGCAATGCATCAGGTAAAGTATATTTTTTTTCAGAATCATCTACTGTGGGTCAACTATTTCTGCATATATCATGTTGATTTGCTAATGTTGAAAATGTTTCTTTTTTTAATCATTGAAGTCATTGTTACTTGCTTTCATGTCAAAAACACTTCATTTTTTAATTGTTTAGTCTTGCTTACTCTGCATTAAGCTCTAAACATTGGATAAAATGGCAACTCTAAGCCAAATTTCTTATGTTTGTTTTGTGAAATATAACTGTTACCCTGCCTCACTAAAAAGATATTACAGAAGCTCAATATTTTCCATTCTCAACCTTTCATTCCTAGGGCTAAATCTAAAGGCTCTAAAAGATAGTCTGTTTCTAGTCCTATAGACAAACAGGAATTATGAAGGTCAGAGAGAGGAGAAACAAAAACTTACTCATAGACTCAGAGGAAAAAATAAGTCAAAAATAGTACTTCCCAAAAGCAGAAAGCAAACCTCTTTGGTCATCATCAACAAAGATGCAACTGGGATGATAGCTTACACTTAAAATTCCTACTGTGCTCCAGGCAGCTATTGGGAGTATGGTAAGTGAAGGCTAGCCTAAGCAAAAGGTTAGTGACATTCATCTTAACAAACAAGCTGAAAGGGGTGGTTCACATATGTAATTCCAACTGCACAGCCACCCCCCCCCGAGCAAAATCGTTAGACCCTATCTGAAAAATAACTAAAGCAAAAGTAGTATGTGAGCAGTGATAAACAATACTTCAAGACAAGGTCTTGAGTTCAATGCTGGTGTGACCAAGATAAAATAAAATAGAACAAAAAATAAAAACGATATAGTCATTGAGGCTGGGGTACCTTCTAAGTACAGGACAGTAAGATGTATTTTACAAACATTATCAATGTTATCTCTCAAAATAGCCTAATTAATTCAGCAGTAGTTAGTTTCTCAAGAAAAGAAACTTAATGATTAAAAGGTAAAGTAACATGACCAAAGTTAAACAATTGAATAAGAGCTGCGATTTCAACCAAAGTCAATCCTGGACATTGATATTGTTATAGACTGAATTCTTATGTTAGATCTGTAAACCATCATGTGAATGAGTTTGCACATGGGACCTCTGAAGAGGCTATAGACATTGAGTGAGATCCTGAGGATGGTACATTTGGACTGAAGTCCTTATAAAGACAGAAAGAATAGCAGGGATGCAAATGCACACTAGAAATGCCAAGACGCCAGAAGCAGATCATCTCTGAAGCAAGGACAAAGAACTTAGGAAATACCAAACCTGCCAATCTCTTGATCATAAGCTTTTTTCTAGACGCCAGAATTTTCTGTTTAAATCACTCAGTCTTTAGAACTTTGTTATGGCAGCTCTATCTAGCCTAATAATTTTCTTCTATATTTTTAAACTCCACGATGCTCTTAAAGACCTAGAATTACTAGGGCACAGAGGTGTGATGAATGGCTTTAATCCTTATTCCATCTTCAGGCTCTGACACAAAATAGAAAGTTAATAAGGTTTAACACAATTAATTATTGAAAATAAGTTAATTCTACAACTAGAATTTTATTGACAGAATTTTACTCTGGCTAAAAATCTCAAATACAGTATAAAAACCCACTAATATGATACCCCATGATTTAGTGAAGAGCAGTCTCTCCTCTTCAGTGACACCATGCCCAGATGACCAGCTCTTACTTGCCTGCTTTTGGTGCCATACTGCAACAATGGTACAATAATGGCTCTTCATTAAATGATCTCTGAGCATCTGCAATGCCCATAATACCCTGGACTTCTCATGTCATAGAGCTCTCTTCTTACAGAAACTCTCCTACCTAGTGACTGTCTTAAGACAGTCAAATAGATCCTCTGTCAGAGGATCTCCATGTGCTGGCTGATCTCTCAAGAAAAATACAACTATTTAAAGAAATGTTTTAAACTTGGATCAAATATTTTCATACAATCACACCATATCTGATCCCCAGAAAGAACAATAAGTCAACTTTCAATTAAGGTAGTACCTTACTTCATAGGTAAGAAAACTGAGTCCCAGGCAAGCTAGAAATGAATTGTTCAACTTATTGTCACCAGATCTGGTCACTCATGGCATGGTCCATGGCTGGGCAGCACTGATATCACCTGAGCATTTGTGGGATATACAAGCTCTCAGGACCAGTCCTGTTCTGTTAAATAGACTCTGTGCTTTGTAGTTGGAGAAGGACTTTTGAACAATGACAGTGGAGAGATATGAATTGAGATTTAGTCATTTTTAAGTTAAGATTCTTAGAGCTTAAGTATGGTTCAGTGGTAGACTGTAGAATGCCTACCTTATAAGTTTGAGGCACTGAATTCAAATTCTAGTATCACCAAAAAAAAAAGAAGAAATAGAAAGAAAAATATATCAAGTTTCTTTGCCCTTGTGCATCATCACTGGGACTTTTGAAAACAATGTACACCATCCTCACTTAGTTTTTCCCCCACCCTCCCACCCACCACCATCACCACCACCCCCTGCCAAATGATATAATTTTAGTGATGTCAGGTGAGACAACAAGGTTGCAAAGCAGCCCATTTGCTTTCTGTGAAACTGGACATATTCAGAGCTATCTCTTAGAAAGGAACCAAACCATTTCTACATGATACTACCTTGACAACCTACATTCTAACAACTGACCCACATAACTGTGTAATGAGGAAGGCTTAATTAGCTCTATTTCATCAACAAACTGACAGCTCAGATAAGTGAATAATAAACTAGCAGAGTTTTTGCCTTGCTAGCATCTCTGACTCCAGCTGGGCAGAACTCTTCCCCCTGAAACCATAAAATCATTCAGAAACAGTTCTGCAGTAATGGTTCTACAACACTGAAATCTCACAAGAAGCCAGGTGCCATCCTAGCTACTCAAGAGATGGAGCTCTTAGGATTGAGTTTCAAAGCCAAGTGAGCAAGAAAATTCATCAAGATTCCATCTCCAATTAACCAGCCAAAAGGCTAGATTGGAGGTGTGGCTCAATTGCCAGCCATGAATGGAAAAGTGAAACTACAATATGAGGCCCTGAGTTCAAGCCCTGGTACCACCCCTCCCACCACCACACACAATCTCATGAGGGCTCCTCATACCACAAGATGTTGGTCACTTTTGTGTCCTATGCAGGGTAAGGTTGAACGTCTTAATTTAGAGCCAAGGACTTTTGTATTCTTTACTGTATTCTTCTTCAATTATCTCTCCAACCTGTCATGATAGCTGTTGTCTTTTCTCTCACATGATACAGAATGCCAGCTTCTTCGATGTATATATTCACTTCATGTTACATGTTCTGCTGAAATCCTGAGATGCTTGAAAGGGAGCTGGGATGAATTTATGATGACAGTGAGTGGGTAAAGCCACATGCTTTCTCTCTTTTGTTCAACACTGGGAGGAAGACATGAATGACAGCCCATTCCTTCGGGATCACTTACACATTATAATGCCCACACCTTAGCTTCTTTAGTCATGGTGAGATGAAAAAGAAACAGAGCAGATACAGGGAAGACATTCAGATTCCAAATAAAACTGGGGATATGATGAATGAATACTCTGACTGATATTCCATATGGAAAGAAGGCGTGAACTATTCATGTGGCAGCTCAAGGAGACAAGGGGCATGCTGAGTGCATTCATGCTCTACCACAAACAATTCCCACTATAATCAACTGCCTTCTGGAAGCTCCACTGACCTTGCCTGTGCTGTTTCCAGTCACTCTTCATCTTCAGAAAAGATATCCCTTTGCTATTTACTTGCCAGCAATAAGAAGAAGCAGAGAATTACGTTTGTTCTGGCAAAAACACTGAATCTCGAGACTCCAAGGATCCTTATTTAAAATACTGGTAGACTCATAGATTTGCCAAGTAATATATAGATTCCTATGGGTTACAGTTACATAGTCAGTCAAAGAATTTAAGAATCCCTATTATTTTTATTCCCAGGTTCAGTGAACTGCTGGTACAATCCTACCAATACAGAGTTAAAGATAGAGCCAAGTAAATACTTTAGTATTTTCTTGCTGCTGTTCTATTTAATCAGATTTCCATACTAGGTAAAGGGTACTTCATAATATGCCAATCCTGATATTTACTAGAGAGTGTGTATTAAAACATTGCTTAATAATTGAATAATAATAATAATAATTAACTATGACTTTGTTTGAAATGGGATTTCCATCCTTCACATCTCTCAATAGTTTGATCCAAAGAAGATATTTTTCAGTGTTTGAGTTAGATTTGAAATGTTATGTATACAGGAGTATTTTTTAACCTAAATTAATATTTGAATGCATGGATTTAGCACTTCATAGGAATTTTAATAAAAAAAAAGAGAATGTTTTTGGCAAAGGAAGAAATCTTGCTTTCTTATGGCCTGGACTATTCTCATTTGGGAAGGAAGTGTTGACAATCATATATGCTTAAAATTATGGTAGCTGTGAACACATAGCATTGTGGTTACGAGCTTGGGACTCACACCATTTCTCCTATAACACCTACTCTTGAACATATTACCTCTCTGAGCCTCTATCTCCCTTTCCATGGAACAAGGAGCCTTAATTACATCCTTAGTAAATAGCCCCCTGGAACTACTAAGAAGAGTAAAAGAGATTGATGTGATTTATCATTGGAAGCTTACTATGAGGAATGGCTTCACTCTACTGAGAGGCCATGAACATTAATAAGATATGTTTCAAAGGATTCTAATTGGACTTGTTCCATTACCAAAAAATCAACCATTAGGTTAATTCTCTATACATTGTTAGGGTCAAATTTTAAGATTGTTTTACTTAGCTAGTTATAGCATAATCCTAAATAAATTACTCAAAAATTTATATCGATGAACATCGATTCATATTGATGATGCTTGAGGATTAGAGACTGGAAATTGACGGTAAAAATTATTTCCCTGAAGTTCAGATCCCAGGGTTGTATTCCTTACACTGTGGAATGCAACATAAATTGAGACACTTGGATATTGAGAAGTCATCATCCTTTGATCCATAAACTAACTAAATGTGATTAACATGGCATTTTCCCTGAATCCAGCTCAGGGCCAAAAGTCATTCAAGAAGCATATGCAAATATCCTGGGAAATGTCAACTTAAGCCAGGGCATCTTCTTTGGACTTGAAACAAGCAAGTATTAGAATATTGTTTCTAATTTTAGCTACACAATCTAAATGGGAATGGCCAAACAGCATCATCCTGGAACTGGGAATCTCAACTCATATACCTTTGCTAAGATCCAGAGATACTCAGACAGACATAAAAAAATCCCAGGACTTACTTGTTAATCACACTGCTTGGGTGACTAAGTTTTTATGTCTTTGCCACAAACTACTCCAAACCTTACTGGTCAGATCTTAAGAGAGATCTCAGGGTTTTGGAGTGTCCTGGTAAACCCAACTTTCTCTTTCATCCCTACCTGACACGCCTCAATGTAGGGATCAACAAGAAGTCTAGACCTTCTGTGTGTTGTTCACGGAACAATCCTACCCTGCTTGTCCACATTTTCACAGGCAGAGTGGGGATGGGCCCCAGAGCTTGGAGTTGTCTTGCCAGCCACCCCTCCCAACCTCCACCAATCCTCACTGGCTCTTCACCATTCTCAGGACTAATACTAGTACCTGATGCTCCCCTCTTTCAGTCACTCACCATAAAAAGCCAGAACATCTAAGCTATCTGTTACCCTTAAGGGCAATGTTTCCTCACCAAGCACCAGTCCTGTGCCCCAAACCCAGCAAGATTCCACACTCCTCCTTTATTTCTTCTCTCTCTCTCTCTCTCTCTCTCTCTCTCTCTCTCACACACACACACACACACACACATACACATACAATACTCACGTATACATACACACACTCAAACTCATGTATATGTGTTTATTCTCTCCACTAAAATGTAAGTTCCATAAGGGAACTTATAGATTGACATTTTCAAAGAAAAACATTGTATCCTTTTATATTGATGTAAATTTAGAAGTTTCATATATATTTTATTGAAATATATGTAAATATAGATAGATACACATATAGAAATAGATAATAGATACATATATAGAATTAGATAGATAGATAGATAGATAGATAGATAGATAGATAGATAGATAGAATTAGCTGATACCAGGTTGCATTTATGGATCTGGAACTTCTTAGGGCAAGAACATGAAAAAGAAAAAAATATAAATGAAGTTTTTCATATCAAAATGAAAAGCAAAGCTGAGTCTCAGTTTACCTGTGTTTCTGGCTGTCACAAGATGCCTTTTGGCTAGATAGCCCCATTTCCTTTGATTCCTCTAAATTTTATTACACTTATTATTTTCACTTACTTTTCCTTAAAATGTTTTTATGTGTTTTTTTCCCAGATGTTGAAAATTAGAAGTGGTTATCAGTAGATAATTACATGTCTAAACTTGTTCAAGTAGGTTTCAATTTATCAGAATTTTACATTCATAGATATCCTAATAGAGATATCATACAAGCCACTTTACCTCCAGCAACCCTCAAGCTTGTAGTTTATTTCTTCAGGTCTCAATGTTTACAATCAAGGCACATAAACAAGTGGAGAAAATTCTTATACAGTGGGCAAAAATTACAGCAAAAGAAATTCTGGAAATGAATGATTTCTTTTTCCTTTCTATTGACATATTGACATTACCTTTTGGTTGATACAGAAGTGCACATGGGTGGGGGGGGGGCACAGGGACCTGTGTATGTATACCTATGTATGTCTTTATAGGTACTGTGGTCCAAAAATTAAAAATAAAAAACATAAGAGCAAACAGTTGCTGGTGGCATTTTCAGCCATCTTATTTTGTTTATAACAGAACAGCTTTACTAGCTCTATAATATTCATATTTACTCTCAAGAAGAGAATGAAGTATTCCCATTTCAAAGTGCATCATGTTGTGCTTAGCCATAATGTCAACACAACCTGAAGAACTTAATCAACAATAAGATGCTACCACTAGGTCAATTAAGGAGGAAGTGAAAGTTTTTCTTTCTCATTTTCTTCTCTCCTGCAATAGACAATGGTGTCCTGTGACTATAAAAAAAAATCACATTCTGCAGTAAATAGTGAGTGAGGCCTATAATGCTCATCTCTGCAAAGAATGTTGTCTACATTCCTACCACAATTGCTGAGTACGTATACATACATAGCATAATCTCTTCAATACTGGAAGCTTGGTTATTTAGAAGGAATTTCTTGGCCTGAGTGATATTTTGTTCTCTTCTTTCCAAGACCAGGGCAATATGATCTTTTTGTTGAACCCACATCATGAAGCGTAAGTCTCAAACAATTTCACTAAAGCAGCTTATCAGTGTTGCTTTTGTCCAGGTGTTCCTGCTAGTATCGTTTGCAACAAGATTAAAGCTAATGAAAATCCAAATACAATTAGGAAGGAGGGGTGGGGGAAAGCAAGATTCTAAATCAGGATGAATCTCATTGTGCTGGAGGGATGCACACTTGATAGCAGAAGTGGAGGAAATGAAGGCTGATTGCAAGCCTGGTTGGAGTTGCACATCATAGGAGGGAAATCAACATCATCCTGATTACTGCATGTGAAAAAAAACACATGCAACTCCTTCCTCTCTCCTCTCTGTGTGCTGACATATCAAAAGCCATGATGCCTGCTCATGGTAATGGGGTAGGAATGACATGTGATGAATGGTAGTTAATGATACAAGAGACAGATTCTTGAGTCAATATCAAAATTTTAAAAATATCCAAAGCTTGGCATCCTAAACCATTACTACTTTGAGAAGAGTGTGGAATTCTCTACCAATGAGCAGAAACTTGGAGCCATTATCAATAACAGGTGACCCAATGTCTTTGTGTCTGGCTGACTCTGCTACCCAGCATTCATAACCCATCTCTTTATACAACTCAGGCAACACATTCACCACGAAGTGCTCTTCAAGATTTAGCTTATGAAACCTTGAACAACCATCATGCTCCTTTTCCACCTGTTTTATTTTGGAAGCCCTTTTTGTCCCTCCCACAGCACATTAACCAAATCAGCTAATGTGTTGGTCCTGAGAAACTAAAATCAGCGGACTTGTCTCCTTAATCTTTGTATTCCTGCTTGTTGCCTGGGAATTAGCAACAAGTATTATCTTACTTTTCCTACCTCACTTCAACCAAAACTTTATATTACATTGAATTGTGCATGGATTTGGTCAACACATAAAAGTCTTCAGCTTTATCACATCATAGAAGCGAAAATCTTTAAATGGCTATTATTAAGGAATAGAATTGTGGTGAAACATCAGTGTGGTGTAATATGAAGAACAGAACAAATAAAAGTATAAATGTGGTGTAAAATAACAGAATTTCCTTCTAAGTTTACATGTGTATATAATATCTGTTGTGAGTATATGTGTGTACATACATATATATGTAAATTTATGTATCAGAGGGAAGAATGTGTGTATTAATTCTGACAGGATGAAAGAAAATTTAAGATATTTCATTCAAACCTACCTTCAGGATATTTTTAGGGTATAAGTGAAATATCTGCAGTGAACCTTGGTAATTGAGTCCTTCCGTCATATCTCATTACTTTCCATATCTCCTCTAATTATTTTCCATATCTCTCCCTCCTCAAATGAAAAAACTAACACCTCTGGCACCATATGAGTTTCAGGTATGTAAGTAGAATATGGACTAAGTAATAATTGGTAACAAAAGGCTCACTTTAGTTGTGCATTGGTGGCTCATCTTAGCTTCCCAGGAGGCTGAAATGTAAGGATCATGCTTAGAAGGTAGCCTGGGCAGGGAAGTCCAGGAGACTCTTCTTTCCAATTAACTATGAAACAGCCAGCTCTGGCTGGTAAATCTCCAGCCTCCAGCAAAAAAGCTAAGGGACAGCACCCAGACCCTGAGTTCAAGCCCCAGTGCTAGTACAAAAATAAAGAAAAAAACAGTCTGAGTTTGTATCACATCTTTTACCAGTTAGACAAGCCTAGATGCCCAGATGCTACCTACACTCTGCACCTTCTCATTCCTCCCAGAGAATGTTCTCGTCTCTTCACAGCTCCTCCTCTTTCCAATCAAGGCACTGATACTGCCAATTGACCAGATTCTTTCTCTGCTTTTGGCACTGGGAGCTTGTCCTGTTGCAGGATAAAAGCAGAATTCTCTGCTGTCTGCAGGGCATTCCCCAGGGACCTGAGCACGAAACCCAAACTTATATAAAATCATATCCTGTTTGCAAACATCATATTCCCTTTGCTTCTCACTAATCTGGGCCTGTAAACCCCAGCACAGCTTGCAAGCCCATTCTTCATCTAAACAAATGCCATAAGCCCCTTTATACTTTTACAACCATGTCAAAAAATAATAACGCCTGCCAATAGTGATGTGATTGGAGTTGCCTCCTCCAAGCCATAAAAGAAGCGCAGAGTCTGTTATCAATTTCTCTAAGTGTATCAGGGGAATTATGGGTCGATTCAGTTCCAAGTTATAAATGACAACTCAAAAGCCGCAGAAGTGTTTGAAGCTGGGAGCTGATGACGACATTATCATAAAAGCCTGCTCGTCCTTGCTTTTGCGGGTTTTTTTTTTTCTATTTTGAGGGAAAGAGGGAGGGCAGGGAATGCTATCAAATGAAGAAGGGAAAATAAGGCTGAGAAATGACTTCAAGATTTCTTCACACAGCAGCAGGTCAGATGGCCAGGAAAGTGATCACTATTTTTAGTAATGTACCCTGAGGAGTGAGAGCTAGCTGGTCCTGCCCTGGCTATTGTTTCCAGAGTCTCCTAATTATCTTGTTTTACTGCACAATGGCCAAGCCAGTGCTGGGACATGCATATACTTATATTCTTTTATATTTTCTTGTGGTTCAATCAAAATAAGATAGAAACACAAAGAAACTTGGAAACATTAGGTGCTTGGACAAACTGTAGAGCATATATTAAAGCATCTTAAATGCCAGGCGTCCCCTGAACTGCTTGACCAATGCACCAATTCCCAGAAGCAATTTTATGGGAATATTTAATAAAGAAGTAGGGGTTTTCTGATTTCATAATGTCTCAGACTATCTCCTTAAAAGTCAATCAATCGGTCAGTATTTACTAGCTCTATATTAAATCCATCCTGAATGAAGTTATATATTCTAAGTAACTGGAGTTTACTTAGAACTTACATAGAATGTATTAGAAATCATTGAGTATTTTTGGAAACCGAAAGCAAAGGGTCTACTGTTAGGTAATTTGAACCAGAAGTATGCTTTAAGATGAAAGCAATTGAAGTCATTTTCAAACTCTCCAGGGTATGCCATCAGTGGAGCCACTCCAAGTCAATATTGGATTTCTACTGTATAGTCAATATATCTGGGATTGGATTGGAAATGAAAATGTACACTGGTTCAAATCCAGAGGACCTAGAATTTCCACTAGCACTTGTATCAAAATCAGAGATCTGAGGGACTAAGGTGGCTTCTGAATTGTCAAGAACATGATTTGATTCTTAAAAGCAGAAGCAAGTACAACCTTGTGCAACCCCTGCCCCCCCAAACACATACCACTTTCTCTTACTCTTTCTCTCTCTTTCTCCCTCCCTCTCCTTCCCTACCCCTTCCATCTCCCAGACTTACATTAAATGCCCTTAGAAGATATATAAACAAATTTGATGTGGAAAATGCCCCTCTCCATTTTTCTCAAGCACTAGTGAAGTCATCCTAACCCACATCTCCTGCTTCTGCCTGCCCAAGCAACCTCTACCCACCCCCATTCCCACTGCCGCTTGGTTCATCAGGGAGAAACTTCTAGGCACTGTGCTTTCTACTGGATATGCAGGCCAGAAGCAGCAATCACGATGCATTTTGAGTTATGTTTAAGAGTTGGCTAGATCCTTCTGTCTGGAGAATAAGAACTTATCTTGACATGGGCTTAGAACAGGTGAGCAGAAGTATTTCACATTTAAGAGATAGTGAGTTAGAGGAACACCTTGAGTCAGATTTGGGAGGTGAATTCCAAGTATCCATCCTGAGTTAAGCTCTGGGTCAGGAAGTAATTGCCCTTATCAGTGGGCTTTTATTGTTGTTGTTGCTTTGTTTGATTTTTTTGCATTAAAAAAACCTTTTTGTAAACAAGGACACAGAATGACCCATTGCAAAAATGATGCCCACAAGAAGTATATTGGAAACGAACTTTACAACTTCGGGGGTGGAGGGAGGGGCATGCAGTTGTGGCAGGTGGGGGAGGGAAGGGATAGTGGGGAAGGGGTAACAATAATCTACAAGTAATGTACTCATTGCCTTACTCATGAAACTGTAACCCTTCTGTATAGCATCTTTACAATAAAATACAATTTTTTTAAAAGCTTACATTTATAACTTCAAAAACCCTTCTTATTGTTTAAATCATATTTTACCTCATTGTTTCTGTAAAATTCTTTTTAAAACAATTTTTAACTTCAAATGGTTGTACAACGTAACATGTCTATTTCTGTGTTGAGTGCATTCTATTCTGAGTCACCCCTGGCCTCATTCTCTTCCTCTTCCCCTAAACTAAGGTTTTTCACAACCTTGATTCCCTCCCATCATTGATTCCCACCAAGTATCCATTATCTCTGTTTTCATCTTTGCCTCATTTTTAAGAAAGCAACGATTCTTCCAAAGTAGCAACTCATGAGGAAATATGTACAAAATTCAATAAATCCTTGCAAGCTCCTGGCTCCACATGGGGCTTTTATTAAAATTAGCAAGAATTAATGTGGGGCTGACCATTGTCCCATGTCAAGCGTAAAAAGCAAAAGTCACTAGTGAGTTGCCACAAAAGAAACTGTACTATCTTAGCTGCACTGAATACTGCTCCACGGGAAACGAGGCCTGCAGTCAATCTGGCCAAGATGAGAACTACGGAAGAATCTTCAAAGTTCTTTTGACATGCCTTCATGCAAACAGGCATGCCAATCCCACATTTTCAGTCAGTCTTTCACTGTTAACTACATGACTGAAGGAAATTACTTCACTTCTCTGAGTATTTAGTTTCTCATCTAAAAAGTGGCATGAAAACTAGTGACTGTGTTTTACTAGCTTCCTGAACTCAGATGTATATTGATAAACTATAAACTCCAAATGGATATTGATTGCAGTTGCCATACTTCTTTCCAGAGGGATCAAAATCACAGATGAAGGAACAGAAGGATATCCCTCACTAACTCTGCCAGCATTAAAATGATCAAATGGCCAGGCGAGATATAAATTTTCCACAAAAGATTTAGCTACAACAATAATTGTTGAAAACATGATAAATATATCATGAGGTTTGTTTCCTCCCTTCCATATCCAAGAAACCTAATTAAGTTAAATACGTTGGTCCTTGGAAACCTGACCTAGAATTATGCTGTCCTAACATAACCA
This sequence comes from Dipodomys merriami, assembly GCF_024711535.1. Classification (NCBI taxonomy): domain Eukaryota; kingdom Metazoa; phylum Chordata; class Mammalia; order Rodentia; family Heteromyidae; genus Dipodomys; species Dipodomys merriami. The sequence continues at coordinate 16,495,576 of NW_027206068.1, forward strand.
CGCAAATTCAAACCTATTTTTAGTCTTCTACATTTTAATAGAATAAATTTATTGTGTAATGTCTTATTGGATAGAAGTAAGCCTGGAGTTTAAATTATTTAACATCCCACAATTCCTAAAGTCTATAAAAGTAGCTGTAGGGAAAAACAAATCAATGGGCTCTTTGCAGAGTGACGGTTTGTTGCTGGTAAGGGTTAACTTTAAATAGATTGCAGGTTACAGGGTTTGTTCTAATCATCCACAAAAAAAAGCAAAAAAAATGTAGACATTTTTCTTCATATGTATCTGGATTTGAGCAAATTTGTCCTTGAAATGTGGTATAAATATCCTGGGTCAAAAGGCTTTGTTAATTATTGAAGACAAAAAATGGCCTCAAGGGGCTCACAAACCAAAAGTCCCATGATGCAAAGCACTTTTTGAAGTTCATTCCATTTCACCAGGAATATAATGTATGTGCATAGTTAGTCTGTTCCCATTGAAATTGAATTCTGCTGCAAAATTGTGTCAAAACCTCTTGTATTAACTTTATTTCTAGGCAGACAAAAGTTTTCAAAGCTGGCTTCGTGTATGTGACCTGTCATACAGGAACTTACAGCGTGGAGGAGGTCCTTGTTCTTGGTGAGTGCTACGTTGCCACTATCTCAAATTCACCATGATTTTTGAACAAGGAGCTCTGCATTTGGCAATTTGCTTTGTAAATTATACTGCCAGTTCTCAAGGCTAATAATATCTTTACTGAAAAGTAATATTAACTAGAACTGAGTAGTGAAACATCAAAGGATTTTTTGAGGTAAGTCTGTGATATTTAAAAGCAATAAACAAAGTCATACTTACCCCCAGTCCACCACAAGGTAATGAGGAAAAATACTTTTGAGAATCATCACCTATAGGGTTAGAAGACATGAAAACATACAGGTTATAAACACAAATATAGTAGGTTTAGTAGTGGCATGTATTTATGCAAAATATTATCTCACGTGGTAATTAACATTTGACTCAGAAAGACATTAATTATATTGAAGACAAACTTTCAGTAAAGTTAATGTCAGCGCAAACAGTTCTATCTATATGGACAGACGGGAAGCTCTCACAGCAAATGAATATAAATGTCACAGGTAAAATTTATTACAGCACATGAATGAACACATACAAATAAAATTTGGGTCCAATTTTTTAATTAACCTACACATTCATGTTGCGTATTATAATTTCAAAACTTTATAAATTCTGGGCAGTATCTCTGCCATTTACTGAATATATTTCTCCAGTGGTATTTTAAACCACAAGGTTTATAAAACCATACATGGGCATTTTTAACTACTACAAATATAAAATATTATCTCAAATGTACTTACTTATTCTTAATTTCTATTTCATTAAGTATTCTTATAAGCTAGAAATAGCTGAATTTTCTTAAGATATAAAGTCAAGTACCCCATAAGCCTTTCAACATCTACAATTTTTTAGACAAAACACTATAACAAAAGATAATACCATTTGGGAATCTGTATCAATGTAAATATAATAGTGATGTAAATATAAAAATTATCTTCTTTAAAAATATTTGCCACAGCAAGTGCTCATGGCTCATGTCTAGATACTCAGGAGGCTGAGACCTGTGGAGAACTGTGATTTGAGGCTGAGGCAGAAAATTCAACAAAACTCCATGTCTCAAGACTCCATCTCAAGCGGTATAGAGTCAGCTAAGCTAGCAATGCTGAGCAAATGTCAGATCCTGAGTTGAAAGCCTAGTACAGGCCGGGCGCTGGTGGCTCACGCCTGTAATCCTAGCTACTCAGGAGGCTGAGATCTGAGGATCGCGGTTCAAAGCCAGCCCTGGCAGGAGAGACCGTGAGACTCCTATCTCCAATAAACCACCAGAAAACCGGAAGTGGCGCTGTAGCTCAAGTGGTAGAGCGCTTGCCTTGAGCTGAAGAGCTGAGGGACAGCGCCAGAGTTCAAGCCCCATGACCGACAAAAAAAAAAAAAAAAAAAAAAAAGCCTAGTACAGGAAAACAACAACAAAAGCACAATAACATATACCAAAATTGTCATTGTGATATGCCCTACAACTGACATTTTATGGTTTTTGTAGTTATTTTATTAGCCTACACTTCAATTTTCTACATTCTACACTTCATGATTAGAGATAACAATGAAAAGAGCTCCTAAACCTCTAGCACTAAAATCTAATCTCTCAGTCAAGGGAGTCTGAAGATACTTAAGTTAGTCATTCATCAGATTGGTGATAGAACCAGATAAAAATTTATCTTTCGGTGCTGGGAAGGTGGCTCAGTGGTAGAGCGCTTGCCTTGCATGCATGAGGCCCTGGGTTCGATTCCTCAGCACCACACAAGCAAAAAGAAAAAAAGCCGGAAGTGGCACTGTGGCTCAAGTGGTAGAGCACTAGCCTTGAGCTGAAGAGCTGAGGGACAGCGCCCAGGCCCAGAGTTCAGGCCCCCACGGACCAGACCCAAAATAAAAAAATTATCTTTCACCTACACCATTCATGTGTCTTAATAGGTGAAATAAACCACGTGGCATGTCAATAAAAGTTTACATAGATTATATTGTCAGTGAAAAAGTTTGTTTTGGAAATAATAAATTATATTAGTTGATTTGTTAAATGTCATTACTAGCAGTTAGAAAATAGCAAAGAAAAAAGCATGGACAAAACAGATATATTTAGTTATGTAGAGAGATCATCATAAAAGTATTAAACAATGAGGCTATAGGTCAGAGACAAAGCACTTGCCTAGCATGCACAAAGTCATGGGTTCAGTCCCCAGCATTATGAAAGGAAAGACTAACAACAATAAAAGGATGAGACATTACTAGGAAAAAATAAAGATAATAAGTCATAATGTTAAAAACTGGAATACTAGAAATCAGTAAGATGCTTCTAAAAACTTTAAGATGACAGTATGCAGAAGGTAGATTTCCTTGAGATATTGCTTTTACTTCAAATGTGCTAGACCTGGAGCTTGAACTTAAGGACCAGACTTTTGTGCTCAAGGCTAGGGTTCTACCACTTGAGCCACAACTCCACTTCCAGGATAAGAGTCTCATGGACATACCTGCCCAGGCTGGGTTCGAACTACATTCCTCAGATCTCAGCCTCTTGAGTAGCTAAGATTACAGGAGTAAGCCAAAGACAACCGCAAGCTTGTCTTTATTTACTTCTAAGAGTAGGTTGGAGCTGGCATGTTTGGGTGAAAAGTCATGATCCTGGCTTGATATTGCTTTTAACAAGGATATTTTTGTACCCTTGAATATGTTACAAGAATAAAACCATTGGTTACTTGGGAATTCAAATATGTACTCTGATATCTAAAGTTTGTTTTCATGATTATTTAAGAGATGAAAATAATATTACTAGATAATAAAAACGTTAAGACTAATTAAAAAGACTAAATCTTAAGACAAGGTTGGGAAAACCTTGTTTCCCAACCCTGCTAGCCATATAAGACTGAGAAATCACTTGGTATGTGACAAGATGGACAATCATACTTCTTATTGACTGCTCACAGCCTTCTGCCTGTATTGATAATTTTATATGGCCTAAACTGATATTAAAATATCTAAATGGTCCTTGGTATGAAAAAGGTTCCCTGCCATTGAATTAAGAGAATTAAAAAAATATAAGTGATATGCTTCTTAGGGTAAATTTACTTAGTAATGTTTACATACCAATACAAAACAGACAAACGAGAATTTAAATTTAGTTATATGCAAAATACTTTAAATTTGTTACAATCACTTTTTTTGTTAACAGCACTGCATTTTTTTATCAATAAAATGGTGTAATTTGGCTCATCACATCATAAAAGGAACTGGTAATAAGAGTGATAGGAATGTTAATGTTAAGGAAAACCTTGTAACAGAAATGATTGGACAAAATGTTTTCAAAATGCCTCCACACAAAGTTAGAAGTATTTAAAGAGATAAATGGTGCCTACTTTACAAACTAATACACAGCTATCTAATGACTGAAAGGTCCAGGCACTAAATTTTCATTTAAATCCTTCTCCTGTCTCTAAAATTTAACTATCAAGAGTATAATGGTCAATTTAACTCAGAACTGATACCTCTTTCATGTGTTGGGAAGGATTGAGTGAGGTATAGGAGTGAAAGGAATGTATAAAGAAAAAAAGTCTCGATTATGACTTTATATTCGAAGTGTCAGCTTCAACCAACATTTAGAAATAAAAAGTCAAGGGGGTGGCAGGGAGCGCAGAGGGAAAGTGGTAGAAAACAAGGGAGAGAGTAACATTGTTTGACAAGAAATGTATTTATTATCTTACTTATGGAACTGTAATTCCTCCTTCTCAATAAAATGAAATAAAATGTTTTTTAAAGAAGTAAATAAAAAGATAAGTTAGTTAGTACCAGTTGCTTACTCCTATAATCCTAGCTACCCTGGATGCTGATATCTAAGGATGGATGTTCAACGCCTGCCCTGGCAGGAAAGTCTGTGAAACTCCAATTAACCATCAAAGAGCTAGAAATGGAGTTTGTGGCTCAAATGGTAGACCATGAGCCTTGAGCACAAATGTTTAGGGATAGTGTCCAGGTCCTGAGTTCAAGCCCCCAAGACCAGCACTAATAATAATAATAATAACAATAGACAAGAGTTCAAATTTTAGAAAGAGCAAAAAGTAACTTTTAAATAGAACGGGATAATTCACTAGAACTAAGAAGAAAGACTATCAACTAACTACATGTTTGAATCCAACTGAAAAGTCGAAGTTGTTCAGATGTATTTTCAAAGTTGACCTCATGTTTGAACTAAGGCTTCACAAAATGCAACAGATGAGTGTATTCACAGTGTTGCCCAGATCACTGAGCAGTATCTGTTATCTATGAAATTCTACATGTATATAACATCTAACTCTATAGTCATCAATTACAAAAATATTATTTCTATTAATTAAAATTAATCAGATGAAAAGTGAATTTATTTATTATAAAGTGTTAGAAACCGAATCAACAGTACTTAGTACTTTCACCATGATTGCAGCATGTACCTTTGTCAAGTTCCAAATTATATATTGGAATTAATTTTAAATCCATCAATGTTAAAATGATACATATTTTAATATTTTTATTAAAATTGGAATTGTCAAATTTCTTTAATAAAAATAACACTGGCATGTTATAGAAAAGTTTATTTTTGTCCAAGATTAGATTTAATTTCCTTACTAAATAGGTAGGTCTTGCTCTTAAAATGTGGAATACTTGTTTAGTGACATCTTTTAAGAAAGAATGTATATGTTTATATTTATAAATTGTTTAATTCTAATTCATTCAAATAAAATCCAAGAATAGCTAGTCATATGACTCCATTGATTTATACTTTGGGACCAGAGTTAAAAACAAATTAGGGAAGATTTTTTTTCTTTATTGTTTTTTCTCTTTCTTTTCATTTCTTTCTTTCTTTTTTCTTTCCTTCTACCTTATTTCTCTCTCTTTCTTTTTTCTCCCTCCCTCCCTCTCTTCCTTCACTACCTTCCTTCCTTCCTTCCTTCCTTCTTTCCTTCCTTCCTTCCTTCCTTTCCTTTCCTTTCTTTTGTTCTTCCTTCTTCCCTCCCTTTCTCCCTCCCTCTCTGCCTCCCCCCTCTCTCTTTGCATCAATACTGGAGTTTGAATTCAGGACCTGGGTGCGTTCACTCTGTTTACTTTTTCTAAAGGATGGTGCTTTATCTCTTTAGCCATAGCTTCACTCTGGTTTTTTGGTGTTTAACTGTTGATAAGAACTTCATGAACTTTCTCACCCTGCCCATGCTGGTTTGGGACCAAGATTTTTCAGATCTCTGCTTCCTGAATGCTAGGATTTACAAGTGTGAGCCACTGGTACCTGGGTTCTTTTAACTAAATTAAAATTTATTCACATGGACATATCCCTGTGTTTAAATTTTTAAGTATTTTGACTTTATCAAACTATGAAAATTAAAATGTCTAGTTTACTTCATCTTTGTAGTTGGGTGGGTGGGACGATTAATTGATGTTAAAAATATTTATATCAGGAAGTGGCGCTGTAGCTCAAGTGGTAGAGCGCTCGCCTTGAGCTGAAGAGCTGAGGGACAGCGCCCAGGCCCAGAGTTCAAGCCCCACGACGGACAAAAAAAAAGAAATATTTATATCAGAGTGTCCACAGCAAAAAAAGAGATGTATTTTATATAAAGGAACTGCACACACAGACATTGTTTTCTTCCAAGATTCATGAGCCAGGCATAGTGGCACAGGCCTGTGATTCCAATGCTTGGGAGGCTGAGGTAGGAGGGTCATGTGCCTGAGTTGCATAGTGAAACTTTCCCTCAGCTACTACACCTAACCTGACCACATACATTTTTGAGAACACATTTTCACTCACAGGCCTTCACTACATGGATCTGGGGATACGAGGCAATCATTCGTAAAAAGCAGATGGTGTTTTCATAGATAATCGCTAACTTTTCCTTGTAATTGTTTTCACCTTGCTTATCTATTACAAGTCATATAAATGTCTCTCAAATTGTTAGGGTCAGTTAACATAAATAATTCATGAAATAATAGTGCACTAATTGAAAAGTTCAATCAATTTGAACTGACTCAATAAGGTCTGTTTGAAAAAAAGGACAAGAAATAGTCTTACCATATCCTAAAGAAACCTAAAATATAATCATTTCACATATATTTCTGTGTAATGTACTGTTGTTCAATTATAAAAGGTTATTACAAAATATGACTGTGTCAACTGTTTTGTTTTTTTTATCTTTTTGTACATTTATTTTTAATCATTGTTACCCTATCCCTCATTATCTCCTGCTAATGCTTTTGTGAATCTGTTGCTTCAACATATTTATATGAAACTTATATAAAGCCCTGAAATTAAAATTTTATTTTGAAGACTTGTACCATTTATTATGTTATTTAATTCCATTATGTAAGGCATACATTAAATAGATTATTAAAGATTTTAAAAGGTAGTATTCTAGGCATGCATAGTAATGTTTTCAATGAAAATAATGTGTACTGTTATCTTTCTATGTTAAGATCATAGAAAAAAAACCCTGAAACACACACACACACACACATATGCGTGTGCACACATACACACACACACACACACACACACACACACACACACACACGAGAAAGTTAAAGATCCATTTGCATAAGTGAATGAAAAACTCCTCTGTCTTTCAGTTTAAGCATATAAGCAAACAAATTGGACAATGCATATAATCCCTATTAGCAAAAACATACCATAAAACTGCCTTTCAAATGGTAGCTAATTTTAAAGTAAACATCCTAGAAAAGACATGCGTTGTCTTTTTCAAGTACAGAAATTTCTTAATCTGCATTGATTTCTGTGGTACTTAACTTGTTCCACAGTGCAAGGCAGTTGGAAAAAAACTGATTTCTTTGTCACACTGCTTGCCAAGTATTTTGAACTGACACTAGCACTGACTAATGATAGTTTTGGAATGTGCTGTTCTCAGTAGAATGGGGGCCCATACAGACCTAGAAGTATCCTGGGGTCCAGCTTCTGTCCATCCAGGGGGCTGGTGCCATATAACAGTGAGTGATGTTCAGAATGAATAAGCTGTATTTCCTCCAGGCTGGCTTTTCGACCTTGAATTCGCTGAAAGAAAACAACAGAAACCCACGGTCCTCCACTGACAATATTTAGAAGAAAATGAGACTTCGAGTAACATTTAAGATGATTAATAATGGGCTGAGTTTCATCATGCAGGAATGTGACACTGATTTGCTTGGTAAAGGACCATAATAATACATGAAAAATGAGCGTATGCAATGTTCAGATCCAATGGGATTGCTTATGCCTAAACAGACAATTTCACATAATGCATACGCTTTTTGGCATAAAGAGTAAATCTATAACAAAGAAAGTATTACTTGACTCTTGGAAAACTCACAGTTTCAAAGCAGGCTACAGTTTTCCAACAAATAAATTTGTTATGATCTTATTTTACACTTACTTGAAGAGGTTGCAACAAATCACTTATTTTTCATTAACAAAAAAATACCATTATAGTTTAATGTATTGGATTATCATTATCATAACTATGCAAATTCCTTCATGTGTGTACTTCTTGTAGAGACATTATTCTGAACTGATGTTTCCCAAAGCAGGTCCCCTGGGATCCACAGCAGTTCAGGATCTGTTTATCAACCCAATGGGGGTAAGGTCAGTACATAAATTTAGAGCAAATACTTAGAAACTTTCAGGGCTATTTGACAGATTTTTCCAAACGTTTTTTGGAATCTAATGAAATCTTCTATGCCTTCAATTTTAATTTCACTTTGTAGTATTTCATTTTAAATGGATTTTAATACAAGTGTTAATTTAAGACAGATTGGAAACTAAGCAGGGACAAAAATCACCATGCAACCAGTGACAATTGGGGACATTCTAGACTCAGTCCTTTTACTTTTTTCTTACTTTCTTTTTAAATTTTTAACACTTAAAAGAGGCAGACATGCACTCCACCCAACAAAGAATGGTCCTTCCTCCTAGACAGATCTGTGTGGTCATTAAACCTTAATTAGCCAACATGTGAAGTATTTTTCCTAGTCATATTTTTCAGCACATCTGTGAGTCCAATACACCATGAAACTTTTGGAAATTGTCACATTTCCCCAAAACTACATATTTCCCTAAAAGAACATATCACCACAGTCAGAAAGGTGATATTTAAAGTAGAGAACTGTAGTCAGATTCAAAGAGAATATGTGCAGGTAACGATTTCCTTCCAGGTTAATGACCAAGGATGCACCAGTTGACTTGAAAACACTCCTGTCTTTTTTCGTTAAATTGTTTAAACAGGGATACAGGTTGTCCCTTTGCAACAATGAGATGTACAAGACCCTATGTCAAAAAACAAACTTTACAATTTAGGTGCGGTGGGGAGGGGGGAGTGTAGTTGTGGAGATGGGAGGGAAGGGATGGTATGGGGAAAACAAAGAGGAGACAATAATGCTTGATAAGAAATGTACTCATTACCTTGCTCCTGTAACTGTAACCCTTCCTCTGTACAGTATTCTCACAATAAAACACTTATTAAAAATTAAAAAAAGAAACACTCCTGTCTAAGGACCAGGACAATCCCAGATTCAGCCTCCCTCCTACAAAGTGATAGGTCTGCTGGCAGATTGCTGAATGTTCTGTGGTTCACTGAGGGGACAGTTGGGAAAATTTCTATATGCAGACACTCAGGGCTTACTGGACAGGAGGCAGGGCTGTGTTTGTCATTAAAATAAATGATCAGGTCACAGTGAGGGAGGAATAGAGGATGTCTAAAGGGCAAACAGGAGAGTGATATAAAGCAGAAACTTCTAAAGATTGCCTGTATGTGCCAAATAAACAAACAAATACTTGTGGAATTTTCATTGCTATTGTCTTCAAGTGCCCTAATTTTGACATGATTACTCAGCATTGTATAATCTGATTTAAATTTCCAGGGAAAAAGAATATTATTAAAGAAATTACAGGGGCTGGGAAGGTGGCTCAGTGGTTAGAGTGCTTGCCTTGCATGCATGAGGCCCTGGGTTCAATTCCTCAGCACCACATAAGCAAAAAGAAAAAAGCTGGAAGTGGTGCTGTGGCTCAAGTGGTAGAGCGCTAGCCTTGAGCTGAAGAGCTGAGGGACAGTGCCCAGGCCCAGAGTTCAGGTCCCACGATCGGACCCGAAAGAAAAAAGAAATTACACTCAAGTTGGTAAGATGGGAATTCTCCATGAAGAGGACCAAAGTAAATGTAAGGATGGCTTTGTGGTCAGTTGTTATTCGGATCAGCACACCAATATTGTACTATATGCTTTACATATAAATATGGAATATGGAAATTTTTCTAAAGACCAGAACCACCAAAGAAGGAGAATGACAATACAAAATAAAATGAGCAGTAGAAACTCTAAAGTCACCATGATAGGGAATTTTTTTTTTTTTTTTTGTCGGTCGTGGGGCTTGAACTCTGGGCCTGGGCGCTGTCCCTCAGCTCTTCAGCTCAAGGCGAGCATTCTACCACTTGAGCTATAGCGCCACTTCCAGATAGGGAAATTTTAAATGCAAGATTTCAGTGGCTGGAAAATGCTTCGAGATACTAATGGTAACTCCATGTTTGGATCATCTGAAGTTGGAAAGAAAAGAGCACCAGAAAGTAGACTGTGACAACTAGCCTACAGTGTGTAATGAACACTGAAATAAAAGGGATTCTTTTTTTTTTTTTGTCAGTCGTGGGGCTTGACCTCTGGGCCTGGGTGCTGTTCCTGCACTCTTCAGCTCAAAGCGAGCGCTCTACCACTAGAGCCACAGTGCTACTTTGAGTATTCTAGTGGTTTATTAGAGATAAGAGTCCACATAGAGCTCCCCTATGACCCAGCAATCCCACTTTTGGGCATTTACCAGAATGATCACAAACAAGACCATACTACAGCTACCAGCACAACTATGTTTATTGCAGCATTATTTACCATAGCTAAGATATGGAACCAACCCAGATGCCCCTCAGTAGATGAATGGATCAAGAAAATGTGGCATATATACACAATAGAATTCTATGTCTCCATCAGAAAGAATGACATTGCCCCATTTGTTAGGAAATGGAAAGACCTGGAAAAAATTATATTAAGTGAAGTAAGCCAGGCCCAAAGAAACATAGGTCCTATGGTTTCCCTTTTTTTGCAATAACTAGTATACGTCTAAGACAAGCAGAAACTGTCAGACAAGTTGATGTTAGGCGAAATGAACCCCAAGATAAGGATTCAAATGCTTTTTTTCTTTCTTGTGATTGTTTCCAATATATTTATAAGATGCTTTCTTTGTTGCTTTGTATGTACCTAACCCAGGGTATAAGCCCTGCTTTCACTGTATTTGATGTTGGTATAATTTGTGGAGGGGAAGGGCAAAAACAAACTGTTTAAATAGGGATACAGGTGGACCCATTACAACAATGAGATATACAAGTCATTATGTTGAAAACAAACTTTACAACTTTGGTGGGGTGGAGGGTGGGAGGTGGGGGTGGTGGGAGGTTAGTGGTAGGGGGGATGGGGGTGGGGGTAGAGAGGGGAAGGGATGGGAAGGGGAAACAAAGGAGGAGGCAACAATGCTTGATAAGAAATGTACTCATTCTCTTCCATGGAATTATAACCCCTCTGTATGGTATTTTCACATTTTTTTTTGAAAAACAAGAGTCTCACATTTTCCTGTCCAGGCTGGCTTTCAACCACGATCCTCAGATCTCAGCCTCCTGAGTAGCTAGGACTACAGGCGTGAGCCATCAGTGCCCAGCATAAAAGGGATTTTTAGCTCTCATTTCTATGGGTCTATGACATCCTCCCCCACTACTATCACGTACACTGACAGTGAAACATTGATAATGTGAAACAATGGCAGAGCCTTGTTTTGACTACAGTGCCATCATAAATTTTCCTTGAATTCTCCACCCCTTCTCCTTTGATAGATCTAAATTGAATTTTTAAATCAGTAGTGGTAAATATTTATGTTTCACTCACTACTCATATAAATTTACATATCACATACTTCCATGTTTGTCTCAAGTATTTTTCGTATTCACCCACAATCCCATAGCCTTCCAGCTGAATGAGCAATCACACGTTTGAACAATGATCCAGTAACAAGATTCACTGTAATAGACAGTAGCACAAGTGCTAGTGAATCCTGAGAGGATACCTGTTGAACCCACTCAGCCGGTGCTAGCCGTGAGCATCTGGCCCAGCTTTGCAGCCCTGGCTTATTCTGAGCACCTCTAGACTTCACTTCACCATTAAAATGTACCTGTTCCTAAAGTTTTACTTTGTTTTCTCTTTCTTCTTCCTCTTTTACAACCTCTGGACTCTCACAAAATATTTTACATTAGTTTATTGAAATATTGTAGTCAGTACTTATTGAAAAACAGTTACATGTGACATGGGATATGAAAAGTATTCTTTTTTATATACTTTTTTTCTTTTTGGTCCTGAGGCTTGAACTCAGGGCCTGGGCACTGCCTCTGAGCTTTTGTGCTCAAGGCAAGAACTTCTACACACACTGAGCTACTGCAACTCCATTTCCAGCTTTTTGGTAGTTAATTAGAGCTAAGAGTCTCATCAGTTTTCCTGCCCAGGCTAACTAGTAACTGCAGTCCTCACATCTCAGACTCCTGAATAGCTGGGATTATAGGCATGAGCCACCAGGGCCCAGTTTATACATTTTTTTTTAGTCAGAATCTCTTTATGTAGCCCAAACTGGCCTTAAACTCAATATCATATCTTATCCTTCATATATATCTATATACACATACATATACACATGTCTATATATAAATATATATAGATACATATATGTACATGGTCTTGTACAAAAGGGTTGCCATACAACAAGTAGTTTATCCTGCTTGAGTTTTGTGATTATAGGTAAATGCTACCATATCCCAGAAAGAAGTATTTTTGGGGGGAATACTGGGGTTTGAACTCAGAACCTCCTATTACTGAGCAGACTCTCTACCACTTAAATGACATTCTCACTCTTTTTGCTTTAGCTATTTTTCAAATAAAGTTTCATGCATTTTGCTTAGGCTGGCCTAGACTATAATTCCCCCTATTTAAATAAGTAAGTTGACAGGCCCAGCGCTTTTTTTTTTTTTTTTTTTTTGTCGGTCGTGGGGCTTGAACTCTGGGCCTGGGCGCTGTCCCTCAGCTCTTCAGCTCAAGGCGAGCGCTCTCCCAGCGCTTTTTTATAAGATGAAGTCTCACTAACTTTGTTTGCCTGAGGCAGACTCACACTTTGATCCTGCTGCCTCCCCAATAGATAGAATTATAAATTTGCCCCAGCAGGCCAAGCAAGTACTCCTTTTGTTTCTGCAGCTGATAAAAGAGCAAGCTCTACCAGGATAGGATTTATTTCCACAAAAAGAGAGTAAAGAAATCAGCAACATTCCCACCTATAGGAAGAATTAGAAGAAAGAATATTTTGAGATTTGTATTTCACAGAGTCATTACTAAGGGAACTCAATGTATGACTAAGCTAAGAATTCTGACAGTTTAACTTCCTTCTTTCCTTCCCTCCTTCCTTCCTTCTTTCTTTTTCTTCCTCTTATCTTTATTCTTTCTTTCCTTCCATCTCTTTCTTTCTTTTCCTTACCCCCTCCCTTGCTACCTCCCTCCCTCCCTCCCTCTCTTCCTTCCTTCCTTCCTTCCTTCCTTCCTTCCTTCCTCCCTCCCTCCCTCCTTTCCTCCCTCCTTTCCTTCCTTCCTCCCTCCCTTCCTTCCTCCCTTCATTCCTCCCTTCCTTCCTTCCTTCCTGCCTTCCTTCCTTCCTTCCTTCCTTCCTTCCTTCCTTCCTTCCTTCCTTCCTTCCTTCCTTCCTTCCTTCCTTCCTCCCTCCCTCCCTTCCTCCCTCCTTTCCTTCCTTCCTCCCTCCCTTCCTTCCTCCCTTCCTTCCTCCCTTCTTTCCTTCCTTCTTTCTCTCCTTTTTCTTTCTTCCTTTCTTTTGTAGCACACAGGTTATTCTTCAGTAGTTTCATTCTACAAATGCTTTCATCAAATGCTTTCAATCTGTCACCTTCAACTTTCCTCTGATATGCAGATCGCTAACAGCTTCCATTTTTCATTTAGTTGTTCATTTGCTTCTGTTCAAATATAGATATTCTCATTTTATTCCTTCTCCTATTTTCTACTTCCTGTGTACTCTTAATTCCTTCATTTCTTTCTCAAGATGATTTCTACAGTCAAAGGTCAGAAGCATAATGAGTCACAAAATAGAGTAAAGTGCCCTGATAATCTTAATTTAGGGATCCACTGGTTTCCGTTCTCAGAGATACTTAGTCTGCCAGATGTCTATGTAGAGTTATCTATGATATGCTGACCAAAATGATTTTTGAGAATTCTGAGCATGCTGGAACACTCAATACTTAAAAAGAAAGAAATTCATCTGGGGAGTTCTTGTGAGATACAAACATGGATCTAGAATAATTTACCAGTATGGGCCTCAGAACAAAAGCTTATAGCTCTTGCCTATATCCTCTTAATAAGGAAGCCGTGTGAGATAGGACAGTGTTCTTTTTGAGTGATTCCTTGTGACTTGGGTTCAGTGTCTTTCCTGGGAATACAAAGGAGCTAATGCTCAACCAGTACTCACTCTGCTTAGAAATACGATTGCAGTCAGTCCAGGCCCCTAAACAGTTTCTATTCAGGATAAAAGTTTGAATCAAGTCATTAAAAATTACCATATCATTGAGTCTCACAACACACCACGAATCTTTCCTGAAGAAATAGTCTCTCTGAAATAAAGCCGTTAATGCAAACTGATTATAGAAGGAATGTTCTGAACATGATCTACAAAGTCATACTGTGACAGGATAAAACACAGCCTAACCCACACCCACCCACACACAGAGCACACACACGGTATACATTCATTTTTTTTCTGCCAGGGAACAGGGAAAAAAGGAAAGAGTTCTATTCCTTCCCCTCCTGTGTTCAAAGCCTGGATTGAGGCCAGTGTCCTAATCAGTTCTCATTGGCCCTGGAGGAATCAGAACCTTTTGTAAAATATAATAAAGGGCATAAAATCATGATAAAATGCATGAAAAAGCAGTGCCTTTGGTTAGGGAACTAGAAATAATTTAGCAGAACAGATGGATTGCGTTGGTTTGGTATTACTGAGGACATGAAAGGACTCATTTTGTGGCGGTTCCAAACTAAGAGAAAATGTCCAACTTAAATTTGTCAACTCAAAGTACCTGACTCCACTGGGGAGACTCCATTTTCTTTAATCATTTTCAAAGTACTGACATAGTCGGCAAGAATTTCTACTGAAATATCTCATTTTCTGCAAATATTTCATCCATTATCCCTAAATAGAAAGACTGCATTTTCATTTTTCCCCAGAAATCCACAGAACCACAAGTATTTGGTTTTTTTATTGATTATAAATGACATATTGGTGTTGATATTACCTGGTATTATAAATATCATACTTACTATTTAATGAGTCAGGTCATGGCCTATTGATTATTCCTGATGCACTGATTTTTCTGCTCTTATACAAATACTGTATAACAATATTATTTCTCATAGCCAATATGCTATGATTCTTTCTGACTTTTCTCCCCACTTACATAATTTCTTTTCCTATTGATGGAAAATGACAACCTAAAGCACTCACCTTCCTCTTGACAGCCTTATCTTCAAACTGTCCTCACTGTAGAACCTACTGAACCATCTCCCTTTCCCTTCCCCTTGAATAAACGCACCAATGGTCTTAGAAGAGAGCCTGAGACCAAGGCCACGTCTGATGCTGATGCCCCTGATGAACACTGAGGCTGTTGAGACCTTGAAAGTCCTCAGTCAAAATAATATTGCTCACCCACCCCTGCCTCTATCTCACCCTACTTCCATCTGCCTCCTAGTGACTTGACTCTGCTTAATTTTTAAAGAGTTACTGTAAGGGTTGGGGGCATTTCCCCTTCAGCCATGCTGAAGGAGACTTGAGTCCCCCTTCCCAGGCTTCATTCCCTGAATTAAATCAGTTGGTCTGTTGAGCTTGCTTTCTTCCCTTTATTCTGATACCTTCATGACTCAGTTTCCTTACACCTGTCCCCATCAATGTGTAATACCTCTTCTCCTTGAGATTGTCCTCAGGAAGTGAAGTAAAAGAAGGAAAGAAGCTATGAAGCAGGCGGGAAGACTACCACACTTTTGGTTCTTTCTCTTGGCCACTTGGAAAGAAAAGGCATTGAGTTAGAAATCTTGAATTCTAGTTCCAATTGTTGCCTAGACTTAGCATGCCTAAAGCTAAAACATGACTGTAGACTTCTATTTCAATGAATTATTTTGAAGTTTGTTTTTAGCATTAAATGATACGATTCCATGGTTTAAAACATAACCAATGAAAATTCAGAATACACTTTGCTTTGATTCATAAATTTTTTAAACAAATATAATTGCAGTGATTAAAGCAAGAGAAATTTCACAAGAAGACAACTCTACCTTGAAGCACATTTCTTGTAAAAGAAATCACCACTGAAAATTGGGTAACTTTTTCAGAGCTTATATTCCTATTTTATGGCATCTAAAACATACTTTTTTTTTCTTTTTGCTGGACGTGGGGCTTGGACTCAAGGCCTAAGGGCTGTCCCTGAACTTTTTTTTTTTTTTTTTTATTAAGGCTAGCACTCTACCACCTGAGCCACATTGCCACGTCTAGCTTTTTCTGAGAAGTTAATTGGAGATAAGAGTCTCACAGATTTTCCTGGCCAGGTTGGCTTCCAAACAGTGATCCTTAGATCCCAGCCTCCAGAGTATCTAGGATTACAGGTGTCAGCTGTACCGGCACCCTGCTACTTTCCCAAATTCATAAATATCTTTGGGTATGGCACTCCTGTGTTTGTTTATCTATATGTTCATTTGTTCTGTCATTCTGGGATTGAACTCAGCTTGTACAAGGCAAGAGCTCTCCCACTGAGCTATATCCCCAGCCTGCCCTTCTGAGTTAATACCACCCTGTCTCTCAGATAAATGCTCACTTCTGTTGCTCTCATTTCCAACTATTTGACCTTGTTGCCTGTTTCCCTCTACTTTGTTGAGTCCATATTAACAATTTTAATTTTTGTTAAAGTAGTCATTAATATCAACTCTGTCTTGGTATGCTTCCTAAGTCCAGAGCTTCTAATTAACCTTGTTTGGGCACAGCCATCCAAAAGATTTTAATAGTCAACCTAGATAAGGAACCATATACAAATGAATTCAACATTGCCACTGTGTGACCATCATTTGTAACTATGGCATAATTAAAATAATAATATGGGGAGTTCTTTCTTGGCTTCAAAATATTAAGTACATCCCACTTGTCTTAATTATTACTTGTTCACTCATTAGTATTTATTTTAAAATATCTCAATAGAGTATTTTCTAATACATTTCAGAACAATAGCAAATAACATTCAATATTAAGGATTCTGGAGAGGTAATGAGTATATATATATATATATATATATACATGAATATATATACATATATATCTCATATCTCTCATATATAGTGTCCATATATACACAATACAAATTATATATGTAATATAATATGTATACTTATCTATGATAATATGCAATATATAATACATATAATATATACTATATATTTTAAGACTTTTTTTACATTGTGTGTGTGTATATGTGTGTGTGTGTATATATACCAGTCCTGGGGTTGTACTCAGGGCTTGAGTGCTGTCCCTGAGCTTTTATTTTTGCTCAAGACTAGTGCTCTACCACTTAAGCCACAGTTCTTATTCTGACTCTTTGGTGGTTAGACATCAGAGTCTCATGGACTTTCATCTTCCGGCTGGCTAAGAACCATGATCCACAGATCTCAGCCTCCTAAGTAGCTAGGATTACAGGTTTTTGTCACCAGCACCCAGATTTCTTGATTTTTAAATTATTATGTTCATGGGGGGGGGAAGCCATCACTTAGTTGAGCTAAGTTGTCACAATTTTATGCCTTGTACATATTTTAAAAATATGACAACTATTTTAATGGATCGGTTTAATGTGTTAGTATTAGTATTTTTAACATAGTAGTGGTGTATACAATTAAATTCCTTGCAATAAATATTTTGTTACTTGAGCACTATACTTTTTAAATGGCTAAAAGATGTGTAACTATTCATTTTTATGAAAAAAGCCTTAGTGTTGCTTTGTTTGGACTTTTTATTTCTCTATTAGTTCCTTTGTAAAAGAATTTTAAAGTTCTAAACCGCCTAAGTTTGAATACAAGCTGCAGAGTCACTTTGATGTCTTTCTCTGGCTGGGCCCACTTGCTGAGAAATACAAATGTCTAAGCCCAGTAGTACATGTACCCTGGTTTTCCCATCACATCTCAACAATTTGCACACACAGCTCCCCCATACCACAACATCCTTATAACGATTTACAGGACTTCTTGAGTTTCTTACTGTGTGGTTAGATTCTAAGACACAAACACATTTTAAAAAGTTTTTGTGCAAAACCAAACGAAACAGTAAGCTGTTATGTGCTGCCATCTAGTTAGACTACTCTATAAAACAAATGTTTAATTGAATTTCCATGAGCTGGCGAATTCAACACTTTGCAATCTTGATGTCAAAAAACCTGTGCATTCCAAAAGTGTTTCTCCAGGAATTAATAAATTTCCTTATGTGAATTTGAAAAGGGAATTGTTATGTCACTTGAGAGTTGCAGGGAAATGCTCTGGCCCCAAGCTGTGGGGCATCTTAGGACCTTATGCTCAACTTGCTCTCCACTTTTCTCCTTAGAACTGCTGAGAAATCCCAGAAGGGCCAACAGTAGCTTGGTTTCATGTCCCAGAATTGTTTGGTAATTACTTTGTGTTGGCACTTGAATAAAAGAGTTAAAACATTTCAGCACAGTATGTTGCTTAAGGTTTTTAACTTAAGAATTAAAGCGAAACAAAGTTATTCAATATTAGTCACAAAGAGGCAATGCAAATTCCACATAATGTGTAATCCAACTAAAGCATTCTAAAATGTTATTATTCCCCCAAACAAATGTGAGAGCAAGCAAATGTCTGTGGGTGGCTTGGTGGGGCTGGGAGTCAGGAACACTTCTGGAAAAACAACTGCAAATACATTTCTAACAGATGATGGGTCAATCGTGTGTATGTGTGTGTGTGTGTGTGTGTGTGTGTGTGTGTGTGTGTGTGTGTGTGTGTGTGTGTGTGTGCCTATCTGTCTGCACACTAAAAAGTGCATTCCTTCTTTCCTCAGGAGCACCCACACACACGTTTGCAAACTAGGCTACCTAAAGACAGCCTATATCTGAAAAGGACTCCAAAAGTCCCCTCCAGATCTATTTCTCATGGTGACCCAGAAAGCTGCTGGTATTGGTTTTTTGTTTTCAACAAAGTCACTAACCAAAATATGAATGATTCAATAGGGGAAAAAATTAAATAGTATTGGGAGGAAGGACTGCTAACCGCCTCAATGCTTTTAAAACAGTGCCACATCATGCTAAAAGAAGTTAACCCTTGTAATCTAATATAATAAGCAATAAAGTTTTCTCTGGCTGTTAATCAGGAGTAGTTAGGAGGGTACTTCATGCTATACTTTACAAATTAAGAGCACGACATCCTAAAATGTTAGTCTATTCATGAGCAGAGCATGTTAATAGCACAAAGGAACTTACCTATTTTTATTTCATACAGCATTAAAACTGGAATATATCATAGCACATACCCTGCCTAACTAACCCTCACATCTACACATGAGAAAAACAATCATCACCAAAGCTAAATGATTTGATGGAAGCACACAGATATCTAATGAAAGAATAAGGTTAAAGATTTAACCTCATTGGAACAAATTCCAATGAAGGAATACATTTTGATTAGCTGGATACTTTGCTAAATGAATCAATATAATACAAAAGTTTGATTTGTGGATCAATCTATTATTTTGAAATGACAGAGGCCATGTCCTGTTTTCAAAATATCATCTCTTTTTGTTATTTTACTGTTATTTTGTCATTGCAAAATTGACAGCTGCATTGGCTAAGGAAAGCTGACTTTTATCTCTGTGATTCAGAAGTAAAAAATTCCTATCTTTTGCCCCAGGGAAATTCTAGCCCCAATATACAAAAGGAACTTGAATAAAGACAAGAGAGAGGGGAGGAGAGTTTTTCAACACAAGATAAGAGATACTTTCTCTTTCACACTCCTCTTTCCCCTAATACACAACGGCTCCAATTCTTACAAAGTTAGGCAAATTTTCAAAATAATTATTAGATCGCTTGAATACTGAATAGTGGTATAGATTCTATGACTTCTGAGTAGCTGGTTTGAAATGCTCTTATAATCTCTTTTACGTTCTTCCCTGCTGTTCAGGGTAAAATAAATAGAGAAAAGAAAACTGTTCGTTAAAAACTCTCTTGGGCTGGGAAGTTGACTCAGTGGTAAAGCGCTTGCCTTGCATGCATGAGGCCCTGGGTTCCATTCCTCAGCACTACATAAGCAGAAAAAAAGTTGGAAGTGGCACTGTGGCTCAAGTGGTAGAGCGCTAACCTTGAGCTGAAGAGCTGAGGGACAGCGCCCAGGCCCATAGTTCAGCCCCAATGACCAACAAAAACAAAAACAAAAACACTCTCTTGCTAGGCGCTGGTGGCTCATGCCTGTACTCTAAACTACTCAGGAGGCTGAGATTTGAAAATGGAGTTTTAAAGCCAGTGCAGGCAGTAAAGGCCATGAAACTCTTATGTCTAATAATCCACCAGAAAACTAGAGGACGCACTGTGCTCAAGTGGTAGAGTGCTTGCCTTGAACTGAAGAGCTGAGGGATAGCGCCCAGGCCCACAGTTCAAGCACCAGGACCAACAAAATAAACAAAAACCTCCTTTTGTTTCTGTTTTTATCTTTCTTTTCCTTTTGTTTTTATCTTTTTTTATTGTGAAAATACCATGCAGAGGGGTTACAATTACATGGGCAAGGTAATGAGTACATTTCTTATCAAGCATTGTTGCCTCCTACTTTGTTTCCCCTTTCCATCCCTTCCCATCTCCCACCCCGCCACACCCCCACACCTCGTCACCTCTGGCCAAAGTTATAAAGTTCGTTTTTCGACTTAATGACTTATACATCTCATTATTGCAATGGGTCCACCTGAATCCCTATTTAAACGGTTTGTTTTTGCCCTTCCCCTCCACAAATTATACCAACATCAAATACAATGAAAGCAGGGGGGAGCGGGGAGGGACATACAAAGCAACAAAGAAATCATCTTATAAATATGTTAGAAACAATCACAAGAAAGAACAAACATGTGAATACTTATCTCAGGGTTAATTACACCTAACATCAACTTATCTGACCTTTTCTGCTTGTCTCAGACATATACTAGTTATTGCAAATAAGGGAAACCATGGCACCTATGCATCATGAAAATGGCAATAATTCCCAAGGCTATCTACAAATTCAATGTGATACCTATCAATATTCCAACCTCATTCTTCAAGGAAATAGAAGAGGCAATCCAAACATTCATATGGAACAATAAAAGATGCCGAATAGCAAAAACGATCCTCAACAGAAAGAACAGAGCTGGAGGAATATCAATACCAAATTTCAAACTCTACTACAAACTATAGTAAGCAAAACAGCTTAGTACAGGCACAAGAACAGACCTGAGGACCAATGGAATAGAATTGAAAACCCAGAAATGAACCTACAGACATATAGCCATCTAATCTTCAATAAGGGAGCTAAAAAATAGAATGGAAGAAAGACAGCCTCTTCAGTAAATGGTGCTGGCAAAACTGGTTAATCACTTGTAGAAAAATAAAGCTAGTTCCTTATATATCACCCTACACCAGAATCAATTCCAATGGATCAAAGACCTCGGAGTCAAAGCAGACATTCTGAAAACATAGGATGGAATAGGAGAAAACCTAGGCCTCCTTGGCACAGGCCGAAATTTTCTTAATAGAGACCCAGAAACACAACAAATCAAAGAAAGGTTGGACAAATGGGATTGCATGAAATTGCAGAGCTTCTGAGTATATTTCTTATCAAGTATTGTTGCCTTCTCCTTTGTTTCCCCTTCCCATCTCTTCCCATCTCCCCATCCCTTCCCCCCACCCCTGCACCAAAGTTGTAAAGTTTGTTTTTCGACATAATGTCTTGTACATCTCATTGTTGCAATGGGTCCACCTGTATCTCTATTTAAACAATTTGTTTTTTTCCCTTTCCCTCCACAAATTATACCAACATCAAATACAGTGAAAACAGGGGTTATACCATGGGGGAGGGACATACAAAGCAACAAAGAAATATCTTATAAATACGCTAGAAATAATAGCAAGAAAGAAAAAAGACATTTGAGTCCTCATCTTGGGGTTCATTTCGCCTAACATCAACTTACCTGACCATTTCTGCTTGTCTCAGACATATACTAGTTATTGCTTTCCATTTCCTAACAAATGGGGCAATGTCATTCTTTCTGATGGAGACATAGAATTCCATTGTGTTGGTGGAAGTGTAAACTTGTTCAACCACTTTGGAAAGTAGTATGGAGGTTCCTCAAAAAACTCCACATAGAGCTCCCCTATGACCCAGGAATCCCACTTTTGGGTATTTACCTGAATGATCACAAACAAAACCATGCTAAAGCTACCAGCACAACTATGCAGATTTACCATAACTAAGATATGGAACCAACCCAGATGCCCCTCTGTAGATGTTTTTATCTTGTATGGAGCTAAATATCTCAAGATAATATGCACTTAGTTAATTACTTCTAATTTCCAATTTGAATGTCCCTAAAAATTGTCAAAGATACAAAAGGATATTAAAGTCCTAAATATCTCAAAATGAATTAGGTTTTAATGATTTTAAAATCTGAATTTCATGGCTTTAAAAAATTAATTTGCATTTCTTTTATGGCTAGGGAGGTTGATCATTTCTTCATGTGTCTATAGGCCATCCTTCTTTCCTCTTCAGAGAAGTTTCTCTGTAAGTCTTTAGCCCACTTATTTATTGGTCAGTTGTTTATTCGAGGATTTGTTGTTGGAGGATTTAATATTTTGAGTTCCAGGTATATTTTAGATATGAGACCCTTGCCCTTGTATGGCTAGTGAAGATCTTCTCCCAATCCGTGGGCTTTCTATTGATCTTGCTAGCTATGTCCTTTGCCATGCAGAAGCTCTGCAATTTCCTATTGAGCATTGTTACCCCCTCCTTTGTTTTCTCCTACTAACCCTTCCCTCCTCATCTCCCTCCCCTCTCTCCTGCCCCAAAGTTGTAAAGTTGGTTTTCCACATAGTGTCTTGTATGCCTCATTGTTACAATGCGTCAACCTGTATCCTTGTTTCAGCATTTTGTTATTTCCCTTCCCCTCCTCAAATTAGAAAAATGTATATACAAGATGCAGGGCACTGGAATGCTTGCCTCATTTTCATCATTCAATCCCTATGATGGACCCTTTGACTGATCACCATGTTGTTGGTATCACATCAATCAGTGCTACAGGAGTTGAATAATCCAATTTGAAACTATACCAGACTAAAAATAAAATGATATATGGTGAGAAAGGAATGATAATGGCATTTTTGCATTACTAACAATGTGAACCATTCTACTGTCCTTTTATCTGTATACTTTGCTCCTTTAGAAAATCAGGAAAACCACTAGTAGCCTATGATCAGCCACTGCCAGTTTGGCGTGGTTGGGAGCAAATCAGCAGAGACCTAAACAAGGAGGGGGGGGGAATGTAAGCACCAATGTCTTAGCTGGCAAAAGCATCAAAAAAAAATGTTGATCAGGAAAACATCTCTAGCAGATACAAACAGGAGTCAGGAAAGATCTCATGAATCAATTCATTTTGCCTGTTACGATCAGTCTACCATGAATAAATCTCCTTGCTTGTATTTTATTTATACAGTATGGGATTATTTTAAAAAGAGAATAGTTTGGACTCTAGATTGCACTGTCAAAAATGTAGATTCTCTAAAGACAGCTTTAAGATTTAACCAGAGAAGCCAGGCTCTGGTGGCTCACACCAGTAATCCTAGCTACTCAGAAGACTGAAATCTGTCAAAGCCAGCTGGGACAGAAAAGTCCCCATGAGACTCTTATCTCAAATAAACTACTCAAAAAGCCAGAAGTGGCTCTATGGCTCAAGTAGTAGAGTTCTAGTCTTGAGTCCAAAGAGATCCAGGGACAGTGCCCTGAGTTCAAGCCCCAGGACTAGCAAAAAACAACAAAAAAAGATTCACCAGAGGAAGAAAGCCCTCTGACATGTAAAATGGATGGGCACTGGAACATGATGGGTAAGGTGTCTTCACTGAGAAAAGAAGCAGGAAATAACTCTAGCTCATTTTCCTTCACATTTCCTTCACATTTCTCAGTAGAGGATACATTTTATCCAACTTAGAACTTTAAGTATAAAAAAACACTTGGATAATTCCATCCTAAACACATAATAAACTTGTGAGACTAAGTTGGCACAAGTTGCTTTGGTTTAGTCATTCACAATCTTAACTGCTGAATGACCCAATAAATATCACTACTGGTTTATCTCCATAGGTGAAAATATATAAAGAAAACATTTATCCTTAAAAACTAACAATAGATGAGTGGCTTTGGCATATTCAGTCAATTTTTTTGTAGTGTGCAGAGAAAGATCACAGTGATCCAACTCACACTATCAAATATAGACAAGTGTACTTGACCTGAGGACCGTTCTGTCTGCATCAGCAACTTAATTTCAACCAAAATTCTTTATAGATTTAATGTAGTCTCAATGTTTCCATGTTCTCATGCTATAATCATAACTAAAATAATATTCATTTATTTTTTCCCGAGTAATTGATCTCTATAAGACAATGGACAAATCACAATGTCAGTCTATAAGAGCAGGGGCAGACATTATCTACCTGTGAAAATTAAATTCCAGTTAGGGCACATGATTAGAATGTAATATAGATCCAATAAATTATTTTAAGTTAATAAATGCTCAAATGAGAAGAGAAAAGATAAGGAAGGTATATTTATTTGGAAAGTGTTTCAGATTTAGATGCAGAATGTTACTGGATTTTAGGCAACAAAAGACATTTATAGTAAATAAATAGCTGCTAATCAACTTCATATTTTGCAAATTTGACAATGTGAGTTTTTCCAAATTGATTTCAAATTTGTCTATCAGCCTTTGAAAGACTAAAGAAACATAATTTTCTTTGTAGAAATGAGACTCACTAGCAATTTGCAAAGTTTAAAGAAATACTGACACAATAAAAATGTTCAAACCTCTACCATAAACTTTAAAATATATTAGTAAATAGTCACTTCAATGAACAGAAGAGACTTTTCTTGGTAACTAGACAGTTCATCTTTTAAATGTATTCTTTTCCATGAGGTCAAATTACCATATATCTAAATTCAAAATTCGTATTGAGAAAGAACAATTATTCCTTAGCACTTTGTAAAGTTAATCTTTCTGAAAAAATTAACTCAGTAAATGTTGCCTATTTGTAAAAAATATTGCCACCATATGTACATAGTAAAAGTCACAACAGAATATTCACATCTGGCTCTGCTCAGTCCATTCACCCTGAGTACCTACTGTGTGTCTAGCTCAGAGTCAGCTGGTAAGCCCTGTGCTATTTGTGTCTATGAGGAACCATCAATCACCCTGTTTGCACTATGTGGTTAACATTTTCTACTACTACTGAAATGAATACTGACCTCTTTACATGATTTATTTAAGTAAGTCAAAGAGTGTGGCCAATTCAGGATTACCTCACATTTATTTAGCAGCCCAGTTTCTTGTAGCCGTGACCAGATGCTCTGTATTCTTCCAGCGTGCTCTGGGTGGGTGGTGGAACTGCCACAAATGCACTGGTGCTTCAGCATCAGGGGATCATAGGCAATTCCTTCAAGACAAAGGAAGCACAGCCCAAGATTGAGTAATGATACAAGCTAGTCAAGATACTCCAAAAGCCATTCTTCCCAAAGTAAATTTCACAAAAAAGAGAAACAATCTGTATCACAAAGGTATCAGGTCCACCTAAGAGATAGCTAGTCACGTATATCTTCATCTTCATATATGTGAAAACCTTCAACTCATGGCATGACCAGAACCTAGATTTTAGTTTCCTGACCCTTCAAAGTAATATTAAAGGTGACAGTTAAAGAAATTTCATACACATTTATAAAAATATATATTCTATAAACTAATATTACTAGTGCATAAGATCATTCTGAATTGTTTCTTGGTAAATAATTCAGTAGACACTTAAATTTTCTTGTCAAAGTCACAAAATGAGATGTGTTTTTAAATCATGAATCTATTGAATGAGAATTTTTTTTGTAATTGAAAATGGTGTGGGTCATAAAGAGGCCCTAGAATGAATAAGCAAATTTAACAGTCATAATTTACATTAGGGATCAGTTCTTGGAATAAACTGGAAACATTTCCAACTCCTTCCCTCTACTGTAATACAGATTCATCAAGGTTGAACAGAAAAGTTTCTTCTTGCTAACTTTTTTTTCCTTGTAATTTAGGCTGTTACATAAACATGGCTAGTGTTATTCTTACAATATTATGGTATACTTGAGCCAATTCTTTTTAAAATGTATGTCAAGGATGGAGGAGGAATTATCTGACAATAAAGGATGAAGCATATAATCATGAAGAATATAACCATGTATATATAAATGTATAACATAAGAAGCAAAAATATAATTAAAAAGTAAATATAATTAATATGTAAAAATATACCACAAATTATTTCTGAATCAGGATATTTTTAAAAATTCAATAAATATAATTTTTCAAAATTTAGTAGAGGTTTCATAGATAATAAATAAAATCCACCATCAGAGCTTAGCTTGTCATGATTTAATTAGATCCTGCTATGGGAAAGAGTCTATGAGAGTTTGATGAAATGAATTATTAAGGGTGCATAAAATATGACTTTTTGAAGCAACAAGTTAGAAGACAATTATAACTCTGGAACATTTTAAGAGGCTTTCTACCCATAAGCCTATTCCTTGGGGAGAAAAATGTTGCTTACAAAATTGCTTGGCATAAGAAATTATTGAACCTATCAAATCTCTGCCAATGAATGACTATCAGAGTAGATTTTTGGGGGAGGTGGGGGATCAGGAGAAGTATACATGATAAGAAAAAAAAGACAAAAAATCAATTTAAGAGCAGATAAGTACCAGTAATTTATATTGCAAAGTAAGTTTAATTAAATAAATTTTCTTCTTCTTTTGGCTCACATTATTGTGTTAGAAGATTGTTGGGAGACTATTTTCCCTTGAGTGTGCTAAATTCATGCAGAAGAATGACATATGCATTTTGAAGCCATGTGGTAAAAATTATGTAAAAGAAAAAAATAGTGTTTTATGGATCTAAATAATGTCCATTGTTAAGACTCAAATTACTTCAAAACCTGTCTTTTTGCCTGTCCTTGACCAACTAATATTTTCATCCTCAGTCTTGGCATGTCTTCTGAGCAGCATACATGCACGCTTTATTCCTCAGTTGCCCTTCCAAACTTTCACGTAAGTATCTTATGGCTTTCATAAAGTGAGAACTGCACTCAGTTTTCCCCCTTTCACAAAGGACATCAGGATTCCTCATTACTCATGCCAGAAACGTTAGTGTCCTCTTGACATTTCCACTCCTAGAAACTAAGGGAGAGCCTGCTTCCCCTCCAAAACAGATATTGAATCATTCATTTCTTATCTCCACTGCCCAAAGCACACATAATCCCAAGAACCATTATCACTAATCTGAACTCCTGAAATAGCATGGTAACTAGCTACCTGACTTTCACTCCATTGCATTGGCCACACTGCATTAGCTACTTTTGCTTAAATACTTAAGGGACTTTGCTGAGGAGATTGAAATGCCCCAAGGACAGCACAGCTACCGCCCCTGCCTACCTCTCCACCTTCACTGCACATACCACCTGCCTTTATCTCTAGCACTCCTTCCTCCATTCCTCAAAAACATCAAAACCATGTCAGTGTTGCATCCTCAAAACTCTGTTCCTTCTATTCCAGAAATTCTTCTGATCTCCATTACTCCAACCTTCATCCATATAATTTCTTCCTATTCTTCAAGACTACTTACTTATTTGTTTATGTGTTTGTATTAGAATACAGTAATTGTACAAACAGGTCGATCCATTGTGACATATTCACACACACACACACACACACACACACACACACACACACACACACACACACACACACACACATAATGAATCCCTATCAATCTTGCCCCCTCTATAATTCCCCCTTATCCTTCTCCTTGCTTTCCAACACAAGCTCCACGGACCTCGTTATTTAATTTACTTGCCTACAAACAAGATGTTTCAATCATATTCATCCTCATTTACCCTCCTCATTGGCCCCACTCTATCCACACCCTTATCAGCCTATTTCTCCTTCCCAAACCTCCAACTTCCTGTTGATCAAAAGCACTCACTGAGATTCTTTGTTACACTCACATAATTGCAATGTCTTTTTAAATGTCACTTCTCCAACAAAGCATTTCTGAGACCACTAAACTACATCTTCTACTACTGTGTCTGATTTCTAAGCTTCCTCTAAATTTCCTCCAGAGCATCGATGACAAAATCGATGATAAAATTTTGTTACGTGTACTTTTTTTTACTTAGATGGTTAGATCTTTGAAAGCACTGATGATAATTCTATGGATTACTTTGAATTACCAGTCTGAAATCATGTTTGGAAAAAGGTTCTCTGAAAAGTCCTCTAAAGTATGGTGCAATGAATGAATTAAAGACACAAATATTTCCCTCACAAACTTGTCTGCTTTTCCTGCTGAATCTAATTTGTGCATTTTCTTGGCCTTCTAAAGTTTATGTTGCCTTTCCTCCTTAACATTCTACCTTCTACTAGATATGCCTTTCTTCGAATGAACAAGTACCTCTACTATAGGCATTAAGTAAATTTAGCTTTGTATTTCTACAACTATTTTACACAATGTCCATTTTTTCACTTTGTCCAAAATCCAATAGGATTTTTGCATAAAGTCAAATGGGATGACATTTAAAAAGCCATAAATAAAAATTCAGGGAGGCAAGCAGACATGGAGAATAATATTCAAAAGAAAAACTTACACAAATCTTAGATATCTTACGCAGAGGTGTTTTAACAGTTCAGATTTATCAAGCAATTATTAGTTGCTATTACATAAACAGGAGCAATTTAACAATTTAACTTTCAACTACAATTTCCAACCACAAAAATAATTGATATATTAACAATATGGAAACCAAAAGTTATCTGCCTATTTTGAATAATATTCAGGAGTATACATTTTTATTACTATTTGCTTATCTTTTTCAATTTCACCTCTAGACATGTCCACAATCACTTCCATTGTAATTTTTCCCCTTTAACAACATTTTCCCTCGAATTCACTGCCAAGAAACAGAAACTTGTGAAACAAGTTATGGTAGCTAGGAAGTATTGCCAGGTATCTGGAGATTATAATACAAAGTCCAGGAGCTCTTGGAAAGACATTCAAATTTAAGGAGAAATAAATAAAATCTGGAACCCCAAGCCTCCACTGACTCATCTTAATGATGTATCAATGAGGTGTTAACAGGTAGGCTGCAAGGTGAGACTTTAACCTCATTCTTCATCTCCATGCCTTACCTTTCTTTTTTTTTCTTTAAAAACAGAAACTTATGGGGTGAGAAATAAGCCTGCTCTTCTCTTTGGGGTTCATATGGAATTCTACTTTGGTTTGACTCTTTCTCCCTGACTGATTACCACTTGCAATGCCAGTTGAGCAATGTTTATCTTGATTAATTAGACAAGATTTTAAGTTATGTAAAAGAATCTTAATATCTTTACCTGCATTTTAATCCTAATAGTATGTTTTAAAATAAAACCTTCCTGAGATGTTTAGATTGCTTTTTAGATGCATTTGGAATTTTGTGTTTGCTCTGGATTTCAGTTTTATTTAATGAGGTAGTATATTTGAAGGATTAAACGCAGTGTGTTTCTCTTCCTTAATCATTACATATAGGTAGGTCATTTGTTACTCATAAAAATTACTCCTACATGATTACACTAAGTCTATTGAGACCAGCTTGGTTCAGAAATTTGAGTTCAGCATCTTTGGACAAAATTCTCTAGCTCCTAACAATGAACAATCTCAGCATTTCTGATACATGAGAGTTACACTTTCCAAAGATGTTCGTTAAACAAATGTAATAAACCATTTCTAGGGCTAAGGAACTGGGACACAGAGGAACATAATGGCATTTCTCATCAAGGGCTTATATCTAATAGCCAGTTTTAATACTTGTATTTCAAGCCTTATTTTATCATGCCTAACATAATTTAGTAGTAGAAGTGACACATGCATGAAGAAATTATAGGACAAATATTGTATTTGATGTGTGCTAGTCTTGGGGTTTGAACTCAGGGCCTGGGCTTTTGTGCTCAAGGCTGATGCTCTACCATGTTGAGCCACAAGCTCTATTTCCAGCTTTTTTGCAAGCTAGTCAGAAATCAGTCTCATGGACTTTCCTGTCTGGGCTGGCTTTAAACTGCAATCCACAGATTTTAGCCTCCTAAGTAGCTATGATTACTGACATGAGCCACCAGTGCCAGGCCTACGACAAGTTGTTTTTTGTTTTGGTGCTGGTCATGGGCACTGTCCCTGAGCTTCTTTGCTCAAGGCTAGCACTCTAACACTTAAGTCAAAGCTCCACTTCTAGCTTTTTAGGTAGTTTTTAGTGGAGATAAGAGTCTCACAGACATTCCTGCCTGGGCTGGCTTTGAACCACATCCTTAGAACTCAACCTCCTCATTGTTAGGATTATAGGCATGAGCCAGCAGCACCCAGCTGATGACAAGTATTTCTAAATCAATGTTTTCTAGGAAAGAAAAATTTGTGAGGTCAGAGATGTCTTAGAAATAAAATGACAATGTGACCTGCAAATGGTAGAATTACTAAAATGGATAAAAGAGACTTCAGCCAGTTCTTTATATTCATAAATTCTACAGTTACAGACTCAACTGTGAATCAGAAATATCGAGGAAAAAATCACATCTGTACTGAACATGTACAATTTTACCTTGTTCCTATCTTTGAAACAATATAATTGACCAACTGTTTACATAGTTATTTACATTGTGCTAGGCATCACAAGTAATCTAGTTATAATTTAAGGTATACAGGGGATTTGTGTAGGCTATATTTGCCATTCTGTATAAGGGGTTTGGTATCTATTGGGAGTCCTTGAATCAACCTCTATAGATATTGAGTACTGACTATATTTTGAAACAACAGTCATTTCTAACAACTTCAAAAATGTTCCCATAACAGCTACAAGTGTCTTTTATGTCTAAAATTCTAATCTTTCCATAAGGTATACCTTGCCTTATTTTTCCTTTTCTACCATACATTTTACTACTTGCAATATTTGTCATATTTTAAATCTGGAAGACATACACCAAATGATCAAATAGTGTGACTTATGTAGGAATATTAATATGTCAGTTAGGCAAATAAAGTAATATCTAGAAATGATTTTTTAAATATTGATCAATTGTGCCTTTTATTAGATAAGAACATCACTAAGGTTTACAATTTTGTTTTTTTGTTTGTTTTGCTTTTTATGTAATTCTTATTATCGAAGTATCAGGTGGAAAGGAAGTGGGAAGAAGAAATTTCCACCATTGGCCTTCCAATTTCTATGGAAGTCTATTGGAGCCTATGAAATGGATTAAAGGTTGCCATTCACCTACAGAGCCAAAACAGAGAGCCAACAAGCATGTAAACTGGAAAAAAAAAAAGGGAAGCCAAACATAATTCACATTTGTTGGCTAAATATCTGGAGAGATTTTTTTCACATACAGGAATGAGTAATCAAAACTAAAGTAAAAAATGAGCAGAGCTCATGACAATATTCTACAGAAACTATAGAGGACATTTAAATACTACCTAGCTCAGTGAACATGACTAACCAAAATAAGATTTCAGAAAAAAATGCTTTGGCATCTTCAAATGTCAAACAAATGACGGATAAAACAGTAGTCACAGCTAAAGGTCAAGGTCAAACTAAATTTAATATACAATGGAATAAGCAAAAGATAATGGATAAGTAGGAATTGTAAGGAAATTAGAAAGGCAACAAAATTAACATAGATCTTGGAGATAAAAAGGCAGGAATTCACATTTCATAAAACTAGATCAGTGCTACATTATAAATTTGAGATGCCCTGGGAATTTAAACAAAAAGACAAAGAGACATACACAATGAGGTTAAAAATTTGGAAGTCAGACACAAAACATCTAAACAAAATCTTTAGATGGGGAACATGGTGGAAAGGGTGACATGTTGAATGACATGAAATGACATGACAACTAGTTACAGATAACAATAGGAAAGAAAAATAAAATTTAAAACCTGTGGCTTTCAGAGGAGAAAATCAGACTTAGTGAATAACTGGAAAGCAGGAATAACTGAAGAAACCTCACATAACTAAACAGCACCGTATGAGTAAATAGCTAGAAATGTTCGTCATAATGCTGTTTTCTAGCTCATTTGATTGTGTGTGTGTGTGTGTGTGTGTGTGTGTGTGTGTGTGTGTGTGTGTGTGTAAGTAAGCCATCTCATGTGCTAGTAATGTACCTTCGTGCTAGGGTTAGAAAGAACAAAAAACAGTCTTCCTTTACAGACTAGAATAAATGAATAAAACCTAATTTTTTGATGGAGAAATACAGTCTATTATAAAGAAACATGACAGAATAGTTTGGGCCGGGCACTGGTGGCTCATGCCTGTAATCCTAGCTACTCAGGAGGCTGAGATCTGAGGATCTCGGTTCAAAGCCAGCCTGGGCAGGAGAGAAGGTGAGACACCTATCTCCTATAAACCACCAGAAAACCGGAAGTGGCGCTGTAGCTCAAGTGGTAGAGCGCTCGCCTTGAGCTGAAGAGCTGAGGGACAGCTCCCAGGCCCAGAGTTCAAGCCTCATGACCGACAAAAAAAAAAGAATAGTTTGGATTTAGTTGAGTAAGTAAAGCTTTCTAAAGGAAATAACATTGAAACTAAAACCTGAATAACTTGAAGGATTAAGTGGAATTAAATAACTTTAATTTTAAAAAAATTAGAGAAAAGGCCAATAGTGCTGTACTTACATTGAAATATTTAAACATATTTGATTTTCCATTATGATTTGCCTCTGAATAAACATCTATTTGGGACATATTAAATTATTTTAATGACTTTAATGACTTTCATTTCAGCATGATGATTCTATTTCATGTTAGACTCCATCTTAAAGGATAATGTTATAAGGGCTTTATTTAAATAGATTTGAATTGAAAGAAGTCTTTTGATTTTTGATAGAGAAGATGAAGCTAGTGAAATTGTTAATAGTTTTTTTTGTGAATGCCATTTTGCACAAACTAACACAATATTAACATCTGTTACCTATTCTCTTGTCAGAAGGGCAAAATTTCATCATTGTCAAGAATAAGTGAGTAAAAAGAGAAAGTAAACACATTGGTAGAGAAAGAAAACACATGCTCTTAATTACCTGAAATGCATATGAATGCCTTTCCTTATCTTTAAATCTAATTTAACAGCTATTCTAAAATTGGTTATTACCTACATTTAACTATAGCATTAAAATCCAAATGAGAGTGTGGTAGGTGATCTTTACCATTCACCATCTTCATTATCTCTACAG
Organism: Dipodomys merriami; assembly: GCF_024711535.1. Lineage (NCBI taxonomy): Eukaryota > Metazoa > Chordata > Mammalia > Rodentia > Heteromyidae > Dipodomys > Dipodomys merriami. The sequence continues at coordinate 16,528,822 of NW_027206068.1, forward strand.
CAGCTACAAGAACTCAAGTTCTTTGTGTCATCTTGGAGATACAGCCTCTAAACCTCTGCAGGCCACTGTGAATTGGTTATATCCGAGGGTTTCTTCTGGAGTCTGTCTAGCACCTCAAAAGACACGTGTTGGACACTGCATCTTTCTTAACTGTCTAGACTTAGGCATTTCCTACCTGGAAATTTGTATTTTTCTTACAAAAATAAAAGAAGGGTGTGGTAACTAGCCACTGAGGATCTACACTGATGGTGAAGGGTTGAAGGATGTGGCTGAAAAATCACACAAGTCTAAGTGTTAGATGACTTTTCAGTATAGCTCTATAAAATGGGTTGAAACCAACTACACAGTATCAGAATGTGCTGTTTCATTCTTTCTTACACTTAAAGGAACAGATCTTGAGTGTGTATGCTTTTCTTCTGAAAATAAATGTATTCTCAAAGAATATACTTTTTATAGGCTTTAGCATATGTACAATAGATAATAAAAAGTCTATAGAAAGAAGTTAAATTCGTGTGTGTGTGTGTGTGTGTGTTGTGTGTGTGTGTGTGTGTGTGTGTTGTGTGTGTGTGTGTGTGTGTGCTAGTCCTGGGACATGAACTCAGGGCCTAGGCACTGACCCTGTACTTTTTTGCTCAAGGCTAGTGTTCTTACACTTGAGACACCGCTTTACTTCAAGCTTTTTGGTTGTTAATTCTTCAAAGTCTCACAGACTTTCCTGCCAGGGCTGGCTTCAAACCACAATCTTCAGATCTCTGCCTCCTGAGCAGCCAGAATCATAGGCATGGTCCATGAGTGTCCAGCAAAGATGTTTAATTTTTAAAATACGTATTCACTCATAATAGAAATGAAAGCCTTTAGAATTCACATCTGAATTAAAGATTATTTTTAAAAATCAAAAGGAGAGGGGCTGGGACGGTGGCTCAGTGGTAGAGTGCTTGCCTTGTATGCATGAGGCCCTGGGTTCGATTCCTCAGCACCACATAAGCAAAAAAGAAAAAAGCCGGAAGTGGTGCTGTAACTCAAGTGGTAGAGCGCTATCCTTGAGCTGAAGAGCTGAGGGACAGCGCCCAGGCCCAGAGTTCAGGCCCCATGACCAGACCCCAAAAAAGAAATTAAAAGGAGGAAAACATAATACAAGATAATGTATAAAAATTTGCAGGATAGATAGATAGATAATTATAAACTACTTAGTCACCAGGCAGCAGAGTAATTATTTTAAAGTAATATTTACTTTCAATACTTTCCTCTTGCACTAGAAAATTCCAAACTGTTTACTATGCAATTTATGCTATATATTTTACTTATTTGAGTAACACTTACATAGAATGCCTATAATAATAATTATATTTTAAAATATATAAGTATGCAACCTTCAATTTAGATAAGAAATTGTTCAAGCAAACTCATTACATATGAAAAGAGACAACATTCAGTTTTGGAGTATGTGCACTGACAAATAGTAGAATTCTGACATGGAAAAGAACCTAATTATCTGAACTGGTCTAATCTTTAGTTTGAATGATCAGGTTTGAGTTAGGTCATGTTTAAGTTCTTTAATTTATAGTATTACTTTTGCCTTGAGTTTTCTAAGGCCAACATATCAAACCCATTTCAAAACACTATTTTCTCAACCATGTAGTATTTCTCTCACCTCTTCTCATTTCTCTCATATTCATGTACCTTGTTACATTCATATCAAAAGAAACATATGAGAAGTAGAGAAAACCAAAGTATATCCTCTAGCCAGGCGTTAATAGTTCACCCCTATATCCTTCATTATTCAGGAGGCTGAGGTCTGAGGAACTGTATTCAAAGCCATCTGGGACAGAAAAGTTCATAAGATTGTCATCCAATTAACCAGCAAAAAAGCCAGAATTGGAATGGTGGCTCAAATGGTAGAGTGCTGGCCTTGAGCAGAAAAGCCAAGCAAGAGTTCGAGTCCCCAAGTCAAGCTCCCTGCCACCACACACACACACAAAAGAAAAATTTACAGCAAAGCAAACAAACCAAAAAATGAAAAACAAAGTATATCCTTTAAACCAAGGAAAGAAACTATCTTTAGCATTATAAGAAGAGCCAGCAGCACAGAGTAACACTAAACATAGATAGATAGATAGATAGATAGATAGATAGATAGATAGATAGATAGATAGATAGATAGATAGATAGATAGATAGATAGACAGATAGATAGATAGATAATTAAGCTCAGTTATTAATCAAGGAACCTATTTTAGTCAATATCATTTATTTAGTCAATATCATTATTATTATAGGATGGTTATAGTCTTTGTTTTTTGAAATATTAAGGCTGTATGAGAGCTAGCTTTAGAACAAATGAATTGAGAGATTCATTGATTCTCTTGTGTATATGTCAGTACAGGTGTTTGAACTCAAGGGCTTGAACTTGGGGCCTTGAGTTCTCTTGCTTACCTCACTTGCTCACTGCTGATGCTCTACCATTTAAGCCTCTAGTCTGGCTTTTTGCTAGTTATTTCAGCAATGGAGGTCTCATAGACTTTTCTTCCCTATCTAGGTTTGAAGCACAATCCTCAGATACCAGCCTCCCTCCATAGTAGCTGGGACTATGGGCATGAGCCATAGAAGTATGTAATCTTAAATCCACTGGTTTGCCATATTTTAAAAAAAAGAAAGTCCTGTATAATGTATTTCTTATTTTGCTTGCTAAACAAGCATTGTACCAGCCATGATTGATCCCAAAAGCTTCCATTCATACCTGGTGACATTCCTGGGTTGTCCAGGATGTCTGAGCAGGTTTTGCTAACTCCCGGAAGTAAAGTGATCAGAGGTTCCAGCTAGTGTGGTGAAAGAAACATGAGCAGCATGTGGCTTCTATATTAATGCTGTCTTGTGGTATAACATATTATAAAAGGTAGCTCCTATGCACACTATCACAGTTAAATAACTTGGCTATTTCATTCAAGTTGATTTTTAAAGAAATGATGATGTAAAAGGTTGGGAACATGATTCCTAAGATGGTATTTTAAATTTTACAAGCACAAAGGCTTTCATAAGGTCACAGATGCCACAAGAAGCAAGTTCCGGATACTGAAAAAAGATGATTAAAAAATAAATCAGCCCATGAGAGCCTTTAGGGGGGTTACATATAAATTCCCCCCTTCCTACTTCCAAATTATGAGTTTCCTTGAGCTCTGCAGTATTGTTCATTTGATCAGCAACAGTTTCAGAGCATGACGCTAAAATGAGGCACAGCAGATAAACAGAAATGATTATCTAGACATATGTTGGTAGCACAGTTTCTTCGGGAGGCACCTCTTCCCCCACTTTTGTTTTTTTTGTTTTTATATGTGTTCCAGGGTTGACCTTCTTCTGGCCTCAGAATGATCTGGCTTATTTTCTTCTGTAGCCAGGTTCTGAAATATCAAACACAGCTGTAGGCTAAGGAAGAGATTGATCAAAAAGCCCACCCAGAGGTACCACAATAAATGGAAATGAAACGAGCATACGTAGAATAAAGCAAGGTCTGTCTTTGTATCCTGACTGACACATGCCATTTGTATGGAAGGTCAGAAACAAAATTATTGAAACAACGCAAGAAAAAAAAATGAGGAAAGGACATTCTGTAGAGCCAAATGAAGAAGTCAAGCATCATAAATTTCTCAGTGGAAGGCAAGAGACTGTAGCACTCTGCTAAAGAATGTGGTAGCGATTTTTTTTTTTTAACTTCCAAAGGGGACCATGCACCTGTTGATGCATTTTCCAGACTCTGGAATGATAACAATTTATGAGGCTATTAATACTAAGCCCAAGATTTATCAGATGTGCTGTTTGTCTTGTGGCCAATATAACCTCATAAAATTTGGGTTGCATTGGGTTAAAATGAAGCGTTCTGCCATCGGAGTTATTCAGAGCATTTAAATCGGCTAATCCTACAAGACCCGGTGCATTTCGCCTGCCTATTAGAGGGAGTCTTTGGGGATTCCTACCAGTTGCTGAGCCAGGCTGGAGGGGGTGGTCCACTGCTGGGAGAGGTAACATGGAGGCAGCAGGGGAAGACTGAGTCCTGGAGAGGAGCCGATGATGCTTCTCTAATCCATCCATGCCAACCACAGCCAGCTGAGCCGGGCGCCCTGAGAGCGCACGTGTGTGCGGGGCCTCCGGGAAGGGCTGCTGCCAAAGAAAAGAACACAGTAGGAAGAAACGTGAGCCCAGCATTGAGGGAGACACAGAGCGGCATGTCAACAAATTAAGTTCATCAGGTCAGTGACATAATAAACGGTGTGAAGGAAAAAAGAAGAGGGAAAAAAAATAGAGAAGGGGAGAGAAAAAACAAGATCCAGTCAATAAATTCATTCAACAGATGTGTTCACACTGACAGCCAGGGCCTAGCTGCCTGGCTATGGAGGAGGTGATGCCGGATGGCTGTCAGTTTGAACTGATGGAAAGAAACAGACCTTTAACCTCTGGAGTAACATCCGCTTGCTCTTCCTACCTGGATAGAAGGGCTTGCATACAAGCCCCAAGAATGGTTGCAGAATGGTGCGTAAAAACAGTTCCATTGTTTTCCAACTGCCTAAGAAGCTCACTACTGGAAATTCTATCCCAGGTTTCTATCAGGGATATTGTTAACGATTATTTCAGCATGCCTCAAAAGATTCCCAGTGAAATGGCTGTGTGTTGATACCTTTCAGGTTTCGTAGAACAGTGTGGTGCAGAGCAATGAAATTCCATGGTGTACACAGATATGGAAATTATTGGCTGCCTTTATGGAATATTAGATTGGTTTTCAAAGATTTAGCAAGATTTTATTCTTCATATCTTTCTTTTTCTCTCTCTCTCCCTTCGTTCTTCTTTTCTTCCTTCCTTCCATCCTTCCTCCCTTCCTCCCTTTCTCCTTTCCTCCTTTCCTCCTTGCCTTCCTTCTCCTTGTGCTGGTTCTGGGGCTTGAACTATCCATGAGCCTCTTTTCACAAGGCTCTGTCACTTGAGCCACAGCTCCACATCTGGCGTTTTTTTGGTAGTTTATTGTTGATAAAAATCTCACAGACTTTGCTCTGGCTGCCTTTGAACTGCAATCCTCAGATCTCAGCCTCCTAAATAGCTAAGATTACAGGCTGAGCTACCAGTAACCAGAATATCGTTTATATTTTTCAAGCTGTCCAATCAAAAAACAAAAATTCAGAAACTTGTGGAAGATTTAGTTACATCCTTTCTTCTGTCTCCAAGAGAGATAATCTCTCAAACATAGATCGGCAACTAATTAATCATTAAATTACACAGTGAATATTTCAACTCTTATCAACAGCAAGGAATATATAATCTTTATGCTATTTTTGGTACCAGTCCTGGGGCTTCAATTCACAGCCTTGGCACTGTCCTTAAGCTTCTTTTTGCTGAAGGCTAGCACTCTACCATTTTGGCTGCAGCTCCACTTCTGGCTATTTGGTAATTTATTAGAGATTACAGAGTCTTGTGGATTTTTTGCAAGGGCTGGCTTTGAACCACAATCCTTAGATCTCTGCTTCCTGAGTAGCTAGGATTACAGGCATGAGCCACCCACCACCTAGGATTACAGGCACGAGTTTATAGCATTCTGCTACATTTTATATATCATTCCTAAAGAGCAGGGAAGACAGCTGAAACATGGTACACAATATAATAATCATTGGCCATAGATAAGGAAAATAATGTTCCAAGATTAATGAAGTTTATTTCCTGTGATATAAAAAAATTCCATGTTATTGCTTTGATCCACCTGGACAGAATTCACACACTTTTAGCACTGGATACACATCTCACCTCTGTTTATCAAGGTTTCCTTTAACCAACCAATTAGGACAGATGTCTCCTTAATACCACAGAAGTCATTATAAAACATGCTTTCCCTGGATTTTCAGAACAAGGCATGACAGATCCTAACTGTATAAAGTTAATGCATAAACTCACTAATCTACATACAAACACTGTACTCCATACATAGTATGTAGTTTTATGCAATCATGCAATCATGTCTTTCTCTGAAAATAATATGAACTATTGCTACATATAAATACATGAGCTGCAATACAAATACATCAAATACAAAAGCTAAATATTTAGCTATAACCCTTTAAATATCTATGCAATATAGTCAGGGATTTCCTAATTCAGAAGACATTAAAAACCACTTAAAATAAACCAAGTACCAATGGCTCATACCTGTAATCCTGTTTACTCAGGAGGCTGAGATCTGAGGATTGGGATTTGAAGACAGTCTGGGGAGGGAAATCTGTGAGACTCTTATCTCTAATTAAGCATCAAAAAGCCAGAAGTGGAGCGGTGGTTCTTGTGGTAGAGCAAAGTAGCTTCAAGCCTCAAGACTAGCATACATAAACACACACACATATACACAGAGAAACTAAAAACAAGTTATAATTCATGTATGTATTGTCATTTAGTCCTGTAGAATATTCAAATCATTATTTATTTGGAAGGTATTTTGTCATATACTCAGGTTTGGGGCATTTGTGCTGATGAATGGGATGGCTTAGCTGGCAATATCATTGTAGTTATGAAACATTTAACACCATTACAAGAGCTGCTCTTATATTCTTGGGTGCCCTCATATTTAACGTCCTGAGAGAATAATAATATGGTTAACACAATCCCAACTATCTTGGAGTTTATAAGTGTAGAAATAAAAATGCATAATTATGTCAGGAAAAGGAATATTTTCTGCATATGATATAAAACAGATAGATAAATGTTTATTAGGATGTTTGTATTATCCATCTCAGTCTCCCTTCAGTAATATATTTAGTTGCCATATAAATGAATGAATTGATCACTGTCCATCTGAACCAGCCAGTCCCAAAGAATTTTATTCCTAAAGCCTGCTATAAGCCAAAGGTTGACACCAAAAGCTAAGAAGGTCCAAGTTTGAAGAATCTTCTCAGCAGTCATTTAAGTTCTACTGGATCAGAGGGCAACTTATATTTACAGCCATTATCTTTATGATTTTTCCTGGATTCAAAATATTTAATATTGCCAGGTGCCGGTGGCTCATGCTTATAATCCTAGCTACTCAGGAAGCTGAGATCTGAGGATTGCAATTTGAAGCCTGTCCATGCAGATAAGTCCTAATAAGACTCATATCTCCAATTAACTACTCAAAAACCAGAAGTGGCACGCTAGCCCAAAGTGGTAGAGTGCTAGCCTTGAGCAAAGGAGCTCTGGAACAGTGCCCAGGCCCTGTGTTCAAGAAAAAAAAAAAAAAAACTTAACATTGTACATAAAGTCCCAAAGCTAATTCAGGTGTTCACAAGTCATTGGCAATATTACCTCTCTGGCTCTCTTTATCTCTTTCTCCAAAAAACAATATAAAAAATTATATTTTATATCTACATTGGATTCATTATTGTATATTCATTATTATTATTATATTTTATTTCTTTTCTTTTCTTTACTTGTTCCAAGACCTGGACTTGTGGTCACTTTCTCATTTGCTAGCACTCTACCAACAGAGTCACACCTCCAACCCTATATTTTATTTCTTTTTTCTAAGAAATTAAATTTCAAAATGTTCTGTGGTCCCTTAAAGTATTTGGGCATTGTGTTTGTTACATCTTCTTGCTATCTTGATGTTCATCATTCATGCTTCTACCAGCCCACCCTCCTACGCTTCTTGATAAATGCTTGCAAAGCTGCCCATTTATCACTGATACACACCTACCACAATCAGCTCTAAATTTTAAAGCATTTTTTGAGTACCACATTAAGTGACATTTCTGTATGCATCACATTCCCATCATACTTTGGCTTTCCTTCTCATTTTTTCCTACCACAGGCTATCATATTTTCAAATTATTGCAAGCAGTCACTATTTCTGGAGTTTATATTCATCTAGTACTTTGATCACTGAAATTCCTTGTTCTTATCATCTTGTGAGGCAGAAAATACAATTTAAAACAGTCATTGAATTATAAATATATGGAGTATTATATAGGAAAATATCAAGGTGCTTTGAAGCATATAAAGCATATAAAGTTGATGAAAAAGGTCCTGGGAACTTTTATCTGGAAAAGTAATATTCAATTTGAAATGTGAAGAATAAATTGCAATTAACCAGGTAAAGAAGAGAGCAAGTCCTAGATATGTGTGTATAGATGTGTGTATGTGCATGTAATGTGAATGCACATGTGGATGCATATGAAATGTGTGTGAAGATGTCAGTCTTTAGAAACAAGACTGTAAATCAGCTGTTAACATATATTCTGCTATATTTTACATATTTTCTTATGTTTTCTAGAAGATAAATAAGAATTTGTGCATTAAGTATATGCAATATACATTATAAAATGGCTTGTAAAATGATGGAGTAATATTTTGTAACTTACAAACATGATAAAAATTTTGTACCTTAATACAAAAATTTTCTAACCTAGCAAACATATGCTACTAATCCAATATTGCAGTTAGAAGTATAGTAATGTATAGAAGAGACAAATAACTATTTGTTTAACAGTACCTATTTATGAATTGCACATAAGTTTTATCTGATATCTGTTTCAAGTGGAAGACAAAAGACTATGTGTTGGGTTTAATTAAGTATGGCTCCTGATCTTTTTGATTTTCACCCCAAATTTAAGTACATTCTCTCTCATAACTAGGTTTCATGAAGCTATGAACTTTGTATATTACATATTCTCATGCATGTTTTATACATAAGTAGCATTAATATATGTTCAATCAATCCACAAATAGGAATATACAACCAAACAAGAAAATATATTATAAGCAATCATAAAATTAAATAGTCAAGGGAGAGAGAATAAAGTGCAATCTATAATTACAACTACCAAAAGACAATACTCTGAAATTAATTAGTGTTTGAGCAAAGAAAGCCTGAAGGAAAATGGTTTGAGGACTATTTGTTTTTTGTACTTTTATGTGGTTTCCAAGATTTCTGCCTATCATATCTGTTAAACTTTTAATTGAAAAAAATGGTAAAGTTTATCTAAGCTACATAGTCAAATCTCTCAAATGCTTAATTAAGATAGTTTCATAATCACCAAATTTACAAGCAGATAGACATTAAATATGTCCAAAAACAGGACTATAACAGGAAGAAAAAATTGTTCAGTATCAAAAATAGTTTTCTAGAACTATGCCTTTTTAAAAATGCAGTATGATTTCCAATGTAGAGGGAAAGTTATAAATATCCAAGAAGCCACAAATTATGATAGTGTATATTAGTTACTATAAATCAGAAAATGATAACCCAGTGAGTGATATTTCTGATGGATATCCTTCTGTAGAAATAAAAGTCATACATCGTTCTTGAAGCTGACAATTGAGATTATGTTTTTTTCTGTTGTAATTGAGATCAGTTGAAGTGTTTCCTTCATGTCTTTTTTCCTATTAGAAACTCCCTTACTATGCTCTACAAGAAATGTACTCATTATCTTACTTACTCATGTAACTGTAACCCCTCTGTACAACATCTTTACAATAAAATTAAATTAAAAAAATAAATTCCTTTACTAAAAAGAATTTCAGCCATGGTTATTCCTTGTCATTTTAAGTCTGAAAATAGTTTTCTTTTTTGCCTTGTTACAAAATTAAGTGTCAAATAGGTTAAAAGCTGTTATTGAAAGAAAAACTCAAATTAATATTTCGTTGATTGAGGGACATTAAATAAAAATAATAAAATAAATAATAAACATACTATCATAAATCACTTTGATTAAAATATTTTAAGCATAATATAGTAAGTCTATTTCTTTTCTTTTTAAATACTTTTTTATTGTAAAAATAGTGTACAGAGGGATTACAGTTATATGAGTAAGGTAATTAGTGTGTGTGTGTATATATATATATATATATATATATATATATATTGTTTTGTTTTGTTTGCCGTGGGGCTTGAACTCTGGGCTTGGGCGCTGCCTTTGCACTCTTCAGCTCAAGGAAAGCACTCTACCACTTGAGCCACCGTGCCACTTCCCGATTTCTAGTGGTTGATTGGAGATAAGAGTCTCACAAACTTTCCTGCCTGGGCTGGCTTTGAATTGTGATTCTCAGATCTCAGCCTCCTGAGTAGCTAGGATTACAGGCATGAGCCACCAGCGCCAGGCTAATGAGAACATTTTCTAACGAGCATTGTTACCTCCCCCCTTTGGTATTTCTTGTCTATACCTTAGTCCTTATTTGGAGACTTTATTTTAATTGGAGCATTGATGTGGTTTGGTTAGTTTGAATTCAGGAAAACATTCCTGTTTTGTTGAGATATTTAGGATAAATTTTCCTTATTTAAGCCTTTATCACACTGTGCCTGAACACTATCCATACCTCTTCACTGACAAAAGCTGTCAACTTATTTTCACAGAGAGTAAGTTGCACCTATTTTGTGAAATACTCTATGTTGCTTAGTGATTTTTGCTTCTACCTTTCTCCATTGTGGAGTAAAAATGGTTACTAAAATCTCTGTATGACAAGCATAATGTTCTGGTTTAAGGTGAAATATTTATTTGGAGGTAGCTTTCTAATGATGACAATGAGTAATACACATGTGAGGTAGGAAAAAGTTTAGGGTTCTATTTTTTGTGTGATTTTTTGCTTGTCTGTTTTCCTTCGCTTTCCTATTGCTATTGCCCAGAAACCTATTTTATGGCTTCTGGATTTTCACTTTGTTCTGAATGACTGTGTTATTTCCAGACATGTGGGTGGTTACTCATTGGCTATCATCAATAGCATAATACAACTTTAGCAGGCATTGATAATAAAATCAAGTTTAGATTTGAGGTAATCACAATTATTTGAACACATTTTCATAGAAAATAAGACTTAAACATGAAAAAAGAAGAAGCTTATGGAAGAAATAAAAAAACATAAGGAATAAAAAGCACAATGCCTTCATTTAAAATCGTATTTCTAAACCATTTTTCTATTATATCTTTGGTGTTGAGTAAATGCAATTTTCTTATTGGCTCACAGTGCTTTGAATTTTAGAAATACTATCTTTACAAAAAAGTAGAATTATAAATATGTCTAGAGAATTACATGAAATGCCAGGGGCATTTACATATTTACAATCTTTGCTGACAGTCATACTGTAGAAATCTGGGTTAATTTTAGACTTTGTGAAGTTAAATATGCATGTTAATAATTTAAGGGTAGCTATTAAATAAATAGAAATAATATGCATAAATCTAAAGTAA